>NW_015171503.1:2477610-2513733 GCF_001447785.1 Gekko japonicus | reverse complement strand
GAAGATCACTGAAAATTACAACTGCTCTGTAGGTAGCAGAGGTCAGTTCCTCTGGAGAAAATGGTGGACTCAGTGTCATTATACCCTGCTGAGGTCGCCACAGCAAATTGACACTGAGTGTCCAAGGCCGGGGCACCCACCCAGAGCCTCTTTCTAGAGGTCGTTATATTTATTTCCACAACGGGCCTTTTTCCTAGTATATATATAAATACAATAAATATATATATAAATACAACAAGAAACAGTCACCCGTCCTAGAAGAACAGCTTGGGTACAGCTAACCACTTCTTGGATGACTTCCCCCCACTGAAGGAGAATGGTACATTGGACCTACCTGAAGGTTCTTTCTCTTCAGTGGGGGAGAAGTCATCCACATCCCACCCAAAAACACTGTGTCAAAGAAACAAGGGTGCCAAGAAAGATGACTGCGAAGCACAACTTACAAATACTGCGGAATGGTACGAGGTGCAGAGACCAGTGCGGTTCTTGGACAGGGCTTGGACATGACTGGAGAGGTCAGCCTCGGTCAATAGGAACCACGCAACAAAAGAAATTTGCATAGCCTATTGAGCGAGCAGAGGCGTGACCTAGCCACTTCCTGGATGACTTTTCCCCCACTGAAGAGAAAGAACCTTCAGGTAGTTCCAATGTACCGTTCCTCTCGAAAGTTGCAGAGTTGATACTTTATTGTACATTTAACTAGGAAAAGGCTTTCTGGGAAGGGAAGATAAGTCTAGGTGGGGATGAAAGATCCAACTCTGTTCTCTGACTAGGAAATGGAGAGTTCACCTGATTGAAGAAACCATAGGTGACCAATTGGCATAATAATGGAAGCAAATATTTCTAAAGAAATGTATTTTCTTTGTTTTCAGAGAATGCCATACTGTGGTGGTACATCATCTTAGAAGAGACATCCAGCCTTATCTTACATTGGAGGGCGTGCCCGTCAAGATGGCACTTGCCTTATACTGTTCTATGACTTGTATTAAAAATATGCTATAAATATTCAGCTGCCTGATTAACTTGCAATCTTTTTGGTTGCAGGGTGAATATTCCACATATTGGAATTGTTTCAGTATAGTCAGTTGCAAGCTACACACAGGATGGAGAGCAAAGGGTACATTCCTTTGAAGGCAGCGCTGGTGTATTTTGTTCTCTTTGGAACTGAATCCAGGGCTGCTTCCACGGGGGGGGGGGGGCATGGAAAACAGGAAACCAGCAGATTATTATTATGTCCCACTTGTTCTAGACCCAACTCTTTAGAGTTTGCATTCATGGGGTTTCCCCTTTAATCCCAAAACAAACAAAATCTGTTTTTCTCCTATTTAAAGGGGAAACTACGTGGTGTATGCTCCACCCATAGCCCCCACAGGGAGTGGGGCAGAGCTAAGCTGTTTTCAGAAAGCCATGGGGCAGCTTATTGCTGCATTGCACACTATCTTCCACCTCCCTTTGAGCCCTTTAATGGACTTGTTTTGTGCTTTTGTAATGCACTGGATCATTACAAGTTCCATGCAGCTCTACTGTATGGCTTTGCAATGCAGCTTTGTAGGGGAAATGAGGGGGGTGGGAAAATTTCCAGCCCACAGGGGTTTTGCCTTGCTTCTGATCACTCTGCTGGCCTGTCTGGTTCTGAGTGGATGACTCACTTTTGGGGATAACCCCTTTCTTTGACCACAGCAAACAGGACACCACAACAAACATTTGAGCAGCAGAGGGGTGATCTTGAGGCATCAAATGTTAACTAGGCAATCTTGTGTTAGGGCAGATTTTGCCCGGGTAAGGAAGAGCCAAAAATGGTTCAGGTGCTTTGTATCATCTCTAGTCACTCAGCTTCCAAGCAGAACTGTAATGCCTAATGAACAAATCCAGAATGGTGAAAATGACTTGACAGTTCTAAACAATAAAATGGAGCCAGTCCTGGGGGTCAGAGAAGCTTTAATATGGCAACTGGGTTTTGGCTACTATGTGACACAGAGTGTTGGACTAGATAGGCCATTGGCTTGATCCAAGATGGCTTCTCCTGTGTTCTTATGTGCCATATTCAGCCAAAAGCTTACTGCTTTGGAGGAAGGCTGTAAGCACCAGCTCTCTTAGGCAAGGCAGATTCCAGAGTTGACTTGCAACATAAAGTAGAGCTATCAAATGAATGGCTTTTCAAAGTTGATTAACTGTTTCTAAACCAGGTTTTAAACTGATTTACAGTAGATGTGTTGGTTTACATGACACTTTACAAATATCTTTGTTCTGCCTTGGAAAACTCTAGGATAAATGTGTTGCCAAAACTGCACCATGCATTGGAAATTCCACGTGCAGAGCTCCCATTGGTTTATTATTTTACTCACCCGGTTCATGGGGGCCCATTTTGGACTGGAACTTCAGCATTAGGGGAAGGGGCTTTGTGCTGTTAATCACAAATGGCCCCAGGGGGAGTGCCATTTGCCCAGTTGTGAAAACCTATCTCTGCTGATAGCAGTACACATGTGTAATTTCACAACGGGACAAATAGTCCCTTGTGGCCATTTTTGAGTTAAAGGAAATACTGTTGCGGTGGGGAAAGACAAATAAGAGAAACTGCATCCTTCAAGGAACCCTCTTGGTGGGCCTTAGGCAAAACTAGTGATATGGGCAGGTACTGGCAGTGCTTTGCACCAAGGAATGTGTGGCAGCCATCGCTTCAGTGGGAGAGAGGGAAGGCATGCACTCAGGGTCCTAACTGGGATGCCGCCAAAGATGCTTTCAGCTGCTAGTGACCTCTGTTGCTTCGGGGGGAGCATTCAGTTTAGTTGCCTGCTTCCACTGCTCCATAGAACTCACTGGGAATACCTGAGGACTCAATTGAGCCTGTCCCTGTCTGCTACAGCCCTCTTCGGGTTTGTGTTTCTTGGCCATGCAAGAGTGGAAGGGAACACCGTCAACTGGCTCTTGGTAGTCTCTTGTGGAGCAGGTGCTCATTAAATTGCTAATCACTGTATCACAGGTGTGTAATCTTTTAACTGGCTCGATTCCTTTTGAAATCGTTAAATGCTGCCGCGGTTGGGTTGGTCTGCATTGTTGACCCAGCTTCCCTCACAGTACTATATCAAAAAGGAATGCCTTTGCAGACTCTCTCTTTCTTCCCTCCGCTCCATCTCCAGAATAAACTTGATTTTCACCTTCTTGGCTAGAGAGTTTCAGGTAGGTCGCTGTGTCGGTCTGAAGCAGTCTTGAAGGTGCCACTGGACCCAAGCTTTGTTCAGCTAGAGGTCGATGCCTGGAATTTATGGGCCCAGTTAGAATTAGGATCAGGACCATAGAGAGAGTGGGTGTCACCCTTTCCCCCCACCCACACAGTTTTCCTGACCTGCAATGGTCCAGGGAAGCTGCTGTTTGGCCCTTGATGAAATTTGCATTTAGGCCATGGGATGGATCCTACCACCCCAGTGATACTGTGGCTTCCTCCAATGGAAGAATGATTTAAGTTGGCAGGCTTCAGCCTTTGCCAGTGGCGTGGTAGGTTCCCCCCACTTCTGTACACATTTTCCCCAGTGGGCAAATAGTGGTTCTTTGGTGCCAGTTCAAGTCATGAGAACAGGGGAGGTGAGGCGTAAGCCCCCTCTGTCCGTGCTTTCCTGGGAATTAAATTCTGAGCACGGAACTCTCAGGGAATGGCCATTTCCACATGGATTATTTGCCCAGCTGTGGTTGGAGCCCCAGTGGGAGAATTTGGGGGGCTTTTCCCCACTGTGATACTGCAAAAGGAGAAAACGCACTAGCCTAACTCTTCAGAATTAAAGTCAATAGCTTATAGTGTCCCTGGTCACTTTTTGTCTGTGAAAGAGATCCTTCAAGTTCTCTGCTCTTGATATTATTTTGCCTCCTTTTCGGAATTCCACCTGTGTTTGCATTTGCAGATTCTCTCTCTCTCCATGGGAGGGAGCAGTGTTTTCCTGCTTTACCTAATGAACTTTGCTCTCAAGCACCTGCAATTCAAGAGCATTTCTTACACTGCAGTATTGATCTGAGGAAATGGGAAAATGGAGCTGAAGGTTTCTGAATTTCAGCCCACTCAGAGGCAAAGCCTGTCTCTTCCTGCCTCACCCAAGGAACCCCTGGTATGTGAGCACGTGGTGGTGACTGCGGGGAGCGGTGTGGCTTTGGGGTGCTGAAAGATGTATTTGAATTGCAAAGTCATCTGGGAAGAGAGGTGCTTAGATGAGAAGCAATTGGCATTTGGGGGACTGAATATCGCTGCCAGCAGGTTCTTTTCTAGCCTCTGCACAACCCCTGGTTTCAAGGATCTCCTGTTCAGAATGCACTTTGGTTGCTTTCTGTCATGAAGATGCAGGTATTAGGCACTCTTCCTCCTCCCCAATGGGAACAGCAATAGAGGTTTTTGTCACGTTCTCCCCTTGTGTGCCTTAGCCGCCTATTTCCACATGTGAACCACATTTCAGTGGAACGGTGTGTCGGTCTGTTTTTGTTTCCAGAAGGAAACTAAAAAAGAAAGTCTTGTGGCACATTGAAAGAGGTACAGGCTTGTTGAAGCAGAAGTTTTAGTGAGCTGGAGTTCACTTTGTCAGATGCATGGAGTGAGTTCTCAGACAACAGGATGTACGCACAGCAGAAAGAAAGAAAAAAAGACACAAACAAATAGGAGCAAGTGGCTGCCACTTACGGCTTGGAGGTTGAGGGCTATGCCTGGGCCAAATGAGCAGCATTTTTTTTTTTTTTTAGCAATATCGCTGTACCTGGTCTCAGAGCACTTGCTCGGTCAATTCAAAATATGGCCCTTGCTGAGACCCTGACTAGAAAGCAGTAAATGGACGAGGTGGCTTTTGTTATTGCACCGCCTTCTTTTGGTATACAATATTGCCTTCTAGTCTCTCTTTTATTGCCATGATGGGAAGCAAGGTGTAGTGACTAGTGTGTTGGCCGTTGAAAACCAAGTTTCGAATCCCTGTTTGGCTATTAACTCCTAGCCGAATCTACTTCACAGGGTGATTGCTGTGAAACTGAAATGTGACCTTGAGGTGCTTGGATGCAGTTCTTGGTCCTGAGGAGCTACTGTATTTACCTGAAAGGAAGATGATCCACAATGAAATTTGGTCCACTTATAAAAAGGTTTTACACAAAAGGGTTTTTAAAAATGGGTGTATATAACTAACTTATATGTTAATTTAGGATGGGCCCCCTCTTTTTCTTGATGTGGAAAAAAACTAGTCTTCTCAGGTAAAAAAGGAATATTAAACTTGTATGGGAAATGTTAAGTCTGGAGCAGCAGAAAGTACTGACAATTCAGAATGGCATTGACTGGGCTATGGATAGGAAATTCTTCTACACATTTCTTCTATATCTATACTATCTGCGACAATGTTCAAAAAGCAACGGGATGTTACAACCTACACCAGCTACTTTTTCATGGGAGCTTTTATACTCCGTTGATAGAATTGCTAGGGACAGGCATCCTAACACAGGGGAAAGCCCTAAGAATGTAAAGCTTGTAAACAAAAGTGTGTTCCTGGGCACTTGATGCCACATACCAAGCTAGAAGCAGCCTCCTCTTCTCACAGAGACTTGCCTGTGGGCATGAGAAAATACCACAACTGTCTATGCTGTGAAGAATGCTCAGCATTCATGACTCAGTAGCTGACTTTCAGCCTAAAAACAAAAACTACATGATATGTTTTATTAGGACCAAGCAAAACAGCGTGCAGGATTTTGAATTCTCCAGAACTCTGTGTCAAGCTGGATGTTTAAAAAAAACACGTAAAGAGTTCTGGAGAACTCAAAAACTTGCATACTATTTATGTCATGGTTGATCCTAATAAAAGATACTGCGTGTCATATGTTTTTGGATTCTGCTTTAGACCACTGTGACTATGTGGAGACTTTTTCTTATGTTCATCCTGTCTTTGTGAGCAGCCAACATGAAACTTCCAGTGTTCACATGTAATATTCAGTAACAAGCTAGAATGGCAAAGGGGGTTCAGTTGTGAAGAACGTGGCTTTTAGCATTTTTTTTTTGTCTACACATTCATTCAGAGGAGAGTTCAGACTTACCAGCAAATTGGACCTCTAGTCTCTGCCACCATTCAGGTTTCTTTTAGAACCTGAAATGAGCTTATGAGCCAAGAGGTTCCTTGTTAAAATCTCAGCTCAGCCATAAACTTAGGTCACCCACTCTTTCACCTTCCAAGCTAAAACAGGGTAAATGCTGGCCTGCCCTGTGGGCTGGTATTGAGTCGATTTGAGTGTGTATGGGAAAGCAGTGATGATATATGGTGAATAATGTTTTGCCAGATTATTCTGGTTCCATTTTTGTGCTGCCTATTTTGGTTGCAAACACATATGTAGTCACTAGGGATGCCAACTCAAGGTTGGGAAATTCCTGGAGATTTGGGGGGGGGGATCTGGAGGGGGGGGGTTGGGGAGGGGAGGGGCTTCAGTAGGGCATACTTCTGTAGAGTCTACTTCCAAGGCAGCCATTTTCTCCAGGGGAACTGCTTGCTTTCATCTGGAGATCAGTTGTAATTCTCTGAGATCTTCAAGCTCCACCAGGAGACTTGCAATGCAGTTAGTCCCTAATCCTCCAGCGGATTGTTCAACTCATGCAAAAGGGGAGCCTTCTGTGTGGCACCAGAAAAACTGAACTGATTCCCTGGAGTCAGGGGTCGTTTCGTAGAAAAAGAGCTAGGGGAACTCATTAGCATAACTCATTAGCATATGCCACACCCCCTGACATCACCAGAAGTATGTCATAAGGCCACACCCCGTGCAAGGAAGCCCTGCGAAGGCCCTCCCTGGCCCCAGGCAGGCAGGGGTGGGGAGAGGCAGGGAGGAAGCAACTTACCCTCCCTCTTCTCCTGCCTCCTCCTGGCTGAATGAGGGCTGGAAGTGGGGCGGCCGGAAGCAGGGGGTGGGGCTTCGTCATGTGCCCCGCCCCCCGTACCTCACCCGGGGGAACTGCGATCCCCCGCGATCCCCCCCGAAATGACCTCTGCCTGGAGTGTAATTTGGTTTTGGAAAGCAGCTACTGTGGTGGGTGATGTGGGTGTCCCTCCAGTGACTCAGGGCCTGGGGGCTGGAGAATGGTGGGATTTAATTTTGCATGCTGTTGCCATTTCCGTGATGGAAACTGCCTCCCTCTAACAGCTTTAACTGCAGTAAGGTGGAAAAGGCGGCAACATACTTGTCTGCCCCCCCCACGCATGCTCAGCGGGCTAAAAGCAGCACAGGATGCTTGCTTTGATCAGGGAACTGGAATGCAGGCAGAGAGTCAAAGCCAATTGAATCACTGAGACTCCAATCTCTTGTGTACTTCAGCCCTCATCGCTTAATGTGCTCTCCAGGAGTCTTGGTTCTTCTCGTTTTTCTCCTTTCCGTATTTGTATCCTGAACAGAGAGTCATAATATGCACTGTGTGATCCAGCAGCCCTGCTTTTGCTCTTTCTCTCCCCCCCATCCCCAATTTCTTGTAATCATTTATGAAACAAATAGCATTTTTGGCTGCAGAAATTATGGAATTGCCTAATAACAAGCTGTAGAATGAGTAGCAGCAACTGGCTTGCCAAAATGTTCCAAACAACCAATATTGAGTTGAACAAATTGCCACACTTGCAATGAGCCAGGGGGCCAGTTTTGATCCCGTTCATTGTGGAACTTGTTTTGAATGCCAGGAACATCAGGTAATAGCAAAGGGGGGATGCTTCTGAGTATGGGCAGAGTGCAGAGTCTAGATGGTCTGCAGGGCAGGCACGTTGCTTCATTTCATTGGAGAAGGTTAGATCAGCATGTCTCCCAACATGGCCTCTGCCTCCTGCAGACTCCAACCAAAAGTCTGACTCGCTTCAGACTTCTCACAGACTGCTGACTGAACTGGCTTCCCCCCCAAAACTCCACAATATATCAAACAGCAGTTTCCCGCCCAGGAACTGGCTCTCCATCCTGCAGCATTCTGGGGCCCATCTCCTCACCACCATGATGGATTTCCTGTCTTCTTTAGGGAGCTGCCCTCAGATTATTGGTTGGAGACGGGGGGGGAGAGGGGAATGAGGAGGAGACTAGGCCAAGGCCTACCTCAAGTTTGAAGGTCTCCTCCTATCCAGCCCACACCAATTTAAACATATCCATAAAATGGCATTTCTCCACACAGACATTCTTATACATCTGGTACTAGCATTTCCCCCCAGATTGACTTCATATTTAAATAATGAACTTCTCAGAGGCAGCAAAGGTGATGTATTCTAGTGGCTTAATGATGGCTATTTCTAAACAGTCTTTCAGACTTGCAGTACTCATGGGCAAAGATTTTCTGCATTTGTAGGAATACGTAACAAGGGAGTGTTGATGGACTAACATGGTGGGTGCAGCCCTGTGTATATGTAACACAGGAGATGAGCAAGGCACTGGCATTCTTTTTGCCAAGAGGCTTCTTGGTGGGGGAGGCAATGCCCAAACTGGTCTGAAGCTGAGGGCCAAACTGCACACAGTGGGAGATCCATTAATAGATGATTTTTTTGACATTAAAGTAGATGTGGGAAGGGAGAATGATTTGGCTTGCAGTTACTGCTTTATGATAGTGTTTTTTTAAATTAAAAAAAAACATTCTGTACCCACATGTACATGCTGTTGTCTCAGTAGAAATCACATACCCTTCAGAACTTCAGGTAGATGCAGTAGGGCAAAAAGACAGGTACCCAAATGTAGAAGTAGAGCATCAAAGCCTTGTCATTCAAACGATCCTTTGGTTCATCAGTATATTAATCTTTTAGCACCCATGGGCAAGTAGGGCCATCTTTTTGTTTTCTCCCATCTGTCTATGTGCATCTGAGGTTTTTGAATAGGGCTGGGTTCCCAGATTCTACCCAGGAGCTTTGTGTGTGCTCCATCCATGTGTCAGGTGTTATGCCAATGCTCCCTACAAGAATCCTAATGTGCATGCCAAATGCTGGGGTTGTAGAAAAAGACTTTTGAGCAGGGTGAATAAAAATGGATTATTTTTGAAAATGTTCTAAATATCATAGTTTTCTGTTTTTCAAAATAGGCTGGTTAAAATTAAATATGAATACCAGCATGTTAAACTGACACATCCATTCTTAAAATAGAATCAAAGGCCCTTGATTGAACATGCTGAGTTAAAGACTGTGCGGAGTTAAAGGCTGCTTTGTAAAGCCTTTTAAATATGGCACAATAGGTCAGATTACCAGAAGCTAACTAATGGAGGATGAGGAACAGAGACTGGAAAACCCAGTGTGGCATCAGGTTTAGAGTGTTGGGCTAGGGAGACTCACGCTCAGATCCCAACTCTGCCATGAAAGCTGGCTGGGTGACCTTGGGCCTGTTACACACTCTCAGCCTAACCTACTTCACAGGGTTGTTGTGAGGATAAAATGGGGAAGGGGGAACCAACTGGGTTGCCCAGAGGGTTCCCAGCCTCCAGGTGGGGCCTGGAGATTTCCCACTTTTACAACTGATCTCCAGCTGACAGAGATCAGCTCCACTGGAGAAAATTGTTGCTTGGAGTGGTGGACTCTATGGCTTTGTACCATGCTGAGGCCCCTTGGTTCCCCAAGCCCCGCCCTCTCCTGGATCCACCCCCAAAGTCTCAGGTATTTTCGAACCCACACCTGGCAACCCTATTACAGGTAGTAGGATCTGCCCCTTGACTCCAAGAGATGCCATCCTGCATGTGGGGAGGATCATCTGCTGTACCCACCTAGGTGACCTTGTACACTCCTGTTTTTTTCCAGCTACCTGAGCTTTGCAATTTGTTCAGTTTCGTTTTAGGGAAATGAACTGCGCGTCACGGCAACTACCAGCTGTCGCTTGTGGAGACCTATCCATGTGCATAGCAAGATGGGCATTAGGAAGCAGAAACCTGGGCTGACTCTTGTTTTTCAGGAAGAGGGTGGGCTTGAGACATAACAAAGAGCTAAGTAGTAGGGAAGGAGAAAAGTGAAAAGCAGAAAGCAGCAAACATTTTTACCCTCACACCTTTGGTTAGGCTAGCCAATTAAAAGGCATTGTTCTTTAGGAAAGACATGAAGCACTGATGTGACGTTTCATTTTCAGTCATGCCTTCTATCTTTGGAGTAATTCTTAAATGGTTGGTTTAAGTTGCCTGGATCTGTATCTCTCTGCTCTTTTCCTGGGTGTATGTGACAAGTGGTTTGTGCATGTGTGTGACCCTCCTAAATTGTGAAAGTTTCTCCCTCTTGACATTTTCAAACAAATGGGAGTGCAAACAGGATGTTACAAAATATGACATGCTTTTCACAACGTTTCTGAAGAAGGAGCTTGGACCCAACTGCAGTTAACAAGGAAATGGCAGGCGACCCAACTGCAGTTAACGGGGAAATAGAAAGGGGAGGATGTGCGACTTGGCTGCTGCTGTCTCCCTACCTGCACCAGTACCTTACTCAGAGGAGTCACGTGGATAGCAGCCTCTGGTTTGCATGGTAGGCAGTGGAGTTCTGAGGGCTTCTCTTGTCTAGGCTGGTTGTTTTTGGTAGGTGGCATGAAGATACTTCACCCCTTGTCTGTAGACGGGAAGACTGGGCACCTTGGTGGCAGGAAGCAATTCCTTTCTGAGTGTCCAAAATATTGAGTAGTGGGTAATAGTATTGAGTAGCGAGTAGTACATTTGTTGAAAGGGATGATAATTGACCCCTGGAGCAACTTAGTGTAGACAGCTTTATATGCGTGACAGTCAACTGGTGTAATTCATCTGAAGGGATCCTTTGGGTGCTGGAAGATGGGCAAAGGCGTGGCTGCACCCTGGCAGACAGGAGGCACTAGGCATGAGAAGCTGTGACTTGGGCAGATGTGTCTTTTGTTGGGATAAGAAGGCTTTAGGGAGACTGGCAACGAGTACAAGAATGCCGAATGTCTGCTATCAAGCTAAAAGTTGTCTTGGATTATTATGAATACCAATATAGTGTTTTTGAGTGTTCATAGCATGCCATAGATCTCTTTAGTCATCTTAATGTTAGCCTTAAGGGCAGCATTTTCATTCCCCTATTGTGGATGGAATTGAGTCTGAGAGAGCAGCATTGCAGCTTACTGACTAATTATAACATGCAAAACTTACCAGAATTTCTGGGATCACAAGCTTGGGTTTGGCTGGACAAGTTTAAAGAGGTCTGTCATAATTTTTTCCCTTTAAAAGCAAGCACCAGGGGACACACGGCCATTTGGATTGGGGCCACAACCTTAGGTAACAGGCTGATTCTTCCCTTGTACCATTTCTGGGTAGAAAGTGACACACACAGAGAGAGCTATTGGCCCCAACAGGGAAAAGACTGGCATTCTGTGTGTCTCCTTATCCATGGTCTGAGCCACCTAGATAAGCTGCACTGCTCAGAGTAATCCATGGGTGTTCAGTTGTCATTTAAGTCTCAAAAGTACCTGTTGATCTTTGGAAATCTGATAAATGTATTTGTTGACTCCTCGTAACGTAATGTCTTGAGTAAAAATGTTAAGAGAAACTTGGGCTGCATCCACACAGTGATGATTCTCTGTCCTCTCATCACTGCTGTGAATACAGAGGCCTTCACGGCAGCAGCTGAACATCCACACATTGGCTGAGCTGTAGGCTGCCTGTGCATCCCTCCCCAACAGACCTGTTCCAGATCAGGAAAACAGTCTGGGGGAGAGGCTGAAGCCCTTTCTTACTCTCGCCATGGTCCTGCCCTGAATCGGGCCTCTGCAGCACGTGGGAAATTATCTCACAGCATCGGACTGAGGGGAATGGGAGTCAGGTTGGGAGACTCCTGCCCAACTTGTCCAAAAACACAATGTGTAGTTTGGCTCCTGAGACTCATGGAGAACGATCACAGTAGTCTTTTCCCAGCATCCATAATTCTGCAAATACTTTGCCGGTGGAAACTCATCGTAGCTGTAGCATTCAGCTTGCTAGAACAAACCAACTGAAAAAAGTCTCGTGGACACTTCATAGGCTGACTTATTGTGGCAGAGGCTTTCATCAGTTTCATGAAATGATTCCACAGTCTGTACATCTCTTGCACAGGAGGGTTTACAAGGGTAGGACGTGGTGATCAAGAGTTCACAGAATGCAAGAAATATATGCAATGTTGCTGTGGTTAAGACGCTGAACTGCAGGCTGTGGAAGGTCGGCAGTTCAGCAGTTCGAGACCCAGGGTGCCGCATGACGGAGTGAGCTCCTGTCTTTAGTTCCAGCTCCTGCCAACCTAGCACTTCGAAAGCAAGAAATTGCAAGTAGATAAATAGGTACCACTTCGGTGGGAAGGTAACAGCGTTCCGTGCGCCTTGGTCATGCCGGCCACATGACCACGGAAACGTCTTCGGACAGCGCTGGCTCTTCGGCTTTGAAACGGAGATGAGCCAGTCAGATTTGACTGGCTTTAGAGCAAGGGAAACCTTTACCTTTACCTTTCTGTACAAAACTCCTGTGTATACATTCACTCACAACAGCTGGGATTGTGAATCAATGCGGCAAGTTCTCCATAGTTACATTCCGCTGACTGAGAGTCTGTCGTAGTTTTGCTCAGGAAAGCTAATGTATAAACCTTTCATAGGCTACCAGTTTACTTTGTTTGTTCCTGTGTTCAGCCAGATTTTAAAAACATCATCATAACAAAGACATTCATAATAAAAACAAACCCATAAACACTTTAAAACATATCTCAGTCATGAAATTGCTTCTGACATAGCAAGGTAGATTTTTTTCTTCCTGAATGTGTTTCTCATTTTTTGTTCTATAATTTTGTTTGCTTCTGACATAGCAAGGTAGATTTTTCTTCCTGAATGTGTTTCTAATTTTTTGTTATATAATACCAAATAATGAACATGCTATGTGTAAGTTTCTAAACAACCACATCTGTCTTTTTGCTTTAAGTGCCCAATTTTTAATGATATAATTATTTCTCTCATTATGAAAGGTCAAACTCCTCAGAAGAGTTCAAGGTCTGCAGTTGAATTAAAATGACCTAGGCTGCAATCCTGGGATTTAAGTGATGAGCTTTATTTAGCTTGAATCATGTACAGGGTTATATCCATGAATAGTTTGTTTCCACACATTGTTATAATCATCTGCCATTCAAATCACCATCACTATTGTCAAGTCTTTGATGCAATCACTCTCACAAACACTCTTGGAGCAGCAAGATTTGTTTACGAAGAGGTAGAAAGGTTCCCAGCATAGACAGCTTCTGTGTCAGAACTGGGGCCCAGACGCCAGTTTCACCAATATACTGAAAGCAAGAAATTCCACAAATACCAAGTGACCAACCATTGCTCCCATATGTCTGCCCCTGCTCTCGCGACCGTCCCCAACACCTGCAAGCTAACGGTTACATGATCTAGAAGCTCCCCAGACTACAAGGTCAAACAGAACAATGAGATCATATACTTCCTAAGATGTTCTCAACACACTCAGGAGGCCCCTGTGTGAGAATTGTTACGAGCTGACACTAACCAAGCAAAGCAGACCGCTGTACACATCCACTCCCCCCCCAGTTCCCAGCAGAGATGATAAACAGCAGTGAAGAAGAGCAAGGTTGCGTGCAACATAGGAATTGTAGAAGAGTACATGTAAATCCATAACACAACCAATGGTATAATGAAATGTGGGATAGTAACCCCTAAGGCAACAGCCAGTGGTCGTTTCGTAGAAAAAGAGCTAGGGGAACTCATTAGCATAACTCATTAGCATATGCCACACCCCCTGACATCACCAGAAGTATGTCATAAGGGAAGCCCCGCGAAGGCCCTCCCTGGCCCCAGGCAGGCAGGGGTGGGAAGAGGCAGGGAGGAAGCAACTTACCCTCCCTCTTCTCCTGCCTCCTCCTGGCTGAATGAGGGCCAGAAGCGGGGCGGCCGGAAGCAGGGAGCGGGGCTTCGTCATGTGCCCCGCCCCCCGTACCTCACCTGGGGGAACTGCAATCCCCCGCGACCCCCCCCGAAATGACCTCTGGCAACAGCACATGAGTGTAAGAAAACAGGAAAATTTGGCAAGTGAGGCCCGAGTTAACAACTATATAAGTAGGTTGGTTCACAAACACCTAAAATCCTCACAAACTGAGGAGTCAAACAAGGTTGCATTTTGGCACCCTACTTATTCAACCTATTTTTGAATGACTTGGACTCCTCACTGCATGTGATTGACGGCCACTGCCCCAAACTGGGTCTCCAACATATCCCTCTATTACTATATGCAGACGATGCTGCAGTATTGTCTTGTACCCAGAAGGGCCTTAAGCACCTTTTAGCTGCATTTACATCTTACTGCAAGAACAATTTCTTATCGGTAAATCTAATATCTTGGCACATAAATGGTAACACTATAGAACAGGTGAAACATTCTAAATACCTGGGCATTCTCTTCCAGTATAACAACAGATGGACAGCAAGCAATAAACCTGGCCAAATGTAGCCTATCCACAATTGTTAGGGTTTTTTTTACACGAAGGGCAACCAATTTGTCCCCACTGCTGTACGAGTCTTTAAGGCTAAGGTCATGTCCCAAATACTGTATGGGATCTCCATCTGGATCTACTCCTTTAATCAACATGTTGAGCAGACCCAGGCAATGTTTTTGCGGCATATCCTAGGAGTGCCAAACTGTGTAAGCTATGCAGCCATGTGCCTGGAGACAGGACAGCATTTTCTTGGGACAAGAGCCTGGCTGTCAACTTTAAAATTTTGGTTACATCTCCACTTCAGAACAAAATCCAGTAGCTATGTTCACCTCCTATTGTCAGACACATTTACATCGAACTGGACAAACTCAGTTCTGAAAAAAATATAATCTATTGGCATTTCCCTTGACTCCCTGCTTCTGTCAGGTGAATCTCAGATTTTTAGGACCTTGAGGCAGAGAATGTTCGATATTGAAAAGCAAACTCTCTGTTCTGGACTCACCTCTTCCCCTCTGAAGTTTAACATAACTCTGAGAAATGGGCTTATAGCTGATTATTTTTTTACAACTCACTGCTCCATCACTAAGACGAGCTTTTATGCTAGCACGCTTTGATGCCCTACGGTCAGAGGTCCTTTATGGTAGATTTGCCCATACCCTCTACCTTGAAAGGACCTGCCCATGTAACAGCAGGCACGTAACAGCAGGAATCCAGAATCGATTGCTCACATCTTGCTCAGCTGCGAATTTTATAGTAGGATTCGGGATGTTCTAATCAGCCCCCTCCTGCACAATAAGCATAGTCTATCTGAAGAGAAACTTATATCTTTCCTTTTATCAGATCTCTGGCCTCATATTACTTTCTCAGTAGTGCGATTTCTCTCTATCGCTATGAGGGTGTTTTATATATTTTTGACATGCATTTCAAAATGTGCTGTATTTTATCTATGCCAATAAAGGTTGACTGACGGACTATATAAGTAAGTCTCAATTTGGTAATGACATCTCTTCTTGTTTTGTAGGCAGGTAGAACTGATACAGTTCTAGATTACAGTCATGCTCTGCAAATTTTCAGGTGACATTTGGTAAGATTAAAAACT
The DNA here is from genome assembly GCF_001447785.1 of Gekko japonicus. Lineage (NCBI taxonomy): Eukaryota > Metazoa > Chordata > Lepidosauria > Squamata > Gekkonidae > Gekko > Gekko japonicus. The sequence goes on along the minus strand of NW_015171503.1, from coordinate 2,498,253 downwards.
ATAATTCATTTAGGTGCTTTTATGATTTATAACTCATCCTGAGTTGCAGGATGGTGGTCAGGAAATATACTAAATGACTACAAAAATTAAAGAGAGCCAAATCTTATTTTTTATCTTTATTTATAGCCTGCCCTTTCTCGCTTGGACCCAGGGTAGGTTACAAAACATAAAAACAGTGGGATGGAGCCTACCCTGTCCTACCATTGCACTGAAAAAAGGTTGAAATCTTCCTGCCTAAGGAGTCTTCTTCAAACTTCCTCTCTTCCATTGGAAAAAGAGCCACAACTTGGAGGAAGTGTCCTTGGAGGACGGTTGGATCCACACCAGTTTAAGGCATCCACTAAACAACTAAATGAGACTGGATTACAAAATCAGACAACAATGCTTCTCCCCCTCCCCCCAAGCACCACAGGCCTGTGCTGAATCCTTTATTAACAATAATTTCCATTGACCTGAGACCTTGAGCCAAATAATACAATATATTTAAAACATGGATCACATCAGAAACATTTACAAATAATAAGTAAGAAAACATCACTAATAAAATGGCATTAAAAATATAAAACCCTACAAGTTGTTGCATGAATGCGTAGCAGAGGAGTGTCTCACGGACATCATAAGAGACAAAAATTTGGCCACAGCTTGCGTCTCCTCAGGGTTAACAGAAGAAAAGAAACTACCTGGGATTCAATAGCAAGATGATATTTGCTTAGAATGGGCAAGATCCAAAGTTCTTGTAATGAGGACCACTGATTGCAGGATAACAAAACATGATCAGTGGTTTTGATCATGCCGGGGCACAGGTACAAAGGAGGTCAGAGAATGGAATATTTACAAATTGCCCCTTCAGTTCAGCTGTGGGCAAAGCATTCAGCTTGTTGAGCATAAAGATGTGGTAGTGGTTGGGAATGGTAAGATATTTTAAACATGGAGGGAGAGCTGCAAGTGGAGAGATTCTGAGAGCTAAGATGGAACATACCTGATATGCTCAAAACTCAGCTATGGTTCTTTCGAGTTTAAGTGCCCTTGTTTTGATCTCTCTCAGTGCCTCACGGACACCCATATTTTTAAAAGGGAAACCTAGCCACTCAAGTTTGCTATCCACCAACTTAGCCCAGGCACTTTTGTAAAAGTCTTCCTTAAGATGTAGAAGACCTCCATAGGAGTTTAATACTGGAAAAAGGGACTTCAGCCTCAGTTTAAAGGCACAAAACCAAGTCCTACATTCCAACAAGTGTTGGGCAAACTCCATTCTTAACACAATTCCTGCAACACAAGATGGTACCCCAGCAATTTGTCAGAGGTATAGTATGAGCAGATAAGCAATGGAGTCAGAGACAATATTTATCCAGATGCCTGCTATGATGGACCCCCTATTATTCTCACTCTAGGGCAGATTTTCCTGCCAAAATTATTAGTTCCCTTCATAAGAACATAAGAGAAGCCAATATTGGATCAGGCCAATGGCCCATCTTGTCCAACACACAGTGGCCAAAAATACCAGGTGCCATCAGGAGGTCCAGCATTGGGGCCAGGACACTAGAAGCCCTCCCATTGTTGCTCCCCTCCAGCACCAAGAATACAGTGCATCACTTACCCCAGACTGAGAGTTCCTATTTATACCTTGTGGCTAATAGCCACTGATGGACCTCTGCTCCATATGTTTATCCAGTTCCCTCTTGAAGCCGTCCATGCTTGTAGCTGCCATCGCCTCTTGTAGCAGTGAATTCCATGTGTTAATCACTCTTTGGATAAAGAAGTACTTCCTTTTATCCGTTCTAACCTGACTGTTTAGCAATTGCATTGCGTGCCCATGAGTTCTTGTATTGTGAGAATTAAGGGAGAAAAGTACTTCTTTCTCTACCTGCTCTATCCCATGCATAATCTTGTAAACCATCATGACACCCCTCAGTCGTTGTTTCTCCAAGCTAAAGAGCCTGAAGTGCTTTAACCTTTCTTTATAGAGAAAGTGTTCCAACCCTTTTATCATTCTAGTTGCCCTTTTCTGCACTTTTTACAATGCTATAATATCCTTTCTGAGGTGTGGTGACCAGAATTGCACACAGTATTCCAAATGAGGTCACACCATTGATTTATATAGGGGCATTATGATACTGGCTGATCTGTTTTCAGTACCCTTCCTAATAATCCCCAGCATAGCATTGACCTTTTTTATTCACTTGGACCTTTTTTATTGCATTCACACACTGTCTTGACATTTTCAGTGAGTTTTCTACTACGACTCTCTCTTGGTCAGTCTCTGCCAGTTCGGACCCCATCAATGTGTATTTATAGTTAGGATTTCTGGCTCCAATGTGCATCACCTTGCACTTGGCCGCATTGAACCCCATTTGCCACGTTGACTTCCACTCGCCCATCCTTGACAGATCCCTTTGGAGTGCCTCACAATCCTCCCTGGTTCTCACCACCTTGAAAATTTTGTGTCAACCTCAAATTTAGCCACTTCACTGCTTACTCCCAACTCCAAAACATTAATGAACAAGTTTAAAAGCATCAGACCCAGTACTGAGACCTGCGGTACCCCACACTTACCATCCTCCACTGTGAAAATTTCACTCACTCTCTGTTTCCTATTAATTAGCCAGTTTTTGATCCATAAAAGGACTTGTCCTTTTATCCCATGATTTTTGAGCTTACGTAGGAGCCTTTGATGAGGAACTTTATCAAAAACTTTCTGGAAGTCAAGGTAAACAACATCTATTGCATCTTCCTTGTCCATATGTTTGTTCACCCCCTCAAAGAACACTAACAGGTTAGTGAGGCAAGATCTTCCCTTACAGAACCCATGCTGAGTCTGCCTCAATAGTTTTTGTTCATCAATGAGCCTACTAATTCTTTCCTTAATAACAGTTTCCACCAACTTACTTGGTATCGACGTCAGACTGGCCTGTAATTTCCTGGATCTCCTCTGGAACCTTTTTTAAAGGTGGCATTAACTACCTTCCAGTCCTCAGAAATGGAGGCAGATTTTAATACATATTTTTGTCAGGAGATCCACAAGTTCACATTTGAGTTCTTTCAGATCTCTCGGATGTATGCCATCCGGGCCTGGTGATTTATCAGTTTTTAAGTTGTCTATCAGTCATAGGACCTCGATCTGACTTGGGTCTTTCAACACCCCTCCTGAAATCAGCGGTTCTGGAGTGGGCAAGCACTTCTCATCTTCCACAGTGAAGACAGAGGCAAAAAATAGCTTCTCAGCCATTTCCCTATCATCCTTCAGTACTCCTTTTACCCCTTGGTCATCCAAGGGCCCCACTGCCTCCCTGTCTGGTTTCCTGCTTCTAATGTATTTGAAGAAAGTTTTATTGTTGCTCTTTATGTTTTTTGCAATATACTTCTCATATTCCCTTTTTGTCTGCCTGATCACAGACTTGCCTTTTATTTGCCACAGCCTGTGTTCTCTTTTATCAACCTCAATAAAACTAATTTTCCACCGCTTATAGGAACCCTCCTTACCTTTTACAGCTTCCATTACTTTGTTAACCATGCAGGCCTTTTTCTGTACATATTTGTGCCTTTCCTAACCTGCGGTATATATTTTATCTGAGCTAGCCCGCAGTAGTGTGATAATATTTGAGGTTTTATAAATCTGAATGTCTCACCCTGTGATAGAATCTAATTTGGCTTTTGCCCAGGCCAGGAACTTGTCAGGAGAAAACAGGAGACCTCTTTTTAGATCCCTTAAAATGACACTGGAGACTCTGTACAGTGAACAATAATAAAGATTTCATTTAATAGGAATGGTATGAGGTAGTCAGCAACTGGAAAGGCTGAGGTAAACATTGTTGGTAAAACCGTATATTTTTCAGTTGACAGGCAAGATGGCATTGTAGCAGCTTATTTTTACAAATTCTTGGCTCTTATCAGTGAAAGATGGTTGACTTGAGTGCTTCAGTTGCATATAGTTTCCTATTAACTGTTCAGGTTTTCTGGAGAAGTTACTCTTTTAGTGTATCAAATTCTGTCCCCTTTTCTGAAATCACAATGTGTCTTCTTTCCTCTGAGTAGTCTATAAGCGTTCCTTTCACAACAGACCAGGGAGTGCCTCAGTGCCCATTCCCTATATAACTGGAGAGGATTAATATTTCTTCCCTGAAAATATAATCCTATTCCTTTGGGGCTGATTGGAAGGTTCAGTCTGCTACCCAGTCACTCTTTGCCAAAATCTCAAACCCCAGTTCTTGGCATCTGTGTGAAAATGTACTTCAGCTTTAGCTGACACTAGACCCTGAATTCTTAGATGGAACTCTTCCCCAGGTTATGTTGAACACAGCTAAGACCAGGAGTCTCTCTCTTTATTCAAAAGGTGACCCTGTCTGACAGACTGTCAGACTTTTCAGACGTCCACTCCTGTAGCTGAATTTTTACTTTACAGAACAGCAACTTCCGCTGAACTCAAAATGATCTAACTCTCCCCTCAGCACCCAGCTGATTTTCTAGTTCCCTCAGCTGGTGCTAGCCAAAAGGAACAGCCTGTCACTCAAGCTCAACATTCTAGAGAAGCGTTAACTATTCACCTCCCTTCTCTGCTTTTGCTGCATTAGGAAAACCGCATGTTAAATGTAGTCCATCACACCTGCACCATATAGAATTTGAGGGAGTACCTTAGCATTAAAGGCTGCAATAGCTGTAGGTATATATTGCCTCTCTTTAGAACAGAAAAAGAGCATTTATATCCACTTTGGTAGTTTTTTGAGCCAATGAGATATGAGTTTTCCGTGCCAAATTGTGACTGAAGGTAACTCCTAAATATTTAAAGTGGGCCACTTGTTATATTTCCACTCCATTTATGATCCAGGTCTTATATTTCTTTCTTCCACCTTTTGGGAACACCATAACTTCAATTAATTGTCAACCCCCCCTGTGCTGAATCTAGTCCCCCTGGAGCTTGTGCCAGCCTTTAAAAAAAACAAAAACACTGCAGGTGATTCCAGTTGTGGGTGTCCTGGGTCACCTCTGCTTTAGCTTTCAGAGGCTTCTAGGCTGTCAAACAAATTCAAATACCTTTTATTGGCATAGAATATTAAAACATTTCCCAATAATACAGTCCAAGAGAAATTATAAAATAGATAGTCGTGGGTATGTCAGGCCTAACTCAAGTTGTCACAAGTTATATTTGACCATACAAAAGATGCCTGAATCATAAAATAAACTGGCATTCCAAACTTTTAAACTTAAGTTTTTAAACTTATAAATTAAGAATCATTAATATGATCAGGGTTACTCTTCCGTTTTATAAAACAATGGAGAAACTTAGCGGTCAGTTCAATGATCTCCAGATCTCGTGAAGCAAGGAGAAATTGTACCTTGATTCTATCTGATTGGCCTGCTACCATCCTAAGGGGGGCTTCTATACACTCCACTCGAATGTCATTTAACAATTTACAGTGTAAGAGTACGTGCTCAACAGTTTCTATTTCACTTCTGTTACAACCACAGAACCTGATTGAATAAGGAATTTGCTTATATCTCCCCTCAAGAATAGCAGAGGGGAGAACATTAAGACGGGCCAACAGATAAGCTCTACACATTTGCGGTGAAGTCAGACAGAAAAAGTAATATGGTAGAGTACCAGAAAGGGGATAAGCCCACCTTACTGAGGAGCACCTTCCGGAGGCAAGGGCTCTGAGCTCTTGCAACTCTATATCAATAAGTCTCTGTTTAAGCAAAGTAAAGACCTCAAGCTCTGACCGGATGACAAGGTCACTCAGGTTAAAACCAATAGAAGTGATTTTCTTTTCAATAGCCATAAGCCACGCAGAGGATTGAGATTCTTCCAGCATATAGGTGATAAGGCTATTGTGGTTACATCTAAAATGCAGACGTAGCCAAAATCTGAAAGTAATAATCCAGGCCTTGGTCTCTAACCGTCTCAAATTAAGCTCCAGACAAATGGCAGCATAAGATACGCACGAAGGCAACCCCAGAATCTTCCTCAGGAATTTGGATTGTAGTTGTTCAACTGCTTTATTAAAAGCAGTAATCCAGATAGGAATACCATATAGTAGCTTCGCGCTAATTTGATGTGCAAACACTTTTATAGCTGCTGGCACATACTGATTACCCTTAGTGTAATAAAACCGCAAAATTGCGAGCACACAGCAGTTCGCAGTTTTAATTGCCTCTGTTCTGTGTGTTACCCACCTGGAGTTATGATGAAAGGTGACCCCCAGATATTTAAAGCTTTTAACCTGCTCAATTATTTTACCCCTTATGCTCCAGTTCATAGGTTTCCAGAATCCCCCAAAGGCCATAACTTTAGATTTTTCAAAATTCACTGAAAGTCCATTATGGTCACAATAATCCAGGAAACACTCCAACAATTTTTTCATCCCTACTTCAGAGCGGGAGAGAATGACGGCATCATCAGCGTATAGAAGCAGGGGAATTGGTCGTCCACTTAAACATGGGCATTCTAGGCTGTCTGAAAAACAGGGGAGGAAAGTTTCACCATGAGGACACAAATTAAGACTTAGGGAAAGGGATGCTTCCAGGTCTGGAACAGGCTGTCTAAATGTCTTTCTCAAAATACCAGTGATGAGCTTGCCATGAGGAAGCATTAAGAAATACTGGCTTTACAGATGTGCCAAATACTTTCATTTTAAATGTGCACCTTTTCTAGGGCTCAGGTTCAGGCTGCTCTCTATAGCTTGGAGGCCTGTTCTAATATAAAAGTTATTCTTCCATGGAAGTGTTCTGGAATGGCTTTCATGAAGGTATGTACTTGTCCCAGAGGAATATTCCAAAGCACTCCAAGGAAGGCTGCATGCCTTAGAACTGGCTTGGAGCTTGGGCACATTGGAACAATGCAAACTGTTTGCAAATGGTGATAGTATGAACTGGTGCAGTGAATCACAACAGCTGCAGGGATCTGGTAGGTCATGCTATGGCACATCATATAGCTCCAGGTGGAAGAACCAATTTGGCAACCACAGTAGAAAGGAAGGTACTTCAGAATTGCTCCTTCTGTGTATTATCTGAGAAAACGAGATGCTTTCTGAAGATGTATCAAGAGTCTAGATAATGCTTATCATACAGTTTCAGCATGCAAAATACTGCTTGACAGCTATTCAAACACACAAAACAAATTTCCCCTTTTCTTTTCCTCTCTTATCTGTGTGGTGTCCCACCCTACTGGGTATTTTATAGCCATAATCATTATTCTATTTGAGCCTCTCCCAAGTTAATGAATGTATGACGGTGAACACTTCTCTGCCTGCAGCGGTAATAGGAAAGGTAAGGTATTTGTGGGTGGATTTGGAGATGATGATGTATTGTGGGGAAAGCTAGATAGACTCAAGTGTTGTACATGTAGTCTTTGCTGAAGTGGTAAACCGCTATCTGGAAGATACTGCTGTTTATAGGGGCACCCATGACTTGTGTATGGAGGACCCAGATTTTGTATCTGAAACCCCCTCTGCAGTGGTACAGGTTTAGCACTTTGATGAGATCAAAACCACAGTCCCAAGAGCTGCTGTGGTCATCCTGTGGAAAGTGTGCCGCAATTTAGATCTAACTTCTGTGGAAAGTCTTGCCTTCTGCTTTTGGTGAATCTCTGGATCCTCCTTAGTTTTATTCTTCCTCTAAATTCTCCTAGTTTCTGAAGGGGAGAGATGATCTCCACCAGTTGCAATAGGAATGTTATATAAATTATTCTGAAGGCAAGCCTTCATCCACATAGTGAGAATTCTCTATTTTGCATTCATTACTGCTGTGAATGCAGAGGTATTTGCAGTGGCAACAGAGCTTCCATGCAGGAGTTCTCTGCACACTTTCCTCTGTCACCTGCCACCTTCCCTGCATCCCTGCTCTCCCTGCTGTTTCACTGGAGGACTTTTTGAGAGCTGTTTTAAAAATGAGTGATTGTTATGACGTTACAGGACTTAGCAATTACTGATGCAAAAAAGTGTTTTAATGACTTGACAGAGAAGACGGTGGCCGCAGCGGCTGATGGAAGGGAACTGATGCCAGCCTCCAGGTGCGGCCTGGAGATCTCCCGCTTTTACAACTGCTCTCCAACTGACAGAGATTGCCTCTCCTAGAGAAAATGGCTGCTTTGAAGGGTGGACTCTATGGCTTTGTACCATGCTGAGGCCCCTCCCTTCCCCAGACCCCACGCTCTCCTGGATCCACCCCCAAAGTTTCCAGATATTTTGCAACCCAGACCTGACAACCCTATGCCAGTGTGGATGGCATCCCTGAAAACATGATGCGATAACACACTTGGACTGTACTCTTCCCAAGAGGGTAGGAGAAAAGCAGAAGAAGAATGATCAGAGCACAATTAGGCAATGACTTCTTCATAGGGATGATAAAAAAAACCCTGTGCTGAGCCTTCATGAAGAATCAGCCTTGATCAGGTTCCTGTTTTGAAGGCAAAAGCCAGCCAGCTTCGAGACACTCTGACAAAGGGTGCTTGCACACGAAAGCTTTGTGTCACTCGAACCTGGCATTCCCAGCGCTTGAGGACTATGAACAAATGTATGCAGTTGTTTACCCCAGGGCGACTGGAACTTGAGCTGCCGGGGTGGAATTGGTAGTTGTCTTTAGGATGGATTGTCTGGACGGTAGCCCTTCCCACTTCACTTCTTGGCAGTGGCTCTTGGATGGGAAGGCTAGTGATGAATTAAGTGGGGAGGCAGACAAAGAGAGCATTTCTCTCTTCTGCTTGGGTCTCTGATTCTTGAACCAATTAGTTTGAGCACTGTACCACGATGGTTCCAGAAAGGATGAGAGGGAGGGGCCGGAGGACAAGCTTAATCTGCCTTTGTTCATGCTCGGGGACTGGTGAGCAAAGAGCGTAAAGCAGAAGGACTTAACTCCCCCCCACACATACATAGTCCAGCCTCACAGTCATGGCCTATCTGAATTACCTGCAGAGAGCCACTGGCAACGGTCTCCAAGAAATCTTGGCAAGACAGATAAGGCTACAAAAGCACAGTGCTGATCTTCAAAAAGATGATGCAGTGAAACTGCAAGTTTGGCAGCTGAATTCTGTGCCCCTGGGGAAGCTGATTTGGATAACAGAGCAGAGAGCGTGCTCATCAAATCTGCAGGTGGCAGCAAACCGAGACACGCCAGAAAAGGCTGAACGATTCAAAACACCCTTGATCGATCAGACCAGTGAAAACAGATGGGTTTAGCAAACAATAGCACTGGAATGAAAAAGCTCATGGAGAAGTGCCCCGAGTGTGAGAACTGCCTAGTATCTAGCATCACCCTGGGTGATACAAGAGGCCTGTAGCTGCTATCGTTCCATATCTCTCTTCCTTTCTTCCCAGTGTTCCAAGACATAGCTGTTATCATGTAGTCTGTTCTCCTGCCACTGACAGCCAGTGGTCAGAGGGAGGGGTGGGGAAACACCATTGTCAGCCCCTGCATATTGCTAAGGAAGTACGGCAGATCTCTGTGTGTTGTGATTCCTTTCTAAAAAGGCCGAGGGCAGTTATTCCAAAACTAAGTGCTGGGGGGGGGGGGACGCTAGTGTGCACCAGGAGGGGTTTTGAATATGCCTTGGAGAAATTTAAGCTATTGCATTGGCTTACCCCCACCATTCCTGCCTGGAATGGGTAGAGACCCCTTGTAGCCTTGATTTCCCTCTGCCAATAGTTACATCATCCTCAGGGAGACTGCAGGGAGCAAGGGGGATTCCAGAAGCACCACGATTGCCCAGGAGAATGGCCTCATCCTGACTGCTTGAGAAACGTGATGCCAGGAGGTGCTATTATCTGGGCAGTCTATTTTGCATTTTGAAGGGTGATTCCTGCCTGTAGTTCTGGAAGCCCTTCAGGGAAGCCCTCTTATTTGCAGGACCAATTCTCTCCCCATACTCTGCCACACCAACTTTGCTCAAGTCAGCAGGGGCTTCTGCAGGTGCCAGCCTACAAATGGGCAAAATCAACAACTGCCTGTAGAGGTGCTTTCTCCATTGGGGCTCCTGCCCTGTGGGATGGCCTGCTGAGAAGATCCAGAAAGCGCCCACTCTCCTGGCCTTCCACTAGGGTTGCCAAGTCAGAAACTTACCGGAGCGGGGGACTCCCGGCCGTTGTCTGGAGCGCACGCGCGCTACATCCACGTAACCCAAAAGTGACGCGGGTACACCGGGGGCGGGGCCAGGACCATCCGAGGGAAAACCATAGAGTCATTGGCTTTATCTGCACATGATGCTAGAAGCTATGTGAACAAAGCTCTCATGGCTTTTAATATTCATTTTTCAGGCATGCAGTGGCACAATTCTAATCAAAATCAAGGCACAAGCAATTTTGGCTCATCTAACAATTCCCTGCGGCTGTTTTATGTGGTATGGAGAGAGCCTTAAACCATCCCACCTCTTGTGCTGCAATCCCAGCCAGAATTTGGCCCCCCAAAATTGAAAATTAAAAATTGTGGGCATTCACTCCCTGCATCGTGTGTAGTGGTGCTCTAAAACAGTTTTGCATTGCTTGGTCTTTCCTCTTCTGAAAAGCAGAATTGAAACTGGGGTGCTTAGTAACACTTAAACAGCACTCTTTGCCGCATAATATTCCTATAGTGCCCAGGCCATATGGACAAGATCTTCAGGGCTCTAGTCGGGGGGGAGCTCTCAGGTACGGAGCTCCGGAAGAGAACCTCTAGGGGGCGGGGCGGTCACGTGGTGAAGCCCCGCCCCCTTCTTTACCCCCGCCCTCTGCTTCGATCCTCATTCCGTTTGGGAATGAGGATGAAGCAGGAGGGTAAGTAGCCGGGCCTTCTGACACACTTCCGGTGATGTCAGGGGGTGTGGCCTTCTGTCACTTCCGGTGATGTCAGGGGGCGTGGCATATGCAAATAAGTTATGCTAATGAGTTATGCTAATGAGCTCCGGCAGCTCTTTTTCTACAACAAGACCCCTGAAGATCTTACTATATATTTACTTGGAAGAAAGTGGTTTTGGTAAAGGTTCTGTTTTTCCCTGCATTCCTCTGTGTTTTCATTGTTTTACTTCCGGTCTCTTAATAGTTTAATTACTTTCTTCTCCTGGGAAGAACTGATAAATACTGCTTTTCACTTTGTAGCCATTTTTAATTTAAATTGTTGTTGTAATCCTGTAATAGAACGACAACTGCCATAAAAAATAAAATGAGAATGCCTTTGATTGCAAAGTGAAAAACTCTGCTTAATCCTCTCCATAAGCAAGAATGGTTGATACAGAAGTGTGCCAACAGAACAGAAAGCAGGGAGGCAAATTTAAGGAGACCACAGTCTTGAGAAACAGCAAAATTACTTTGACTGCCCACACAGAAAGTTCAACAGTTCAATGGCACTTTAAGAAAAAATGCCACCAGTCAGGTCTGAAAAAAGACGGGAGGACAACTGGGAAAATACTGGGATGCATTGGTGTTGCCAATGATGTCTGGACTCTGTATTAAAACTGAATGGATGAAGGTAATTCCAGACTAAGGCTAGTGTGGAAGCAATATTTCATGACTGTCTAACTGTCCCGTTTGGGGGAGGGATGAGAACAATCCTAAGTACGTTTATTCAGAATCCTACCTGGATCTGTTCAGTGAGGCTTACTCCCAAGAAAGTGTTCTTAGGGTTGCATTGTAAACCCGCTCCTGGCTCTGGTTGTACTAGAAAATCTGCCATGGACTTCTAAGCATTACACCGAGAGTTAAGTAGCTCCCATCAATCCTCCCCATCAATGTCCCCACACATTCATGTTACCTCAGCAACAGTGGCTTTGAAAACACCCATTTGCTAAGCCTCAATAAGAGTTCTTCCTTTAAGGATCTCTTTCACTCACATGTGTACGACTGCTGTTCCTGAGTCAGAATCCTTGCAATAAGACAGGCTGAGAGGATACATGAAGAAAGTACTTGTCTGTGGCGTTTCCCCCGGATTCTAATTGAGCTTGGAGTCACTGGACCTGGGAGGGAGGGAACAAGAGGCAGAAATAAGGGAAGCGGGGAATTATTTATTTATAATTATTTATTTAAGTTATAATTTAACTTACGTTTACCATCCCTGTATACTCTAGGTTTTTGTTTCCTCATTCAGTGGTTAAAGAATCCCTGTAGGCTAGTAAAAGATTAACGTGACTATTTCTTCTATCCTTTTCTCCCATCCTAGGATGAAGATGAGACGCCACAAGCTTTTTCTGACTCTGTGCATGGCTGGTCTCTGCCTCATCTCTTTCCTTCACTTCCTGAAGGCCCTCTCCTATGTCACATTCCCTAGGGAGCTGGCATCGCTGAGCCCCAACTTGGTCTCTAACTTTTTCTGGAACAATGCGCCTGTCACTCCTCAAGTCAGCCCCGAGCCGGGGGGGCCGGAGTTCCTCCGCACACCACTGTATTCCCACTCACCTTTGCTTCAGCCTCTCTCCCCGAGCAGAGCCAGTGAGGAGTTGCACAGAGTGGAGTTTGTGCTGCCTGAAGACATTTCAGAATACTTTGTACATACCAAAGCTGGAGGGGTCTGCTTCAAGCCGGGGACTAAGGTGCTGGAAAAGCCACTAGTAGGCCGGCTGGAAGAGAAACTAGAGGGAGCCGCTTCAGAGCGCGCAGGCCGGAAGCCTCTGAGCACTAATGGGACCAAACGGCGGAAGTGGGTGGAGTGCGTATGCCTGCCTGGTTGGCACGGGCCTAGCTGCGGGGTGCCCACTGTCGTCCAGTATTCGAACCTCCCCACTAAAGACCGTCTGACCCCACGAGAGGTACCCAGGAGAGTCATTAATGCAATCAATGTGAACCATGAATTTGATCTCTTGGATGTGCGTTTCCATGAACTGGGGGATGTGGTGGATGCCTTTGTTGTCTGTGAATCGAATTTCACAGCCTACGGTGAGCCACGCCCACTCAAGTTCCGCGAGATGCTGCTCAACGGGTCCTTTGACTATATCCGCCACAAGGTGCTCTATGTCTTCCTGGATCACTTCCCTCCTGGTGGCCGGCAGGATGGCTGGATCGCCGACGACTATCTGCGCACGTTTCTGACTCGGGACGGCGTCTCTCGCCTCCGCAACTTGCGGCCTGACGATGTTTTCATCATCGATGACGCAGATGAGATCCCGGCCCGTGACGGCGTGCTCTTTCTCAAACTTTACGATGGCTGGACAGAGCCCTTTGCTTTCCATATGCGCAAATCTCTCTACGGCTTCTTCTGGAAGCAGCCTGGCACCCTGGAGGTGGTTTCTGGTTGCACAATTGGAATGCTTCAAACCGTTTATGCCACAGATGGGATCCGTCTTCGCCGGAGGGAGTATTACACCATGCCCGGCTTCCGGCAATATGAAAACAGCACAGGCCACATCCTGGTCCAGTGGTCCCTGGGCAGTCCTCTCCATTTTGCTGGCTGGCACTGCTCTTGGTGCTTCACACCTGAGGGAATCTACTTCAAACTGGTGTCAGCACAGAATGGGGACTTTCCCCGCTGGGGGGACTACGAGGACAAGCGGGACCTCAATTATATCCGCGAGCTAATCCGGACTGGTGGGTGGTTTGATGGTACCATTCAGGAGTACCCTCCTGCAGACCCCAAGGAACAAATGTATGCCCCTAAATATCTGCTGAAGACCTACCAGCGCTTTCGTTACTTACTGGAAAACCCCTACCAGAAGGCAGAGGGGGCTGGGTGATGGGAGTGGGGGGCTTGCATGGGAAACTGGAACTTCATGGATAAATGGGGGGAAATGAGGCATAACTCTGGTCTTTTCCTTCTTTTCCTCCTCTCCTCTCCAGCTGGGGAAGTTTACATTCTCTTCAGCCTCTGTCTGCCTCGTTCCAGAAATGAGACTTTGGGGGGAGGGGGAGATTCCTAATCATGTTAATGAGGACCAGAAGAAGTAGGAATTGGCCCTGGGAACTAGCAGGAGATCCTGGCAAAGCCCCTTCACCTCTACTGTAGGATGGGAGAAAAAATGTATGCAGGTAGCAGATGGAAAGATCTGTGTTTGAGATATGGGGACATGTAGGGGGCACAATAGCTGGAAGCATGGTGATGTGAACACGAATCTATCTTTACAGCCTTTTTAGTTTCAGTCAGGATGGTGCTGAACTCCATGTTAAGAGATGGTCTTCTAAGTCATATGAAACTTAGGATGTCCTTCCACTCCCTGTCTGACACGCTGTTATTTGCTCAGCCCAGAGAGATTGCAGACAAGGGAAAGGGAGCTGAAGGCAAACAAGGCCTGGGCTCTTCTTGCAGAGCCTGTGCTAAGACTTGGCCAAAGAGCACCCTGACTCTGACTCCATGTGCTCTTACTGCAGATGGCCAGAACCTGAACTAGGAAGAAGGTGTACGTGTGTGTAAGAGAGTGAGAGCGCTTGTAGAGGACAACAGGAGTCACTGTGCTCTTCTAAGATATGTATATTTTGCTGTGTGTGTGTGATGTTAGTGTGTGTGTGTGCATGAGCACATTGGGAGAGCATGGTTGCACCAAAGAACTCTGCTTTTCATCTGCTGATCCTGGACAATTCAGGGAAAACCTACAAACTGACAGGTTATGAAGGCTGCCTGGCTTGTTCAGTAAATGGATGTGTTGGTACCCAGCCTCAAGTCTTGCCGGTAGGGTCTTTAAGCCAGCAGATTTGCAAAGGCAATACCCATCGAGGGTAAACTCTCCCTCTTCCATAACAACAAAACATGATATTTGCATTTTCAACTAAAATGGTATGTGTGTTTGTGTGAGTGATGGAATTGGAGTTGCTTCCAAGGAAAAAGGAGATTAGGATACTAAATAAATACACCCAGCTAGAATGCCCATCCTGTTATGGAATGGGAGAAGTATGAAGATACTTGGCTCTAGGATGCTACGCTTTTGAGAAATATACTGTCATGTTGGTAGAAGAAGAGCTAGGCCTGTAATGTGATAAGCATAGGCGAAAGGAGTCCATTTGATGAAGCAGATGCAGGGCCCCGACAAGAACTAGATGCCAAGCATTTAAGTAATCTCGTTATTGCTGGCATCCACCTACTTTCTGTGGGGTGGCCTAGTGCCTTTCCAAGTTGATTTATGGAGTTGGCAACTCTATAAGCATGTTGGAAACATCATGTTATGCTTGCTGCTAGAGAAGTAAGTGAATATTGGGCCCCCTATGCTTAATGCAAGAAATGGGAGATGTATGTGCAGTAACAGGAGGAGCCCCTAACTGAAAAACAACAACACTTCATTGGTTGGAGAAACTGTGGTTTTAGTGTATGGTTGGTTTTCTATCTGTGCTTCCCCCGCTTTCACATACTGCCCCCACCCTTATGTCCAGTCCCCCTAGTCTCTCTAGAGTGTGCTGTGCATGTGCCATGGCCTTCTTTTTGCCAAACGAGCTGTCTGTTCTCTTCTGTCTCCATAAAACTCCAAGCCAGTTCACTCTCTACTATGATCTCATGGTGAAACTCCTGTGCATTGGCTATGTTTTTGTTACAATGGCTGATATGGAAATATCCAGTGATGGTGAGACACAGGTTTGAGTTCTCAGCCTTTTGTCAGATGTGTCTTGCTCAGTCGCCGGATGGCTCTTGGTACTAACCAAGTCGTCATTGTGCTAGCTATGACATGTCCACCTTTACACCTTTTAAAAATGAAGTGAGTTTCCCTTTGTCAAGCTCTTGCGGAGGACGCAGTTGAAAGCAGTCCCAAACTCACTCGGAATCTCCTTTAGCTTTTGTTGGGAAGACGGATGGCTAAGTCTTGCACCACAGGACCATAATGAGGAGGCATTCCTAGTCAGCACTGCTCCTCTGAAGAACCTTTTCGTCCATGTGCTTCATCAACTGCCCTGTCAAAGTGTTGAACTGACCCTCTCCTAGAAGGCTGTTGCCTTGTTATATGAGTAGAGAACTTGAGACCCAGTGGAGGAGTTTGATTGGGGCAATAGTGCCTTGTAGAACAAACTGCCTAAGCTGCTTAGCTAAAGCGAATGCAGGGCAGAAGCAAAGAGCTTCTAGGGTGATAAGGAAACACCAATAGCTCCCAGTAGCTGTACACCAGGGCTGCACCCATACACCATCATGTATCACATTATCACAGTGCTACAGCGATCCTTTGCAGACAGATCGGCCCATCCCACAGGGAAATCCATTTGCAAATTATCACTATAATGCAGTGATAGCAGGGGAACCAACAAGGTCTGGATGCAGCCTAGGGAGACCGTGCAGAGAAACACGAGAGGAAGAACCGAGAGTCTAGCTATGACCTAATCTATCATTTGCAACAAAAATATGCTCCTTGTCCTTCCCAGCTGTGTGTGTGTGTGTGAGAGTGAGATGCTATTAAACATGGAGAACTTGTGTGTTTGCTGCACTGCAAGCCCTGGTTGGGAGAGCCCTAAAAGTCCATATGCAGACTCAAGAAACCACAACCAAGGAGACTAATGCCACCCTGGCTTTCAGTATCCTGCCACTTCCTTGCTTCAGCCTAGCCCACTGTTTGTTCTGTTTCCTGTGCTTGCTCTACAGGGCATGCTTTGTCTATGTATCTAAGATTTCACAATTACTGCTCATGAATCCTTAATGCTCCCATCACTGCTGCCTCTAGCCTCCATTTGTCACCAGGCGCACAGCTCCTCCTTTATCCATTCTGCAGCTCTTTTTGCTTTTTTCCCACTTCCGTAGTCTTCTCCCCTCCACCACTGTTGTGTGCAAGGAACAGATCCCATTGTAATTGGATAAGTTAGCACTGAATTCCTTTGGGACTCTGAAAGGACTTTTTGTTCCGATCTCCTTCCTTGACTGCACCAAAGAGAAACTTGAAACTGACCTCGGGGTGGGGGTGGGGAGGAGAATTTGCAGTAACAAGCTTTGCTATTTGAAAGGAAAAAAGCCCTTCGCCTTGGAAGGCTTTATTAAGCTTCCAGTTAAGGAGGACAGTCTATTTAATTATTTATTATGTAGCTAGAACTTGGTCCCTCCAAGTCTACATTAAGGAATTTTGCACTAATGCCTCTGGGCTTCTATGTTGCCGGGGGCGGGGTCTAAAGGAGAAAATGACTTTGAGAAATGCCTCGGCAAGCCAGCCTTTTAAGGGAACTTGACTTGGATCCCCAGTTTGTAGAACGCAGGTGCTCGACTTAAGCGTGCATTGCAAGTAACGGGCCTCAAAGAGCTATTGGAAAATGGGCAGACCAAGCCCGACATGGGTTGGAGAGGCAGAGGAGGAGAGCAGCTCTTTCCTAAGCCATGGGGTAGAGAACCTTTAGATGGTTGAAAGCCTGGACTAATTGAGTGGGTCTTAAGGAAAGGCTGATATGGAGTCTTCCCCCCACCGCTTGTAGGGAGTTGATCATGTCTAGTAGGTACCATAGAGAGAACCTGATATCTTTGTGACATGCCACTGCAGGCTCAACTGAGGGTTTGTGGTGGTATGTTAAGCAGGCCAGTTTGGTGTGTGTGTGTGTTAGTGGGTCCACCCAATTAAATTAGGAGCTGCTGCTATGGGCATAAAGTGCCTGCCTTGTGCCCCCATTGCCTCTTTGTTGACCCTTTTTTCATTAAATGCCAGTGAAATGGATGTGTGCAATGGCATTCAGTGCTGCAGTGATGTCTTCAATGTATTATTAGAGATGTGACAATGGAGCTGTGAAGGGAAATTTATTTTTAAAGCCACTCCAATTTAATGGGGGGGGGAGGGTTAGGCTGACTTTTTAAAGTATTACCAGAGGTTTTTCCTACTTTACAGAAAGGGTCAGAAAGAAACCACACTTTGTACTAGTTTTTAATACCAAGCAACCTTTTAAAGTGTATCATTGTGCGTGGCAGCACATGAAGGTTGGCATAGGACAGTTTTAATAAAACTGCTCTTGACCAACAGTGGATGTTCAAATCCCCCCCCCCCCCAAGTCTAGCTTGAATCTTTTCTTTCTCTCTGCGGGATCCTGTGAATACCTGGAGGGGGCTTGGGAGTACATCTTACCTGGCAACAACAGGCCCTGTTTGATTCCCTCCCTCCCCTTTGCCTTCCAGGTGAGTTGAAGTGTTGACATTGCAGCCACTGGGGAGCGTTATACACAGACGCTGACCACTACATGCCCCTACTCATGGCCAGTGGCTGGGATGTTTCCCCCTTGTTCAATGGACTAGGAAGTCCGTGCTCTTCTATACTGCCACATTCACCCTTTTTAACATACCTATTCCATGCAAATGACAACTGAAGTTGTAAAGATATTCCTGGACTGCAGACGAAGGGGGGAGGCTCCTCTATACTGGAAAAAAAATTCCCAACAACTTCCCTGCACATGGAAAAGTAGGAGTTTTAATGTAGCCTTCTCCTTGATATGTTAGCTCTGTGTAGATGGGGGTTCCCCCCATGCAGAAACACCTGTCCATGCAATCCCCCATCTGAAGTGATAGTTTTACAATCTCATCTGATCATTTGTGTGAACCAGGTACTAGACAACAGCATATTTAACCTACCTTTTCATAGAAGGAGTGACTTCTGGTCCTAGCAGTTCTCTGACAGTTGTTCATATATACTCATCCTCTCTCATGTTCTCTGGGATTTTGGGGGCTTCTCACAATTTATCCAGTTAACCCAAGGTTAAGCTTATATTGCTCAGAGATTTGGATAAGTTGTCCTAGTTCTGTCTCTCTTTGTGAAGGGAAAAAATGTTTGTTTCCTTTTTGGGTAGCTCCATAGTCTGTCTTCCCAATATGTGCATTAAGACTGGGTGGTTCACTTGCTGACCAGGAAAACTGGAAGATACGCAATTTGTTTCCCTTTTGCAGGCATGCAAGGACATTCTGAGTCATTTAACTTGAAATGGTGATGGGTTGATCACAGCTTGGATCTAAACTAGCACTTGTTTTCTCTGGTTCCTTCCTTCCAGACAGTTGCCTTGCTTCATTTCTCTTGCCGTCTCTTCTCTGACTTCTACTGGTGGAGATCTGAAGAGACATAGAGCAGTCCCATCATGGACTGGATTGCAAGGGGCCAGTTGCCATGGCTTTATAGGCCTTATAAGCTGTGTGTGAGAGAGAAATGGGATTCTACCTATGTATATCAACCTCCAGAACTTTTCTGGGAAAATTAAAAAGGGAAAAATATGGAAGTGGTATGTGGGAGAAGCTGAAGGGCCTTAATTACGCTATGAAGAAACAGGTAGTTACGCATTACTCTCTCATTGGAAATACCAAGGCTGATAAATCAGCCTTTAAAGGGACAATGTAATCCTGAGGGAAACAAGCAGTATTCTGCAGGGCACTGTCCTGGAAATGGGGCGAATTTCTCAAGGAAATTACACAGGATCTCACTCTAGCGAACTGAATAACACTTGTGCCCTCTGTTAAGCTAAGGAGTATTTGGGACTTACCAAATATGTAGAACAAGCCCTGTAAAGTCTAATTTATAAATACCAATATTAATAACTTTTTTGTAAGGATAAATCAAAGTGTACATTCTGAAATCATTTTCTCTGTAAATGGTTGGATTTCATTTCACCCTTAAAGGGATGTTTAAAGGAGGAAATAAAACAAATTACAAAAACATGAAGGGAAAACAGTTAGTGTGGCAGCTTTTATTTCCGCCGGAAAATGGGAAGATGTTCATGAAAAAAGGAAAAGAAGGGGAGAGTTTGCTTGCTTCCAGCTTGGCAATGATGGTTTGTACCTATTTCCTTCCTTCCTTCCTTTATATCCTACTTTTCTCCTCAATGGGGACACAAAGCAGCTTACATCATTCTCACCCATTGTATCCTCACAACAACTCTGTGAGGTAGGTTAGGCAGAAGGTGTGTGACTGGCCCAAGGCCACCCAGTGTGGGTATTTGAACATGGGGCTCCCAGATCCCAGTCCAACCCTCTAACCACTATACTGCACAGACTCTCAAGAGAAATAACTTCTGAAGGCACTATTGGGATACTTACCTTCTTTTAGTGTGACAGAAGCACTCGGTGGACCCAGGGGACACATGCACATCCATTTGTATTCCTTCCATTAGAGGGCTGTAGAGGGCATAACCACTGCTGAATACATATGAAGTTGCTTTATCAGACCCTCGGCCCATCTAGATCAGTATTGTTTACTCAGACTGGAAGCAACTCTCCAGTTTCAGGCTGAGGTCTTTCACATCACCTATGACCTGATCCTTTTCACAGAAGATACTAAGACTGCATCTGGGACCTTCTGTATGCCAAGTAGATACTCTACCACTGAGATGTGACCCCTCCTGTTATCACATGATTATGTCATCTGGTGCTATGTTTCTTCACACCAAACTATCCATGCTGAATTTAGCAAGAACTACAACCCAGAGAGGGAAAAGGCCTGCTGAGGAAAAATTGGCATGGCTTCTGCAGAGGGAAGTCCTGCGTCACCAAGTTTTTAGAATTCTTTAAAAGGATTAACGAGCATGTGGATATGAGTCATCTGGTAGGTATTATATCTATATACTAATAGCCAATCTGCACATCGGGGGCACTTGGGGGGCAAAGAGATTTTCCTGCACACTTGGGGCACTGAAAAGTTTTTTAAACTATATGGTGGATACTTAAATCCCCCCAAAAGTAAAAGAGCGTTCCCTGCGCATGCGCAGAGAATGCTCTGGGAACTCTGCGGCAGGCCTGGCGGCCGGGAGCCACTTAGGCCTCACCGCCAGTGCCCGGGGGGGGGGGGGATTGACGGGCCCAGCAGCTGGGAGCTGCCCAGGCCTTACCCCTGGTGCCGGGGGG
>NW_015171503.1:2468367-2477302 GCF_001447785.1 Gekko japonicus | reverse complement strand
GAGGAGCAGTATTGGTGGGCGGCTGGGAGCTACACGGGCCTCACCGTCAGTGCTGGGGGTGGGGGGAGAAGGATTGGTGGGCCCGGGCCTCGCTGTCAGTGTGGGAGGGGCGGGGGAGAAGGCTCACCTGCAGCTGCTTCCTCTTCCATGTGGAGCTCCCCCCCCCCAACAAGTATTGCGGGTCCCCGCTTCTTGTGAGACTTTTAAAAGGCTTTTCACAAAATATGTGAGTGTAAGTGCCTTCAAACTGATGGCAATCCCAGCAAGGGGCTTTCAAGGCAAGTGAGAAGCAGAGGTGGTTTGCCATTGTCTGCCTCTGCAGAGTCTTCCTTGATGGTCTCCCAAGTACCAACCCTGCTTAGCTTTTCAGATTTGACTAGACTGGGCTATATCACACTGCCTTCCGTTCCTTTCACAAGGTACCTCATCAAAGACTCCACAGCAAACTCAGGAGTCATAGGGTAAGAGGACGGGTCCTCTCCCTGATTAAAAATTGGTTAAACAATAAGAAGTAAATAGAGAATTCTTGGAATAGGGAGAAGTGACCCATTGGGTCCCACAAGGATTGGTACTCATGCTATTTAATTCATGAATTATCTGGCATTCATGGTGAGCAGTTGCTAAATTCGCAGATGATACCAGATTATTCGGGATGGGGAAAAACTAAGGCAAATTATGAAGAGCTCCAAGAGTATCACTCTAAACCAGGTGAGTGGGCAACAGTGTGGCAAATGGAGTCCAGGGTAAGTTTAAGGTGGTACACATTGGAGCAAAAAACCCCATACTTTAATATATGCTGATGGGGTCTGAAATGGCTAACACTGAAGATCTCAGGGATGTCGAGAATAGTTCAATGGACATATCAACGGTGTACAGGGGCAGTGAAAAAAACAAACTTTACGCTGTGGATTGTTAGAAAAGGAACAACAAACAAAAAGGCAAGTACCGTATTTATTAAAATGTTAGCTGCCTTTCTTCCTTACAGAGCTCAAGGCGGCTTACAACAATAGATAAAACACTTCAAATAAAATGCATTAGAAATGTAAAAAACAAAATCTAAAATCACAACTCAGGGCTGCTAGTAAACTTAACCAAATGCAGTCCCAAATAAAACCTTCAACTGCCTCCTAAAGATCAAAAGGCACCTCTCCCTTGGGAGGTTGTTCTATAATCATATTGCTGCCACTGAAAAGGCCCTCTTCTTAACAAGTTTATTTGATTGATGGGCCTGTATACCCCCTGTATAGATCTACCAACCTGGTGCCACTGGCTGCCATGGTGTCTGCTGGTAGATTTCCTGGCGCTTGCCAAGTGTTTTTTTGAAAGTAGATTGGGGCTTCTTGAGTTTTTGATGTCTATGGCATAATGCAGTGGCTTTATGCAAAGTACTTCACTCATGCAAATAACAGAGTGATATTCTAAAAAACATAGCGGGGCTTGATTCTGACTAAACACAGTTGAGTTGCACAGCTAAAATGCTTAATACACCCAGGTAGAAGAAGTATTACTGAAGTCATCAGATCCTCCCAGTTTAAATGTATTTTTATAACTAAAGTGGAAGTGTAACATCACGACATTGAATTTTGTTTACTTTTCAAAAGCCATTTTATGTTCCTATCAAAATCTGCCCATGATCTTTCTCTTACTCTACACAACATGGGCAAGGAGCTCTCACCAGCCCTTCAGCACCAACTGTTGTTGTTACGAGTAATAGTGCAGGGCTCATGTAAAGAGGCAGTCAGGAGAAGCATTTTTTCCCTTTTTTATGTTGCATAAGTGCATTAGATGCCTGCAAAATTAAAATGCATACTTTTAGATAAGGGTTTTTAGCAGGCAGAATAGGTATGCTTGTAATTTTAACAATATATTCATTTTAAAAGGCATCTTGTTAAACAGAGCTTCTGCCCAAAGTGTTGAAGACCTAACAGAATCATGCATAACCACACTTTTGTGTAGTGGAGCAAATAACAAACAACCCGTTCCATTTGGCTGAAGGCCTCTTGATTAACAGTAACTGTAGGACAGGTAACTTGGCTATTAGAACAAGGAATAACAAAACTAAGCTGTTTTTAGAGCTCTAGGCCAGGGTTGTCCTGGCCTAGTTCTGCAGATTCTTAGTAAACCATGCACTCCTGCAGGCTGCTAACAGGGAGACCGAGAAGCACTGAGTCCCTCCTACTCTCCTGCTTGCTCTGAGGCCTACTGGGATAGCCTCTTAAAGAGGCAGTACACACATTCACTCCATGACATTTTGTTAGGGTTGCCGGGGGGGAGAAACTCCTGGTCCGGGACATTCATGCGCATGCCGCGATGACATCACCCGGAAGCGACGTCATCGTGCTAGGGACGTTGCTGGTGGACACTCTAGCATTTGTCTTGAAAAACTCTGATACCATAGAGTTTTCAAGCCAAATGCTAGTGTCCGCCTGGCAACATGCCCAGTGTGATGACATCACCTCCGTGTGAGATCATCGCACTGGGCACATTGGCCTGATCTGGGCACTTTGGGGCGGGGTTCCCCCCACCGGCCAGATGCGGGCCGGCGCGTCAAGAGCCCCATGAGTGGGCAAACCCTTGCCCCCCTGGGGGATCTGGCAGCCCTACATTTTGTGGTTGGCTCCACCTCCTGTGGCAGCCATTTTATAGTTGGACCTGCCCCCCTTGGCAACCATTTTGTTGTTGCACCCAACACACTGCATTGGAATCACTAAGGTGCCCATAGCTGAAAAAGTTTGGGGATCCCTGGTATATGGTGAGGCCACATTTGGAATGCCATGTACAGTTCTGGTCACTGTACCTCAAAAATATACTACAGAGCTAGACCTAAGTGATTAAGGGGTTGGTGCACCTTTCCTATGAGGAAATGTTAAAGAATAAGGGGCATTTCAGGTTAGAGAAAAGATTACTAAGGTTTATAAAAATATGCATAGGGTGGACTGAGAGAGATTTTCCTCTGACTCCCATAATACTAGAATAATGGGGCCATGCAATGAAGGTGATGGGCAATAGATCCAGGACAGACCAAAAAACACACTACTCCATTCAATGAGTGATTAAATTCTCAAATTTGCTGCCAGTAGATGTTGTGTTCGCCATAGGCATAGATGGCTTTACAAGGGGATTAGAGTGGGCCATCACTGACCACTAAAGGAAACTTCTCCATGGGCGTCACACTGCAACGAGCTGTGATTACTCTAGGATTCTATACCTTTCTTCATCCTGACACTTTATTTTCAGAGAATGCATACAGTACAGGTCCGACTGCAGCAAAATTGCAGTCACTGATGAGAACATGCATTTAAAGTTCCACTTCAAAGATCATGAAAGACAGCTTTATCTGTCTGCTATTAGCCAATGGCCATTAATACATTACCAATATCTCCAAATATTAGAAAGAATTCAAATCTTTGGTCAACAACAGACAGCTGCATAAATCATTCATTAGATCAAAGGTCCAGAAAGTGTCTTCAAGACGATCTGCCTAACCTGGTTGATGTTTAATAGCATTGTTAATATTATTGCTTAGGGTGGAGGATATGTTAAAAGAAACACAAGACCCATTCCTGCAAAGGAACCCTGTGTCACATTTCTCACACTTGTACAGCAACACGTAGCTCTATTTAGCTTGTATCCTGCATGGGTATATTTAAAATGCCTTCTCTTTCAGAAATTTATTTATTTATTTATTTTATTCAATTTATACCCCGCCCTCCCCGCAATGCGGGCTGCAAGTTCAGTATGTTTCCCGTAACTGAATGTTTCGCAAAATCATGTCTGTGTAATGCATCAAGAAAGAGGGCAGCCTGAGGTGAAATCATTACATTGCTGGTTTAGCTTCTGTTAAAAATTGGCAAAGGAAATAAGGATGTTATTGAGGCACATAAATGCAGATATGTGAAGTTATGAACTCTCCACAAAAAGGCACTGGTAATGGTGGGAGAATGGAAAGGCAGAAGGATGGGATGGCTGGGAATAGGAAATGAATGACACTTCTCTCACAGAACAAAGTTTGAGTCCAGTGGCACCTTTAAGACCAACCAAGTTTTATTCAAGGTATAAGCTTTTGTGTGCCTGCACACTTCCTCTGATACATTGAAATGGAAATTTCCAGTCCATGCATATAGGTTAAGTATGTCTGTGTGATGCATCAAGAATTATTAATTAGCATACAGCATAATGAAGATATTTAACAGATACAAGGACTAAACAGGAATAATAAGCTTAGGTTACCTTTTGTTTGGGAATAATAATAATAATAATAATAATTATTATTATTCTGGGGGGAAACATAGTGAAGGAAATAAATATGTCAAGATTGGAGATTGATGAGCACATGCATCCTTAACTGTGGAATGCTGAGAGTAATTCACTGAGACTCTCCATCCATCTCCTCTCAAGCATGGAGGCGACCTTACAGCTTCAGACCAACACGGCTATCCACCTGATTCTATCCATGGAAGGCACCACAGAAGCTGCATGGAATGGAACTGCTGTATGCTGATTTGCTCCCCACCCTCTACCTATATGTATGTATGGACTGATAACTTCCATTTCATTGTATCTGAAGAACATGAAATGCTTATACCTTGAATAAAACTTTGTTGGTCTTAAAGGTGTCACTGGAATCTGTTCTGCCACTTCAGACCAACACGGATACCCGCCTGATTCTAACTTCTCTCCCAATTAAGGCTAGAGAAAGATGCTTTGGGGTCCCCATGCTGTGTTGAAGGTGGGGCATTTTTTTATCCTGGTGTACACGGTCATTTTTTGTGTCCTGCTGTCCTTTCTGTTAAAATAGGCTTTTATTATTTCAGGAATCTACAAAGTCTATTTGGCCCTATATGACCATGGAACTAAAGAAATTTCTGTAACAAGGGCTATCACAGGGGTCCTCAACGTGGGGCCCATGGGCACCACGGTGCTTGTCAAGACCATTCTTGGTGCCACCACGTATTTTTAGAAAGTGGGTGGGGCCAGGTGGGACTTTTGCCCAGTAGGACTTTTGATTAGCCACTGGAGATCTGATTGGCTGTGGAGATTTTTTAAAAGTTGCTTCAGCAGCAGCAGCAGCAGCAGCAGCTACCACTACCACAACAGCACAAGGATCTTCACAGCGTCACTGAAGATAAGCTGTGTGTATGCAAGAAAATATTTTTAAACAGTATGTTCATTTTTTAAAAGCATCCTGTTAAACAACTTCTCCCTGGAATGTTGAAGAGTTAGTATTCGAGTTAGCAGCAGCCATTTTGTGGCTGCACCCACCAGCCTGCGTAAAAATTCCAAAGGTGCCCAGAAACTCAAAAACATTGAGGACCCTTGGTATATAATTTTCAAATCTCTCAGACTGTGGTCTGCCTCCAGTGTAACTGTAGGAAGATTTATATCTTAGTGAAGGACAAGGTTTCCCATAAGAAATCCTGCAAGTGATGCGGCGAACAAAAAACAGGTACTGGAACAAACACCGCCTCCGCCTCTATTGTCTTGTTGCTTGATGTATCTTAGCAACTGGTTGCATTTAAACCTGAAAGGGATTTTGTGTGGGGGTGGGGGGGTGTACAAGCAGGCTGGATGCTTGGGGTTGATTACAGACAGGAAGGGATAGATGATTACCACTTCCTTAGCGCAGTCCCGGCTAAGTCATCTGGTGGGCTATGAGGCCTACTTCTAATTCCCTTACCCAACTTCCTCTTTTGCAAAGCTTTTGATTATGTGGTTTGTTCTCTCTGCTCCAAGTCTGTAGGTAAGTTCTTAAATTAAAGAGGTAAAAGTAGTTGACTTGATACCATCATTAAAACTGGTTGATAACGGTGAGCCAGCTTCTGAGGTGAAGTTTTTGAAGCTGGGATTTTAATTGTATTTTTAACTTTTGTGTGGTATAATGATTCCTTTATGAAATAAGCTCAAAATTTTACTCTGTAAAAAGGTGGTTGGCACTTAGAGAATGTATTAAAGAAATCATAGGTTTCACTTCTATGCTGGTTCAGAGCCAAGGTGGTCATTACTCTATTCAAGATAACACCATAGGAACTACAGAAGCAGGAAAGATTGAAATGGCTTACTGCTGAAGTCACAAATGTCTTTAGTTATTTTGATCTTTCTCTTAGGGCATAACAAAGGAGTGTATCGTAATAAAGACGAAGCATGGCATCTCCCTTCCCATTAAATCTCTGAGTCTTAAAAGGGGAGAAAGGCCCTCTGTTCCTTTGGGAGCCCCTAGTGAGTTCAGGCACACCGTACATGGGCAGGAAGGAAGAAGTAGTGCCTTCCTTTGTGAAGGAACTGGAAAAGTGGGTAGTACCAAGTGGGAGAGGAAGTAGCGCCACAAAAGAGGTACAAACTAGTGCAGAGGTCTGGAGCTATGTTATTGTTACTATGCTAACGACACAGAGCCTGCTAGCCTATCCAGCAGAGGGATACAGACACTCTTAGACCTTGTAGGTAGATGGAGTGCTGAGAGTCACAAACTTCTCTATCTGAAAGCGGTCAAGGTCATACTAGTCTGCAAATGTTCCTGGTGCCAGACCATTGCTTTTTCAATCCTGGACCTCTTTTCACCAGTGGGGCCTGATTTCAGCTGTTTATTAG
Organism: Gekko japonicus; assembly: GCF_001447785.1. NCBI lineage: Eukaryota > Metazoa > Chordata > Lepidosauria > Squamata > Gekkonidae > Gekko > Gekko japonicus. The sequence continues at coordinate 2,470,717 of NW_015171503.1, read as the reverse complement.
CTCAGATTTGCATGCAAACTTCAGTAACAAAGTGGCCTTACTGTGTATATAGCAGGAAGCAGAGCTAGAGAATGGTATGAACAGGGAACTTCCGGGGTTGGTCTGGCAGCTGGGGAAGGGAGGGTTGGAGCAGAATGTCGCCGCCACTGCCAGGTCTGCCTTTTTTCATCTGAGACAGGTCAGGCAGTTGGCCCCTATCTCACCTCCTCCGCCCCCGATCTGGCTGCGATGACCCATACAGTGGTCACTTCCAGATTAGACTATTGTAATTCTCTCTAAGTGGGGCTTCCCTTGACTTTGCTCCGGAAACTGCAGCTACTGCAGAACGCAGCGGCACGGGTGTTGATGTCGCTGCCTATGCAGCCACATATCCACCTGGTGCTGCCTGACCTGCATTGGCTGCCTATTGAATACCGGATCAGTTTCAAGGTGCTGGTGCTTACCTTTAGAGCCCTATATGGCCAGGGGCCTGCATATCTTCAGGACCACCTCTCCCCATATGAGCCCCGTAGAACACTGCATTCTGCCAATCAACATCTCCTGGAAGTCCCTCACCCAAGGGATGTCCGACTTGCCTCAACTAGAGCCAGGGCTTTTTTGGCCCTGGCCCCTGCCTGGTGGCATGAGCTACCGTATGAGATCAGGGCCCTTTGGGAACTATTACAATTCCACCAGACCTGCAAGATAGAGCTCTTCCACCAGGCCTTTCGTTGAAGCAGTGGGCATCCATTCTGATTAGGCCTCCCCCCCACCCCAGTGACCACAGATCCTGAAAGCCAGACTGGGACCACACTATCTGCTGTTGAGGTGTGTGGTTGTTTTAAATGCTGATGAATGTAGTGAATTAAGGCTGATGATTTTATGGATTTTAATTTATTATTGTAATATGTTTTAATCTGTAAATCTGCCTTAATTGCAGATGTATATGTGTTGGTACCTTCCCTGAGCCTACAATGTGGGGAGGGCGGGATAGAAGTCTAATGAAATAAATAAATAAATAAATAAATAAACGTGTGCCTGACGCACTTTCTGTTCCAATTCTTCCTCCCCCAGCCAGTGCTGGCCATCTAGTCAGTAGGGAGCACATTTCTGCTCCAAGCCACCTCTCCTCTGGTTGCCACTGAAATCTCACAATAATCATTTCTCCTGTTTTGGGAAAGTTTAAACCCCTGTTTAGGGGGGGGGGGGGGATCTTTTCTGCAAACCCGTGTTTCCTCCCAAATCTATACAAATATCTTCTCTTTCTATTGTGTGGAATTTTTCATCTGCACACTGAGGCCAAGTTCAGAATTAGATATATGATGATCCATTGTCAACTCCTGCTGTGGTGGTTAGAACGGAATTGTCTGGGGCTGTGTAAAGAGGAAATATTGATAGCTGGAAACAGCTGGAGCCTGAAACCACTGCAGTTACATTATTTATGGGGAGTGCTTAGCTTTTTTTGTTTTGGTTAATGTTAGGCTCTAAAAAAGTGATTGGGTGTGTTGTATTTTGAGAGCAGCTAATGGTTTAGTGCTGCTACTTATCCCTGCAAAATAGCAATCAAGAAGTTTTTTCAAAAGGCCTATCACACTGATCTGATCAAGAGCTTCTTTAATGGTCAGCTGCATTAGAGGTCCTCAGTGTCTCCAAGATTGCAAGTCTGATCTGGTTTTTCCCTGCCTCCAGGGTGCCTCTAATTATAGCGCAACTGGGGCAATCGTTCCACACTGTCTGTTTTTATGTGGAACTTCCCCGTCTCTGTGTTGTACTTTCGTTTACATAATGTTCAGATTTTGGCATGGGTGGGGTTCCACTTGAGCTGTTGCACTGGAGCGATGGGCCATTTAAGGTCCCCATTGCCTTATGCAGTTACCACCCCCAAAGCCCAGTGTCTTTTTGATTGGTTAGCTGCTTTCCTACATTAGGCTGGTTATTTTGATTGACTGTGCTGCCCTTTTTTAATAACATACGGTAGCTAAAGAATTCAGCATAGCTATATACTTTCGAAGGTTCTTGTTGAGGTTCTTCAGTGCACCCTTACACTGGCCGATTCTGTCCATCAGCACAGAATTTTGCTGTGTTTATGCTCCATTCACTATTACTGTACTCCATTATTTCTCCATTATTACTGTGCATTATTACTGTTCACGGAAAGTGTGTGTGTTGGGAGAGGACACCGTATATCATAGAGGCACTTCTTTTGGCCAGCAGAGACTGGGGCTGCAGTCTCAGCAATCCTGCCCACCTGGGGCTTGACAGGCTGCCAGCTCCCTCCCTGCCGCCTCGTCTTGCTGGCCCACAACAAAAATCAAGCAATTTCAGGGGGGGAAAAGATTGGGGGAAGACAGGTTTCAGAAAGAGCCGGGGG
>NW_015171503.1:2458018-2468341 GCF_001447785.1 Gekko japonicus | reverse complement strand
TGAAGAGAACGGTGGCGGGTGGCGGCTGAAGGACAGGGGGGGGGGGGGGGGGGGGTGAAGAAAAACCAGGACAGCAAGGGATTGTGAACGAAGCTGTGTGGAAACAGGGGGGGAAAGCAGGTAAAGGGAAATTAAACTGGAACATCAAGGCTGTGTGGAAGATACCTTCAAGCCACAAAAAGGGAGAGAAGGATGGACTGTCTCATACTGAAACAGAGGGACTGCTCTGCCAAACTTCAAAAGCATGATGCTCCTGAGTTTGTGTGATTGCTTAGGAATCATTGAAGAAAAAGAGAGTCAAATGGAAGGGGTAAATTGACTGGCATTGCTGAGGCACATTACTTAGCACTGGACAGTGAAAAAGTTGGCATTAAAGAGCAGGGACTTTCTTTGTTAGACAGAACAGTGCAGCACAGCTAATAACTCCAATGGAAGATGTGATGGCAGCAGCTAAGTATACCTTTCCTTGTGAAGCTCTGTTCAGGAGAGATTTTAAGGTGACTGGACAGTTTGGGGCTTCGAATTAAAAGGAAGCGCTGGGGTTTTTCTAGTCTGGTGCATCGGACTGAAGCAGGAATTTGATTGGCTTATGCAGAGACAAAAGTATCAGAAGCAAATTTTTCCTGCAAAATAGTTTGAGAAGCTATGTTGAAGAGAATCACACTATGAATTGAAAAAGATTCTGCTTGTTGTCAAAAGAAGAGTGCTCCAGAGCTGCACGTTACCTTGGCTAATGCTACCCCGGGAGTTAACCGAAACTGCTCATGATTTCTTGTTGCTGGCCATGGACTCCAGACAAAAAGTACTGTTCGCTTCTCTGAAGGCCTCTTCTTTGAAATATGCTGTGTATCAGAGAGGGGTCATCAGGAAGACTGAGGAGACACTTGCCGCTATTGTTGCAGGTGTGAGCAGGGAGCACTACCACACTAGATGTCATTCACCTCAGAGAAGTCATGTTGCATCAGACTGTGGAAACAACAATCAGGTACTCTGAAAGTGACTCGTGAATATAAAAGGGTCCCACACATACAAACAACAGTTAAAAATAGGCAAACAAGTGAAAGATCAGTGTGTTGTTAAGCTAATTGTAATGAACAGGAAAAATGGTTGAGAGTAACAGTACTCAAGAGTCTACAGTAAGCTATTGCTCCTCAATACCTGTACAAGCTAACTAAAGCAGTGGAGGACAGGTTTATGGCTTGGTGCTCTTTGAACATTGTAGAGGTGAAGACTTTATGGGACACTGGTACATAGCTGCATATGATGCCAAGGTAATGGATAAAGGCCCACCTTCCTGAGATTTTTGTGACGGAGTTGACTGAATTAGTTGGTCAAGATTACAGTGGCTAATGTTACCCCTTATCCTTTTTGATGGGTGGACAGAAGTTTAGTTTAAGCTGTACACCAGTGGGCCAATATTCACTGTTCCAGTGTTAGTCACAATCCAGGGGACAGAAACGTCTTTAATTGATTATAATGTTATTGACGAAATTCTTGAACCATATGCCAGGAAGAGAAAAAGCTCCCTTTATAGACACTTGACTTGGACCTTTCCTGGTATCCATCAGAAAGAAATTTAAGGCAGTGGTATGGCTTCTATGGGCTAAAAAACAAATAAACAAACAAAGACAGAAGGGTATGACAAAATAGGAAGGCATGGAGTCATTAATAAAAGAGGAAGTGTAATGCGGTGAAAAGGTCAATGCCTTAAGAAGTTCAGTATTGGCAACTGGCAGGGGTCATTTCATAGAAAAAGAGGTGCAGGAGCTCATTAGCATAACTCATTAGCATAACGTATTTGCATATGCCACACCCCCTGACATCACCGGAAGTGTGTCAGAAGGCTACACCCACTGCAACTTACCTGGCTGCTTCTTGCTCCTCGTGGACCGGGGCTGCTGGGAGCAGGGGGCGGGGCTTGTTGCATGTGCCCGCCCCCTGGGCTCTTTACTGCCGGAGCACCGCTCCTGTGCGCTCCTGCAGGAAATGACCCCTGGCAATTGGGCTATTTTAGACCCTGAAACACAGGAACTGTTAGCAAAAGGATTGGAGGTAATTAGAGATGTGAAGGCCTGGAAAAAACCGGAAAAATTCATTCAATGAAAATATATCATCTCACACCAGAGCAACAACAGATTCTTCCTATAACACACTTTTGAGAATCTGGAGCCTTTTCTAAGAATGACAGAGACCTAGGCCAAGTTGAGAATGTAAAAATGCATATTGAGCTCAACAACCCATGTCCAGTACAGAGAAGGTAAAACACAGTTATAAGACCACTCTTATCAGGAGGTTAAAGAGCATAAGCAGGAGTTATTGTACCATTCAGAAGTGACTAAATCCCATCCCTCCTACAATCAGCAGAGGTCTGTTCAAGAAAAAAGGATGGTGGTTTTCAGCTTTGTGTTTACTGTGAACTGAATCAAAGACAGCTGGATCATCAACTTTAACCTTGGATTCGAGATACGTTAAATGGATTGGGAGGAATGTCATGGTTGTCCATTTTAGAGGGTAAGGCATACTATGAGTGCTGAAAGCAGCCCTTTCACAGCTTTTATTACCCTTTGTGGGTTATATGAATGGGTTAGTATTCCATTTGGACTCATTAATGCTCCTGATGCACTGCAAAGATGTATGAAAGAGTATCTGGAAAGGTTGAGATATGTTTGTGTCCCCTATCTTGACTTTTAAAGATCATCTTAAACACATTCACAAAGTCCTTTAGTGGTTTCAGGAAATATGAAATTAAAGGGAAAGATGGGGAATGTGACTTGCTTAAAGGAGAGGTGAAATAATGGTGACTACTGAAGTATGTAAGATAGACTCAGGTGACTCTCCGGTGGTCCGAAGGCCTGGCGGAACATGTTGAACCAACCTCCACTTATGGCTTATCCAAATTTCACACAGCCACTTGTTTTACATACTTATGTTTCTTCCCCCCCCCCCCCGAAGGATTAGTTACAGTCTTGTATCAGTAGCTGCAAAACAAAAGTTATAAGATATGGGTTCAGAACACTTTCCATTGCAGAAAAGCAATATCATTTGCAATCAGGGAAACTGGAGTCTTACCAAACCACTTTTTAATGTTAGTGTCTGAATCAGAACTGAAGCACAGAGTCAAAACATATTACTAAACCAGAACAGAACCCAAATTTTGACTCCCTGAATTTGCTCACAAACATCATCTTACCGTTCTCAAGAAAACAGGATCAATTAAACAGAACTTTGTTAGGCATGTTGAAGACCATGCTTGAATTAGCTTGTGTATTGTACCTGTTATGAGACCACTGGATTTCACTCTCTTTTCTCTGCTTACCTTTTTGGAGGGGAGACTACCTCCAGATACCGAATTGATGGAAAACATTAGAGATCATGTGCCAAAGCAGAAAATGCAAATGAGTCAGGCTTTTGATGACATCAAAACAAAAGTCCAGTGGCACCTTAAAGACTAACAGCATTTATTTCTATATGAGTTTTTATGAGTCACACTCATTTCTTCAGATATGTGACAATCAAACTGGGAACCTTACTTATGAGTGGAGATGATAAGGGGGGAGGAGGAGTTAAGACAGAGAGTGAATTATATCATGAACCTTTCAGTGGTAAATCTGTATGGGGGGGATGAAGTAGAAAGATTTTATTCAAGGTATAAGCTTTTGTGCGCATGCACACTTCTTCAGATACAGAGGCTGGAGAAGTGTTCATGCACATGAAAGCTTATACCACCTTAAATAAAAATTTGTTGGCTTTAAAGGTGCCACTGGACTTAAACTTTGTTTCCCTGATTTTTTGGGCTTCCCCCAGACGTCAGCCAGCTTTCCATGTGGGGGCCACCTGCTCCTGCCCTGCAAGCCACGGATTCGCCTTTTGTAGGGCAGGTGCTGGGAGTGCCCGCTTTCCCCCCAACCATTTAAAGGGAAGGTTCCCTTTAAATGGTTGGGGGAAAGAGGGGGCATGCACACATGGCGTTGAGTCCCCAACGCAATGACATCACTCTGAACAACATCATCACGTCAGGGATGGCCCCTTCCCTTCCCAGAATGCCCCCCCCCAATCCCTCTGCTGGGGAGAAGACTGGACCTGGCGACCCTGCTACCACTGAGAACCTGAGATCTTCTGCATGCAACTCTACCACTAAGTCACAGCCCCTCCCCAGAGGTTGCTTTCAGGGAAACCTTTGCTCATCTTCCCCCCACTCTCTCATCCTCTCTTAGCAGCATATACCGTAATGGCTTGCTGCTGATGTCACAAACCATGTTCCCACCTCTGCTTTCCCAGCTATTCCCAGTTGCAACCATGATGTCTGAAATGCTATTTCAGTGTCTGCCCCATTCAGAATGGCTCTCCCTCTCATTAAAATAATGTTTTGTGCAATTGTCCACCATGTTTCTGTGTGTGAGATTTTTAAAACTGTGCTATTGGTAGGACTTATTAGAAGAACAGACCTCACCCCTTAAAAACAGCTAAGCTCTTATACTTGGAAAAAACACATGGTGGAGCTCTGCAAGTCCATAAGAGAATGTCTGTGAGATGCATAAAGCTGTATTAGGGCTTACCTCTTCTGCGAGCCAGTCAATAAATAGCAAGCCAAAAAGCAACCCACGCATTGGCATGCTTAAGTATTTTGCAGCCCAGCAATGAGATTACTCAAGTGCTTGAATTTAAGCACCAGCCGAAATACTATGCTGGATCTGGGTCACTGTCAGGAACATTATGATCTAAATATAACTTTATATAGCAATCTCAGATTGGAAAGATTTTGTCAATAAGGCAGGGGCCTACAAATTTATTAGATTTTCCATTCTCTCTGGATAGTAAAAATCTGGGTACAGAAATTAAGTCTGGGTACTCCTCCTCCCATTAAAACCAGGAGTACAGCTGGGAGTATTATCACAGGCAATTTGCTAATTCAACAAACATCCCAGTCCTAAATTGAATTTATGTAGTATTCCCACCCACCCACAGTATGGCAAAGGATGGTTTCACAAGGCTTTTGGGAAAGCCGTAGGGGGCTGGAAGGCTTAAACTCCCTCCCACCAGTCCCAATCTGAACCAAGGTCCTGTGTGCCTGCTTTTTAAAAGAATAAAAATGCTTGGGAGCTCACTCATGGATTTCCTAGCATCAGATCCAACTGGATACCCTTTCTAATTGTAAAGTGGTTGCTTCTGCCAATCACAAAAGCAGCAAGATCAGTACGCCTCTCAAAAATGGCAAGTGTTCTATATACTGGGAGGACTTGCCAGATATCCAGAAAAACAGGACTTTGTAAAATAATTCGGGGGGGGGGGGACCAACAACCAAAGAAACCCCAGCATGACGACTGTGGAACGTCACAGCACAGGACTCAGAGGCACAGAATGTTGGGAGCCAGTTAAGGGGCCAAAACAACCACCAGAAAGCTTGGGAAATTGGCCAACTAATTCTCATGAGAACTCACAGAACCCTGCACAGGGGAATTTGGGCAGTGGTGGGAGCAAAAGACGACAAGAAGGTTTTTATACTCTGCTTTTCTCAACCTAAGGAGTCTCAAAGCTCACAATTGCCATCCCTTCCTTTCCCCACAACAGGCACCTTGTGAGGTAGGTGGGACGGAGAGAGCTGAGAGAACTGTGACTGGCCCAAAGTCACCCAGCAGGCTTCATGTGGAGGAGGAGTGGGGAATCAAACCCGGTTCTCCAGATTAGAGTCCGCTGGTCTTAACTACTACACTACTCTTGCTCTCAAATGGTTAATTTTCCTTCCCTTCCCATGATTCCTTGTGGGTACCTACCTAGCTAATCAGCATCTGTGGTTCTTCAGCCATTCCAAAGGGAGATGCTGGGCAAGTTTCAATACTATTACGTGAACGCTTCCTTGTTAAGTCTCATGGAACTTCAGTGTAGACAACCTTAGTTAGCAGGCCACGTGTGGTGCTATTGGTTGTGCAAGGGCACTAGGAGGACTACAAAATCTAGGCCTTCCTCATCCTCTCTCCCAGCCATGCTAGGACATAGAGAACAGAGAAGGCAGCAACAGTGTCTGGCTTAGGGCTGCCGTGGGGACGGGGGGTGGGTAAACCCCCGCTTTGGAGGCCCAATTTCCGCCGCCGCGGAATCGGGCCCCGGGGGGAACTCCGCCCCCCCGAAGCACAGCGTGGGTGCGTCACAGGAAGTTACTCAACCACGTAGATCACATTGGGGGCGTGGCCCCAATTGTTGGAGGGAAAACTCTATGATTTTCCCTCCAGTGATTTGGGGCCACGCCCCCAATGTGATCTACCTGGTTGCGTAACTTCCTGTGATGTTCTGGCGGCGCATCCATCGGCAGCTCCCGGACCCAAGCGACGCTCCCCCTGCTGGTGAGTCCGAGCGACTTGGCAACCCACACTTTGAAGGCTCGATTTCCGTCACGGGCTGGGCTCCGGGAGCTCGCGTAGGACACGCGCGCCGCCAGCACATCACAGGAAGTGACGTGCTACGTGGCTCACGTTGGAGGCGTGGCCCAGATCGTTGGGGGAAAACCATATGGTTTCCCCCCCCGACGATCTGGGCCACGCCCCCAACGTGAGTGACGTCGCACGTCACTTCCGTCGACGTGCTGGTGCTGTGCGCGCATCCGGAGCCGGCTCCCGGAGCCAGAGAAGCCTCCCCCGCCGGTGAGTTTGCCAGACTTGGCAACCCTAGTCTGGCCAGAGAAGGGGTGCAAAGGAAAAGAGGTTTGTCAAATGGGTACAAAGAGACATAGGAGCTTGGGGCAATAGAGACAAGACCCTCAGGATTGGGGGGAAAGGGCAGTAGCACAAGGAGTAGTAAAGCAAAGAGGAGAATTACGGCTGCGGTCACACGCAACATTAGCCACGCAAGAGATACGGAAGACAGCTGGAGTTTCCAGGCGCGATCTCACCAGCACATCTGGGAAGCGTAGCGCTTCTGTGGCACAACCGAGGCTTCCTCCCGAAACCGCGCAGCAAAAAACTAGTACCTCGGAGGTACTAGTTTCCGGAAACTGCGGGGCAAGGGCGGGCGTCTGATCGCGTTTCCGGTGGCATCCGGCGCCCGCCCATGTCCCCTTGTGAAAAAGGTTTTTTCCCCCCCAAGTCCCCGTGGTTGCGCACATGCACCCAACGGAGCATGCGCATTCGTAGTGAACACAAAAAAAGAAAACTAGTTCGCCGCGCCGCACCCTTCTTCGTTGCGCGCAGGCATGTGTTGTGATCGACGCCTCTCCGTAACCACAGAAGCTCCACGGTACCTCCACAGAACCTCCACAGGAGGTATGATCGTTTTACTGCGTGTTAGTTTGCCCCAGGGCAAACAGCCACACTTCCCCCCCGCAGTTTCCTGCCCGTGTGACCGGGGCCTACAAGCAGCAAGGACAGTGCCTTCAGCACTTAACCACACAAAAACTGAACTGCCATGGCTAGAAATCTAATCAGCTTTGCTGCCCCCTACTTATGACAGTGATCAGTCATCGGCTCATTTATACAGAGATCCTTAGTACAGGGAAATGGAGAGGGGTTAGTAGTGTTGGCAGAGTTCATGAAATAATCCCATCCACACTTTGGAGTTTGCTTTCAATGAATTTACTGCAACAGGATTTTGCAAAAAACAACAACAACTGACTGCAAGCCATTGATACAACAGACCTTCAGAGTACAAGCACTAACACCTAGTAACACACAGCAGAGAAAGAAATAAGAAGAGAGGCTGAACTGCAAGAGAAAACATGCAATAAACCCTAAACAATAGAGAATGCACCACAGCTCCCCCTAGGGTACAAGCCGACTAAACTACTCTTTCAGCCGTATTTACAGTAACTAGACTCTCAGCGGGCTGTCGCTTCTCCAACAAGTAGCTACACTTCTTTAGTGGTCAAGTTAAGAAAAGAAGACACCATAAGAAAATTAACAAGAGCAAGAGGCTGGGGGGGGGGGAGTCCAGGGGTTTTCATGTGATATCAGACCTATACAGCTCAATCCCAGTATTTACAATGATTGTGTGAAACAAGCCATCCCTACTCTGCAGGGCCTCTTGGAATCACTATGTGACTAGAACCCACTAGACATTGCATTGCATTGTAGACTAGAGCTGTGACCTCAGGACTGCTTGCCTGGATAATGGTTCATGCTCCACCTGCGTTACTGCAGTTGGAAAACAATTTGTGGCTTATCGCCTATTTATCTTTGGCAGTACTATTGAATACCTAGTTTAAAGGCATGTATTTCTGAAGGCACACTTCCCTGGTCCATCCATGATGGCCTGCACACAAGAATGACTCTTCAAGGAGAAATGGGAATCTCTTAAGAAAAGTACAAAGGACAGAGTATTCTGATGCAATTTGTAGCCATTAATACCAGTAGTTTTCCTTTGTATCTTTAGCAGTATATATATTTTTAAAACCTTTTCTAACGAGATGCTGTCCAAGCAGCATGGAACTGTTCTCATTCAACATCTCTTTCACTGAATTCTATGACCTGTATAAAGATCTGAGAACCAAGGCCAAGCTTCAGAGCTGGAACATGCAAGGACTTCTAGAAATACAGCAGGGGCTTTGATTTTATTCTTTCTTTTTAATTTTAAATGTTTATTAATTTTTTTAAAAGGAAGGGAGGGAGGGAAATAGGGAATGGGGGAGGGGTATAAAGCGAAGAAAAGAAAGTACTTTCAGTTACTTCTACAAACTCTGTTACATTACATTAATAATTCTACTTGTACAATCAGGTAATTCTTTGTGTTAAATCTGGTCACTTAAGTCCATACATTTCTTGATATCTGCAAAAAAACCCAAACCCACAACACAAATTATCGCTTTTACATCACAAAAACATTCTGCAATTTCTTAGAGGAAGTTTATACCATCTTATTACCTTAATACTTTTTTATAATCATATTTCAATTGTATTAGTTTCATATCTATGGATTCTCATATTCAGATCTTTTAAAATCTCTGAATCTTTTACTACAAAACCAATCTTTGCTCATATAATTATGGATCCTTAATATCCTACTACTTATAAATAGCCATTCTATCACCAAAGCATTCTAAAGATTATATATTAACCCTTAGGGAAAAGTACATACGGTACCTAATATTAAATTCAACTTCACATTCCTTATAAAAGTTTTCATACAAATACTGATACAATCTGTTGCAATTGTTTTAATTTCATATCTATGACTTCTCATATTCAAATCTTTTATAGTTACAAAACCAATCCTTACTCATATAATTATGGATCCTTAATGTCCTACTGCTCATACATAGCCATTCTATAACCAAACCATTCTAAAATTATATATTAACCCTAAAGGAAAAAAACATACCTAATACTAAATTCAACTTCGCATTTCTTATAAAAATTTCCATACAAGTGCTAATAATATTTATCTTTTTCTACAGCCATACTAAATTCCATACCGCTGTTATTAATATCTGTTTTTAAATCACATTTTAAGGTTTTGAGCTTTCCTAAGATTACATATAAAAATTACTTTGTAACATTTATTTCTTTTTCCACTTTAATATCTACCTTGTAATATATATTTCTCTTAACATTTGATTTTAAGTTTCAGTTTCTCCTAGGTTCTATATCATTAAGTCTCACTAAATCTCATTAAATTCCATTTTAAATTATACTTAGCCTGCTGTAACAATTCCATCTTAAACAGTCCCCTCCCTTTTTTTTCCTTTTTAAATTCCCAACGTCTTTTATTTTGGGGTTGTAAGTTGCTCCTGTAATATTCCATTATGGGGGTAGAACTCTCTCCTTGTTTGCTTGCTGTGTCCAAAAAGAATATATTAGGAAATGAGTATCTCAATCTTTGGGTGCTCCCTGGAGAGTTGGCAACCCCTCCGATTTGGGCCCGTTTGTGTTCCCTGGCCTCCTTTTGCCCCTGGTAACATGCAGAGCGGGGAGGACTATGTGGTTAAGGCACACCAGGCTTTTTAAACTCAAAAAGGAAGATTTATTTAACTATATACAGGTTAGGCATGAAAATAAACCCAGGCACTTCAACACAACCGGGGCACAGAAAATAAACAGAATTGAAACGCAAGTCTTCTGCCCCTACACACACCCTCTCTACCTCTGTAATGGGTTGTGGCCTCAGGTCAGGATTTGCTTTCCCCCTCCTGTTGTGGAGAGAAACTCCAGCCCTCCTCCTCAGGACTGGCCACCAGTACTGCTACCCTCCTGGCTCTCCACCACGATCTATAGTGGCCTGTACTGCCCATGGAGTCTCTGGTAACAGGAGTCCCACCTGTACTCTCACTTGAACCTGCCGTCCACACTGAAAACCGGGCTGAGCCTAGGCGGAGACTAAAGACTCTCCTCAAGGGCCAAA
>NW_015171503.1:2416194-2457980 GCF_001447785.1 Gekko japonicus | reverse complement strand
CTCTTTCCCCTCAAGGCTGCTGGGAACTGTAGGCAGGGAGGTATGGCAGTGCCATTGTTCCCAATGGATTACCCCCCACACACACGTAAGGAACTACCAGGCTGGCATCCATTTTAAGGCTTGGCAGCCATTTCGTCACAAGTGGGATGGAGGTGGGTGGGAGTGGGTGGGACAAAGAAAAGCAACACAAATATTAAGCATGAAGGAAAAGGCGACTCAAAATTGGCTTCCAGAAAAAGGTCAGAGTAAAAGTGGTCTCCGAAGAGCTGGAACTAACCTGAGGGTGGGGGAACCTGAAGCAAAAACTAAAGGCACAAAAATGCTTGTGGAAATCAGATAATAAACCAAAGCATTATGGGGCCAGAACTGGAAATAAAAAACCATGCGGAAAAGCCGACTTTCCTCCTTCCATTCCATCTTTTCTCTCTCAGTGTGTTATGTATTGAGCCTGAACTGTACTTGCAAAAGGACTAAGCTTGGGGATGCATAACAATAGTTTGCTAGGATCCTAGAATGGACGAGTAGGGTGACAGGGATCCTAGAGTAACCCAATTGGGAAACAATGTAGCGTAAATAGCCTATAGTTGGGAGTGGGATGTGTTTTGGGTGTAACCTTTTTCAGGCATTGTTGTGTACCCAGCGAGACCGCACACGTGGTTGGGCCACACATGTGGCCATGCGAAGGGGTGGGAGTGAGTGGCTTCGCTTCCAAAGACAATAGCTCAAATGGATCCTAGCATGCACCTATCTAACAGCTAGGATCCAAGGAGGGACCTATGGGACTGGGGGACACTGTAAATAGCCTATCACGGTAGTGGGTGTGTGTTTGGGGTGTGGTTCATATGTGGATATAAGCCGGCCTCGGGCCAGACTAAGTATCTCAAGTTATCCTGTACATAATAAAGTATGAGCTGAAATCACTTCTACATGCATCAGTCTCAGTACTTTATAGGCATAAATACCTGGCTTCAGCCAAGGGTTTCTCATAGGCTTGCCAAGTCCCCTCAGGGGGCGGTGAACCCCCTCCCAGAGGCCCGTTCCCCGCCGGTGGCGGATCGGGCTCCGGGGGGAACTCCACCCCGACGTGCACGTCGCCTGGAAGTGACGTGGGCACGCCGGGCATGCTGGGGGCGGGGCCACGGTCATCCGAGGGAAAACTCTATGGTTTTCCCTTGGATGGTCATGGCCCCGCCCCCAGCGTGCCCGTGTCACTTCTGGGCCCCGCTGCGGCTGAATTCACACTTGGCAACCCTAGTTTCTCAGTTGCTGAATCACTAATAAACTATGAGCTGATCACTTGAATGCATCTGAACCCAGTATATTTCATAATGGATATTCCATCAAGTCTTGAGTAGCCACCAACATCCACCTACCAATGCTGAGTCAGGCAGCCTCTGTGATCCAGTCTCATTAGACAGGTCTGTTCTGGGGGAAGATGTATGTGAGGTTGCTATGGAACTTGGCACTTACTTCTTGGATACCTGCAAAGTTTGGAGAATTGAGTCTGGCATAACAACTGATGTTCTTATTGTCCTCAAGCAAATTTGATCCTCTGTTCTAAAGAGGTTGCAATGCAGCTAGCTGAAGGAAAAAACCCTTTCTTCTTTGGTATGAGTATATTTTACATAGAGAGGGCCACAATCCTGCCATTTGAAAAAGTAGTTTTCTGATTGCATGTTAACACCCAAAGCACACAAACAAAATAAACCTCCAACCTTAAGCCACTAGTGCTGTGAGTGAAAGTTATGAGCATATCATAAAATCTCCGTCCAGCAGAAGCTGAAAAACAGATTTGTGCCTTTTCATCAGCATACCAGAATAGAGCATTCGACTTCTAGTGCCACCACAGCCAAAACAACAAACACACCCTTAACTGCAAAGTATTAGCAGATCTAGCTCAATCCAAACTCTTCACTGGCACAGGCTCATAGAACCGGCCTGTAAATCACAATCAAAATATAACTCATGCCTGCATAGCGTGCATCACACCAAGGTTTCAACAGCCCTACTGCAGACCAAACAAGCAGACAACCTGCCCCAAAAGAAAGGAATTATACAAAAACACCACAGTCTCATTCCCCAAATCATTCTAAAAATTATCTGTGACTCATAAGAGCCTGTGACAAAGAGAACATCATGTTGCTGAAAATATGATCTGATACTGAAATAACAGAATGCTCCATTTATGTATGTATGTATTTATATAAAAAGCCCATGGTATTGACTTGGATCTGGAAATGCGTAAGTGGAAAGGCAAATGTACTTAGCATGATTCTACTCACAGAAGCAATAGCCCAAGGGCTACAACAACTGACAACCCTTCAATATAGCTTATAACCAAATGTTCATATGGAGCAACGGAATGTACAACAGAAAGGCTGTAAAATTTTATTTATCTCTGAAATTGTATTAGAAGAAATACCTTGAGTTATGTCTTGTGCCCATAAAAAGATACTAGGAATACAATCACTTTTGATCAGTACAGACAAAGAGGAATCATGTTATCACTTCTGCAAGGACTCTTGAACTCGGCACATTCTTCTGTTGGATCCATTCTATAACTTTTATGTTGTCAGAGTGGCAAGGTCACCTGCCATTCTAAATGACAGGCTGCAGGAGAATCTGATAATATGTTTCCCTCGTTCAATTACATCAAAAATATTTTTCCAGGAAAAAAGGAGTAAATTAGAAGCATCTCAACAAAACTAGAAGCCAGTACATATGCAGTTTCAAACTAGGGCAAACAGTGCTCCTCCTGAGCCATTTTTTGATGAGGAAATCAAGCACAGGGGGAAGGCTTAAAAGCCTGCTTCTCTTGAACCACAATCCTGATCTGAATCAGGCCCCTGTGTATTTGTTAAGTGAGTTTTTAAAAATTCTGGATTCTCTGTACATGTCCTCTGCCCCCTGCCAGTGGCCAGGGCGGACCTGGTAACCCTAGTACACGGAATTCCATGTACATCAAGCACAAGCAAGGCTTTAAAGACTGGTGTCATTCAACAAAAAGTTTTTTAAAAGAAATAAAACAGTAAATACATACAGCAAACATTGCAATAATTACAAAAATTATAAATCACAATAAACAATACAATAAAAATTGCTGACTTTTTTCCTTAGACATTAAAACCATAAGTCTATTCTCATAACAATGCAGAGCACAGACATAATCATAATAAACTATAATACTGTTAGGTCATTATTCTAGAGAGAAAAAACATGCTTTTGTTTTTATAGTTGTGGATAAAATAACAAGAGGACACTTGAATAATCTAGCCCAAATGTACAATGACATGGTGGAAAAACCAGGTATCACACACAGGAAGCTAAAAAAAAATATATCACAACATTACCTGTTTTATATGACACTTGGGAGAAGTAGTTTAACTACTTTTTCATCTCAAATCTACGTATGTAGATTGTATAATCAGCTCTAATAGCATACAAAGAGAAAAGGTAAGTGGTATTTTATTCCACATCTTTTGAAACTATTTCTATATTCATGGAAGGTAAATTTCTTATTGGTTTCAATTTCAACTGAGCAGTGAATTCAAAATTAGAAGATACAGTGGATATCCATATATCTAATTGTCAACATGTCCAAATCTAATGATACTTAAATCCAAAGACTGGAGGCATTAACAGACAAGACAGATCTTTTTACAACCCTGAAAAATGCTTTAGGTTTGCCCAAAAAACTCACCAAACTGAAATAATAAAAAACAAACTGCAACTGCAACAGTATTGTCAGGAAACAGAGGGTAGGGCCCTTTCCAGGGTTAGAGCAACCACCTGGTGACTTGCATCATTTGCCCAGGCCAGGCTGTCTGCTACTGTTCAATAGCAGTCACCCCATGGAAGCCAGTGTTGTGTAGTGGTTAGAATTTCAGGCTAGGATCTGGGAGACCTCGGTTCAAATTGCCACTCTTCCATAGAAGCTCACCAAGTGACCTGGGGCCTTTTATACATTCTCAGAGTAACTTACCTCACAAAGTAAGTCCTTGTGGGTCCCCCACTTGTAAATTCTAAATGCATCCTATTAGCAAAGAGCTATACTAAGGCTAGAAACAATTCCCCCCCCCCCTCAACTCCTCATGGAAACTTCTTAATGATAAATGTGATTTTAGTAACACCTCATTTGCTATCTCAGATATTCAAAACAGAAACAGACAGTATTCCAGCTTCACATCATGCAAGTCTTTTAGCAACCTGGGAATGTGCATTCATGAAAAAACCCTTGGCAATGTGCAGTGCAATCTTAAACAGAGTGACAGATTTAGAAGGATGTCACTCTGCTTAAGATGGCACTGTGAGTAAGTTACTTCCACAGAAGGGGGGGAAAGACACTGCATAAATATTTTCAAATGAATTCCACTCCAGATGTCTTAGTGTTTATAATCTGGGACACTGGAAAAGTTTTTGTAAGAGGTTAATTTATAAAGATCTCTGCTAACAAAACTAATATCTGTAATGCAGAGAGGAAAGAATAATTAGTTGGAAACATAAGGGAATTTCAGTGTAAATGTTACTATAATGCAGCCTTAGGTGCTTAATGAAGTGACAAATTATAGGAGCCAATTATCTTCCTCTAACATACAAGGAGCTGCATTTTTTGTTTTCTTGCACAAAAGTTCTTTGAAAGGAGCCACATAGCTGGCAAAATACTTGCAGAATCCTAGGAATTTGCTATACAAGCTCATGACATAACAAGATGTTAGATAAACTGTAATATCTGAAGTCAAACAAAGCACTGGGAACTGATGGTTTGAATATTATTATTTTTTTCTGGATGTTCTAGCTAGGTCATTCACATATTTACTTCACAGGTGCTTGCAATAATCCTTCGTTCTCTAAACATAAGAGTTGACTTTGATAATTTATAAAGAAGGGGGAAAGTCCATTTCTGTAGGATCTGATAACTGTGCTCAACCAACGTTATGCAACCTTTACAAATTAACTTGGCAACAGGATAAATAA
The DNA here is from genome assembly GCF_001447785.1 of Gekko japonicus. Taxonomy (NCBI): domain Eukaryota; kingdom Metazoa; phylum Chordata; class Lepidosauria; order Squamata; family Gekkonidae; genus Gekko; species Gekko japonicus. The sequence goes on along the minus strand of NW_015171503.1, from coordinate 2,453,006 downwards.
CATTATAGGGAATTCGATATCTGTTAACCAAACTGACTTTATTCTAGGGAGACTTTAATCCGAAAGCACAAGTCATGCATTAAATATAATAAGGCCCCGTTCACACGGAGGATTTGCCACGCTAAAGGCATGAATGGTAGGCGGATTTTCAGTGTGCGATCACACCGCAACATCTGGGAAGCGTAGTGCACCCATAGCCAACCTGTGGCATCCTGCCGAAGATGCACCGTAAAAAAATACCTCAGAAAGTACAGTAGTATCCGGAAAATGCGCAGCAGGGGCGGGCGTCTGATCGTGGGAGTGCTAGTATCCCATGGTTTCCGGCACCCATCCAAGTCCCGTCGCATACCAGATGGTTTTCCTAAGCAGATGCGCACGAACACTAAACTGGAAGCAGTGCTGCTCCATGGAACTGCGCATGCGCACAAACACGGAACGCTTGCTGCGTGGCTTCTTTGCCAGCTCCAGCATCGCCGTGTGATCGCGAGCTTCCTGCCACAGCGTGAAGACTCGGGAGACCGTGTGATCGGGCTAATGTACTTTATTTTGCCCCGGGGCAAACAGCCACACCTCACCCCCACGTTATCTGGCCCATGTGACCAGGGCCTAAATAGAGCAAAGGCTAACTAAAAAAGAACATTGATACTTGTTGCCTAATGTGGGTAAGTGTGAAACCAATATGCCTCTTCAAAAAAGAAAATCAAATTCTTAAGGTGCAGGTGGGATGCTAGAATAATCAGTATATGAAGGGAATGGCAGACAAAAATGTTGACAGAATTAAAAGCCAAATTATAGAGGTAAACAGTGACCATAATCCTAGTATAAACCATGATCAGATTTATACCAGTTTTGGGTGTTCGTGTGTATATATTATATTATACTGTATTATAAGCCACTTCCTAATTAATGACTTGTAACAACCAGTGTTTGGGCTGCACAAACTACATGGACTATGAATCAACATGCCAGTTATAAGTAATGTTAAGGTGTATATGGCCAGTTGTGCAAAGAGGCTTTCTTATCCTGGTTTTTTGTAGATCTGTTGCTCTGAATCTTTACACAGTTTGGCTCTTTAATTAGGAAAGATAGTTGAACTCTGCCCTGTTGGAATTAGCAAATACAAAGGCAACATTTTAAATGCCAATGGAAGTAGAATTCTTACACGACAATTCCTTCAAATTTTTAGGAAAGAACCTTCAGCTTCAGGCTGCATGCATTTCAAGAAAAGACACTATAGAATGATCTGGACCGTTACATTTTAGGCTGAGTAAAATATAAAAGATGTCTGCAGTTGTAGTGGAAAATTACCAGCAGACTTTTCATATATGTGGTGGACTTGTCCCAATATGGGATACTTCTGGAAAAAACGTTATCTCTAATATCAAACCAAGTACTGAACAGAAGGCATATTTCTAGAATGCCTGGCCACTTCTATAAGAAAGAAATACTACAGACAGGTTCAAATCTTACTAATAACTACAAAATTATAATTAATTATTCCACTCCTCTCTAAGTTCATACCACCGAAGTAGTATATGAACTTTAGGTCTGAAGTACTCTGGAAATATCTCTTAGAAGATACGTAGAAATCTGTAATTTATGTGGTAGCAAAATTTTGTACTACAGCAATTAGAAAGTGGAAATGTTTGGAATTATCATAATAGTTTTTCTGAGCAAGTTTTATGAATATCGGATGATTTTAAGAGATGTTTTGATCTTATACTGGTTTTTGACCGTAATAAACATTGACTTGACTTGAAAATTATAATTGCTTCCAAGTGTTAGAAGTGGAGGAGTAGACGCTGTCTCCCGCCTCAGACTTCAGAGATGAAACCATAGATTTAGAGTCAGATAGAGAGGTCAGGACACACAGAGCATCCTTTCCTTCCTGCTATCTGATACTAACCCTTTGAAGTAGAATGCTATTCTTAGAGACAAGATTTCCTTCCTTCTAGATTCACACATCTCTCTCACACACACAAAAAGGAGTGTACTTTCCATCTTCAGTACCATGGATGCAGGACATGCATTCTCCATCTGCATCCATCATAGCTAGTTAGATTAGATTCTAGCCCTATCTCTCACCTATACTTTGTAGAATGTAGTTCCCTGAATAAAGGACTCTTATTAGTTTGAAATTTACAAAAGGCTCCAGGTAACTTTGTAACTTTGCTAGCACACACAGTACCAAGAAGCTACTGCTGTGTGTAAGCCTCGTGCATTCTGCTGCCTAACAGAAATTCCTGGTTATATTATACCAGTGAATCTTTGTTGGTCTTAAAGGAGCCACTGAATTCAAACTTTGTTCTGCTGCTTCAGACCAACACGGCTACCCACCTGAATCTATTTGTATTCTAAAAACTACAGGAACAACCATCTTAAAGAATGCATGCAAAACAGAGGAAAGAAAGAAGGAAGCTATTTCCCCCCAAAGCTGGTTCTGTTAACTTTGTCAAACACAAATATAATGATTATATTAAAAGATTTAGTTTGTTTGTGGTGATATTCGCTTATTGAAAAGAGAAAGAATTTGCAAAGCTAATTCCCCTTTAATTGTATTCTATATCCTTGTTCTTTTTCTGGTTAAATTCGTAGTTTTCTAATTTTCTGATTTAAAAAGAAATGAGTTCTGTCTTTATTCAGTGGATGCAATGAGATGCATAGCTGGATGCTGATTAATTTTTAAAAATCTATGTATGGGATTTATGAGGATAAAATTGCAAAGTTGGCTAAAATAAGAAAATTGCATTAGCTCCATAACATTGTGTCTTCTGGGCTTTTTCAAATTAAGGAAAAAGTAAGAAATTATGATAGATGTCACTATGGAGGAGTAATGAGGCTAATAATACTGGCTATGGCCATAGCTTATCACAAAAAACTAAAAAGGAAGGATCCATCTTTTAATTGCAGCAAACACTCTAGTACAGATCTCTGAAACACACTCTAGTACAGATCTCTGAAACAAACACAGCATGAAAGATGGAAGTTCTCAGTCTCTCAGTTGTCAGAGACTAATTACAGGTTTTTAAAAATTAGTCCATTTTTATCTGGCCATTCCTCCAAGTACCTCAAGGGTTGTATATTGTTTTACCCACTTAGAGGTGTAAAGGCCTAGAAAACCGACCAGAAAGACTCAGAAAGGGAAAAAAAAGGCCAAAAAACAACAGCAGCAATGAGTGGAAAAATTAGGACATTTGGGGAACCATATGAAATATTTTTTTCCTTCAAAACAAATGAAATACTTTTTAAGACAAGGATTTACTTGCTGAAAATGTATACCATGAAAGTCTGAGGATTTCCCCTCCCACTCACTTTTCAGATGGAATCTTTTGGAAGCCCTGAAATATTTTTTCCTATGCAATTTTCTTTTCCTTTTGGAATGAGTGAAATACACTTTAAGACAAGGCTTTAGTCACTCAAAATGTATAGCATGAAGCCCTGACTGTCAAGGCAGAGGGAAGTCCAAGTTCAGTCCAGGGTCTTGAGCCAAAAGGAGTGGAGCAGGAACCGAGAGCAAAAGTCCAAATCACAAACCAGGAGCAAGGTCGTTCAAGCCAGAGTCAGAAGCTGGAGGAGAGGAGCAGAAACGAGGTCTGGAACCAGGAGGTGGAGTAAACACACCCATGACACTGACTGGGATAGTGCAGGCAAGCCTATCTCATCAGATCTGAGAAGCTAAGCTGAGCTGACCCTGGCAAGTATTTGGATGGGAGACTTCCAAAGAATACCAGGGCCAGGAGGCCAGAGGCAGCCTATCAAGCCACTTCTCTGAACATCCTCCATGCCCCACCAGGAATCACCAGAGATTGCCATGACTTCCAGGCATGGGCAAACACACACACATCCCCCCAGGAGAATGGGGTGGCGGAAAGACACACTGGTATATTGCAAACTGTTATGCATTCAATGTTGAATGATTCTGGGTTGCCCAAATCTTTTTGGGCTGAATGTTTAAGATGTGCAACTTACAATGTAAATAGAGTTTGGTGTAGAACCATAAATGACATACCTTATAGGGCACTCTATGGGAAAAACCCTGCATTACAGCATTTGAGAATTTTTGGTTCAAAGGCTTAGGTAAATATTCTCTTGAAACAGAGACGTAAGGGTGGTCCTAGAGCTCAAAAGCTCACATTTATAGGTTACCAGACTGGCATGAAGGCTTATAGGTTTGTGAATGCCAACAACATGCTTGTGTTTAGCCGGTCAGCAAAGTTCTGTGAACAAGTAAACTGGTCTTGTATTCATGCTAATGAAACTCCAGAGCAGGTCATGTTACCGGTAACAGAGAGTACCGAAAGTGAACAGGAGATTAAGCAGGAAAATTCTTCTCCTGAAAGTCAAGTCTCTGGCTCAGCTCACAGTTCACCACAGCTACCTAGAGTGTCTAGCAGAACGACAAAGGGTGTGCCTCCACAAAGATATGGTATCAATCATGTTTCTGTAAAGGTGCCTAACAATTATTCTGAAGTGTTATCTTTAGATGAACTGCAGCGAAATGCGTGATGCTATGGAGGTGGAATTTAACTCTCTTAAGTCACATAATGTGTTTTCCACAGCTGAATTGCCTGAAAATAAGAGAGCAATCGGTTGTCATTGGCTGTATAAATTAAAACAAAAGCCAAATGGTGAGGCACAATATAAAGCTTGCCTGGTCGCAAGAGGTTTCAATCAAATAGAGGGTCTTGATTACGATGCAACATTTGCAAGCACGGTATGTAATGAGACTATCAGAGTAGCTCTTGCACTAGCATCTGTGAAAGATATGCACATTCACCACTTCGACTTTGAGACAGCATATTTAAACGCTCCCATCAAAGAAGAGCTGTATATGCAACAGATTACAGGGTTCAATATTGGAGGAAATAATACAGTTCTAAGATTGCACAAAGCCCTTTATGGTTTAAAGCAAAGTGGTTATGAATGGGGACAGTGTCTCAGTAAAGCACTCACAGATCTTGGATTCACTCAAAGCATGGCTGATCCATGTCTGTATAGTCTTAAGGTTCTAAATGAGTTCTGTTATGTTCTTGTTTTTGTGGATGATATTTGTTTTGTGCATCATTCTGAACAGCAACTGAATTGGTTTATTAAAACGTTGCAGCCAGTGTTCAAAATGAAAAACCTGGGTCCAATACAAAACTATCTTGGAGTTCAGATCTCCAGAGATGAGCAAGGTAATTTTACACTCAGTCAAGAGGTTAAAATCCTAGAATTGGTACAAAAATATGGCATGACTGATGCAAATGTTGTGGATACCCCAATGACTACCAGTTACTGTAAGGAACCTAATGAGGTTTTGTTTCCCCACAAAGAGGTATACCAGTCTCTTGTTGGTTCTCTTTTGTATCTTGCATGCTCAACAAGGCCTGACATATCAATAGCCGTTCATTGGTTATGTCAACACTGTAATTGTCCTTACCAAAAGGACTGGGTTGCAGCAAAGCGTGTATTAAAATACCTTAAAGGGACAGCATATGAGAAACTTGTGCTGAGAGTGAACAAAAATGATGATGTATATGCATACTGTGATGCAAGTTGGGGAGATAGACCTGATTCAAAGTCTACCTCAGGGTACACTGTTTATGTATTTGGTGCCTTAGTAGGTTGGAAATCCATTAAACAGACACATGTAGCCACCAGCTCGTGTAAATCAGAGTATTCTGCAATTAGTGATGTCATCATACAACTTGAATGGTTTCATCAGCTATTGTTAGATTTCAGTGTGCAATGCAAACTCCCTATTAAAGTTTTCTGTGACAGTTCTGCAGCAAATCAATTAGCACACAGTCAAGGAATGAGAACCAGGAGCAAACACATTGCCATCAGGTATCAAAATGTGAAATCTGCTGTATGTAAAATTTTTATCTGTATTCATCACTGTACTTCTGAGGACAACATTGCAGATTTATTCACAAAATCTTTGAATGTAAATAGATTTCAACTGTTGAAAAGTCAATTATGTATGTGTTAGGCTGCATCTTGGGAGGCGTGTCAGCATACTATCATGTATTGCAAGCAAGATGACAGTCAGGTTAAGTGAGTCTATTAGATCATCTTGAGCTGAAGGTGACAAGAAGGAGTGTCATGTGACAGGTCACTAGATCAAAAATTGCATCATTCTCACTACAGTCACAGTGAGTCAGCACTTCAATGTGATTGGTGCTTCGTTGTATATATTCAGTGCACTCTGTATGTACTTCATCACTCTTATGAACCAGATTCCTTGCGAAGCACTTTGTCAGTTTGTCTGAAGAATTGGCGTCTACAAGTGCTATATGGACTGTATGTATATTAATGTAAATAAACCACTGTATATAGTTTCAGCACTAGCCTATTCTGGATTGCATTATTATACGCGCTTCCACTACGCTGACAAAGGATGAGATGGTTAGACAGTGTTATCGATGCAACAAACATTTATTTATTTATTTTTATTTGGATTTATATCCCGCCCTCTCCTTAACAGGCTCAGGGCGGGTTCCACTAGTCTAAAATATAATACAGTTAAAACCACATTAAAACACAAAATAAATAATATAACTCGTATGTGCCATACAACTCTAATAAAAACCAGATACCTCAGTGGTCGATGGTATTAAGATTTAATTTTTTAAAAAGGTCTTTAAGATTTAAGATCTCAGGACCCAGGGTACAGAACACACATATACAAAATTCAGGCTTAGTCAACATGACTTAAAGTTAGAACCAAAGAGATGATGAGAGTCTTTACTGTCTCTCTGAGGCCTTGGGAAAATCTGTCACACTCTGTCTGTTGTGGCATTGCTAGCTGGGGTGGTGGCCGTGGCCAGGGGTCGTTTCGTAGAAAAAGAGCTAGGGGAACTCATTAGCATAACTCAGGCAGGGGTGGGGAGAGGCAGGGAGGAAGCAACTTACCCTCCCTCTTCTCCTGTCTCCTCCTGGCTGAATGAGGGCCGGAAGCAGGGGGCGGGGCTTCGTCATGTGCCACGCCCCCATACCTCACCCGGGGAAACTGCGTTCCCCCGCGTCCCCCCCCCCGAAATGACCTCTGGCCGTGGCACTGCTGCTGTTCTCCAGGCCTTTTGTGTTTCTGTAGCAGCTCTTCTCGGGTCACTCTGTTCTTTACCCTGTGGCCCAGAGGGCTTGTCTCCCTTTTTTCTCCTCAGAAAATTCTCTCTTTCCCCCCTGCAGGACTGTCCCTTCCCTCAGGACTCTCCTGTGGCTCTCCCACATGCACAAAATGCCCTTCTCCTCTAAACTCTAATAGAAGGCCAAACCCACAAGGTTACACTACTCTGAGCAGGGCTCTGAGATTCAGAGTTATAGCAGACAAAGAGAAGAAACAAGGAAAACCCATGAAGCGTCTTTCTGAAGCAACCTGGAAGCAGTTTGGTAATTATTGAATCCCACAGCACTCAGTCTGAGAAATCCTGGTTTAGTGCTTGGGATCACAACAGTCATTGTACTTTGCAATTAAGCACATCTGATTCTGCAGGCATCATGACCCTGTTAATTAGCCACCCAATCCATAATCCAGTCCAGTCAAAATAATTCATTTTAAGTCAACGCAGTTCGACCAAACACTTTGGTTTAATTAGATCATGGGCTAGGCTCTGAGTAAAGTTATCAAATTGGGGGGGGGGGGGGGGGGAGGAGCCAGGCCTGCTCCACCTGTGCCCAACACCAGCATGGTCTGCAGAAATCTGCAAGTGAAGCTTTCATGGCAGAGATAAAACACATTACCTGCTACTGTTTGCAGATCAAATTACTGTTAGGAGTCATGGGGGGAAATTGGCAAACCGAGTAGTAAGTAGATTAATGTCTCTAAACAGTGTCTGTAATGGGCATGTTCACACACATTGCCTTTCTAATACAGCCAGAAGCCCAAACCTGCTTTTGTGCATTGCTGACGTGAAAATGCAAAGTGTTTAAACTCAAGGCAAAACAGGTCATGTTCTCTCCTTGAAAGGAAATAAAAACAAAACCCAGCCTGTGTTTTCACCTGCATGTGGACGATGTAACACACCCAGATCCAGACTACTTGTGTTGAGTTCATGTAGGCCCCTGCTAGCCTTTACTGGAAATGTGGCTGCCAGTCAGGCACAAAGGGAGACATAATGTATATGAACTCCTTTGAACAATCTAAAGCATTAGATAAATGCCAAGTGTTATCTGCATTCCTCAAGCAACAACTTCTGCTTTAGAGTTTGCCACACTGTTCTACTGGAGAAGAAAGATGCCTTCCTACACTTCCTGTTCAGCACTGAAGCACGAGCACAAGTCGTTCTTGTACAGATATTCCCTTTTTAGGAAAGGGTTTTGAATGCCAGAACACAGGAAGTCATTAGCCTGAATCCCATATCTAACAACAGAAGAAGCTTGCCTAAACAGAATTCCCTTACATATCTGTTAGCAATTTCATTGCAAAGAACTTTAAGGTTCTGCAAAATCATATACATTGTTCCTTCAAAAGATTGCTTACCTATTGAGATCAATCTTCTGTTACATGCACACACCAGGGAGTGCTGGGTGCATTTTAGGGCTCATGCTAGGCAATGGTAAAGTGCCCCATGTGAATTTAAAAGTGTTTCCTTTGAAAACACTCCAGAAATGTTGAATGTGGATATAGCCCCTGAAAAGTACTGAGACATCCAAGTGATTTCAGCTCTCATACTTTATTTCAGCTCAGAACAAGACAAACTAACCAGCTCGCAGGCTGGTTTATATGTGCAACAACCCCACACCCCAAACACACCCACACACAAGTGATTGGCTATTTACAGTGGCCGAGAGTTCCATAGGCTCTCGGCTGGGAGCCTAGCCTGCCGATAGGGGCCAGCTAGGATCCACTTGTCCCATTGTTACTGCAAGCGAAGCTCAACTGCTTCACATGACCGCGTGGTGAAATGGCCACGCACATGGTCTGGGATGGATACATTACAGGCCCGTAGCTACAGTGGGGCATTTCAGGGTTCTGCCCCCTCAAATGAGAGGCATGCTGTTGTTGTTTTTTGGCCTGGAGGGCTTTTTAAATCTTGCAGTCGCCACTTTCCCTCCCTTACTCCAAGATTTAAAGGGCCATCCAGCTGTTTGGCGGGTCCTTTAAATCTTGCAGGAGGTGAGACAGAGGTCCAGCTGCCGGCTGCATGCAGAAGGGCAGTGACGTGCACCATTTAAAGGGCTCCCTTTAAATTGTGTTTCTCAAGCAGGGGCTGCCCTCACCTGAGCTTCAAGCAGCAAATTCACCGCTTGGAGTGCAGGGAAGGTACGTGGCTTTCCCTCTTCCTCTCCTGCTACCCCACAAAATTTCCCCATGACCCACCAACTCAAAATGTTTGGCTATGGGACCGTTAGGGCTTCCAGGGTAGATGAATCAGTATGGAAAAGGTTCTCTGGAAGTCTGGATTCAGGCTGCGATCACACATACTAAAAAATCCACTTTCAGTCCACTTTCCAACTGGATTTCGCTGGTTCACACAGGTCGCATTCACATGGGCAATTTGATCCATTGCCCTTGCTGTTCCCTTATGGATTTAAGGTGCACAATCAGACAGCAACATCCGTCTGTCGTGCCCCAGTCATCTGAGTTCCATTTCCCCTCCCCTTGCCCTGCGTTTCTTTGATACCTGAGAAAGTCCGGTCCTGTTGGTCTGAGCTGCTTCCAAAATGGATTTCCTGTTGTCTAATCACTCTGTTGTGCACCCAAGCCGTCTCACTGATCTATTGTTTTCCAGCAGCCATCCCCCCCCCCAGTTAGTGAGGATCGCATGACTGTATATACGCCCCTCTCCCCCCCCCCGGGGGGGGGGCTGCTCAAAACCTTGTTTTCTTTTGAAAAACTCTCAAAGAAAGACACCCCTGTTCTGCAGCTTTTGAATATTGTTTGGGGAAGGGGTAAATTGAAAAGATTAGAGGGAAGACAGCAGTGAACTCCATATCCCAGCAGTCTCTTCACCGCTTGTGTGCTTGCTCTGTGGACTTAACTTTAAAAAGAAAATGGCCAACAGCCCCATGAACTCCATATCCCAGCATGCTCATGAGTGCTTGTGGGCATGCTCAAAGGACTTTTGAAAAAATGGCCGACAGGCTGACTCCCTGCTTGCTGCCGTCTGATCATGCAAGGAGAGGTAAAAGCACATTGAAGCGTGCTAAAAGGAATGAGTCAGGTCAGAATTCTCTTCCACAAAAGAACCTGGCTTAATTTGAGGCAGGGCAACAGCGGATTGAACTGCCCGTCTGATCGTGACCACAGCAAAATCCAGTTTAGGGTTGCCAAGTGGCACTTACTGCCTCCGCGGGGGACTCCTGGGTGGCTCCCGGTGCGCGCTCGGCCCCGCCCCCAGCGTGCCTGGCGTGCCCGCGTCACTTCCTGGTGACGCGCACGTCAGGGAGGAGTTCCCCCGGGGCCCGATCCGGCGCCGCCGGGGAACGGGCCTCTGGGGCGGGGGTTTCCCCGCCCCCTGGGGGGACTTGGGATCCCTAATCCAGTTGGAAAGTGCACTGAAAGTGGATTGAAAGTGGATTATTTAGTGTTTGTGATTGCAGCCTCAGTTTACTAGAATGGAGATAGGACTGGTGGTCCTTTGTGAACCAGACTGCTGGTTAGCAGACCAGGATGGATGGTTTATATGTCATCAACAAGAGCTCATGTTTGTACGGTGACCCTCCATTAGGGATGCCAGCCTCCAGGTGGGACCTGGGGATCCCCTGGAATTACAGTTTATTTGATTCCAGACTACAAAGATCAGTTTCCCTGGAGAAAATGGATACTTTGGATGGGAGACTCTATGGCATTGTACCCCACTGAGGTCGCTGTCCTGCCTAGGCTCCATCCCCAAATCTCCAGGAGTTTACTAAACTGGCAACCCTACCCTTCCATCCCCTGCCGGTGGCCAGAGGGAACTTAGCAACCCTACCTGGATGTAGATGAGTGAATCTGTTATTTAGCAGACACCCATCATCACAGCTTGGAAGTGAGGGGAGAGGACAGAGGAGGAGTTTGTATACACATGCCCATAAAACTGGAGAGAGTAGTTTCAAACAACCATAAAGAAAAGAGTTTCTAGCTAGAGTTAAATGAAACATGGAGTGTGTGTGGAGGGGGGGATCCTAAATTGCTCTATGAATGTCAGTGTGCCTTGAAATGGATCTGTTTGCCTCCATTTATTCTCTACTTCTGTGTTCATAAAGCAAAGATTTTGAGAGAGTAAGTCTCCTCATAGGTTTGCAAACCTCCAGATGAGGCCTGTAGTTGTCCTGGAATGACCACTGATCTGCAAACTGCAGGGATCAGTTTCTGGGGAGAAAAGGGCAGTTTCTGAGGGGGGACTCTATGGCAACAGATTCCTACTGCTGAGCTTCCCCCCAAAAAAAACTCCACCCTCCCCAGGTACAGCTCCCAATTTTCCAGGGATTTCTCAAGTGGGAGTTGGCAACCCTAATTCTATCCCATTGTGTTGGGGGAAAGGCATCTCTCTGCTACAAAACGAATTAAAAGATTTACTTCTCCAAAAAATGAAAGCTGGGAATTCACAAGAAATGACTCACATACTGTCATGACATTATATAGAGAGAATGATATTCATTTCCCTATTTTTTAAAAAAAGTCCCAGATGGTGGGGGTGGCTGCTACAGGGACAAGGTAAAGCAAAATGGCTGCTGTGTGGCCAGGCCTGAGAAAATTCAAACTTTCCCACCAACATGGCAGCCATCCAGAACTTGGGAAAGATCGGAGAAAAGATCAGGAAAACTGGGAGGTACACAATGCTGTGGGGAAACAAGACCCCCACCCCACTTCCCAACAGGTTTGAACCTTGGGCATATAACCCATGTGGAAACAGCCAAAGACCAGCAGCATTGTGGATTTTTATAGGAGAAAGCAACATAGCAAAAGGCATGGAATGTTCAATAGCACATTCTTAATTATACAAATGGCATCATTTCCAGAATAGTTATGGAGGGGTATCCCATGTCTGAGATATTCCATAGTTCACTGGAGGGGAATCATTCTGAATCCTTAATGTAGTAGACACAGACACTTTATAAAGAGATGGAGATGGACTTTGCTCCGCATGAACAAAAAGCTCATGAGCAGTGCGAGGAGAGGAACCCAACGACATGTTCCCCATACACAGTAATGCCACTGAGGCCAGAACTGAGTTCAGGATTAAATGGTATCAGTGGTTTGTTATACAGGAAACATTTGTATGAACACAGTTATTATTTTACTAAAGACAATTGTACATTCTGTTCTGGACTACATTTCAAGTTACACAGGAGTCCAGTGACACTTCAGACACTAACACCGAGCCAGCATGGTGCAGTGGTTAAATTATTGGACTAGGACCCAAGTTTGAATCCCCACTCTGCTATGGAAGCTTTGCTGGGTGACCTTGAGCATGCCACTTACTCTCAGCCTAATCTATCTCACAGGGTTGTTGTGAAGACACAGTGGAGGAGAGGAGAATCATGTAAACTGGTTTGAGCCCACACTGGGAAGAAAGACAAGGTATAAATAAAGTACATAAAAATATAAATAAATAAGAATTTATTTCAGCATAAGCTTTCAAGGGCCAGAGCTCAGTTCATCAGATGCATGAAAGGTTCATCTATTAAGCAGATGTATTTATGCTCTGAGTATGAATATATCAGTGTAATGGATGAACACTTGTGCATATGATTAAGTGAGCTCTAACTCACAAAACCTTATGCTGGAATAAAATGTTTTAGTTTTAAGCTACCACTGGACTCTGTTTTATTTTGCTGCCACAGCATAAGTAGATCTTCGGAGTGTGTAATCCAAAACAATTCCTCATTCTTTCTTTCCTCCCTGGGAAGCTGCAGTAACAAAGCCTCACTAAACAAATCTTCTCCCAGGAAGATCAGAGGAGCTGCTCCACGGGGCATCTTCCCCGCGGCTTCTGCCACACAAGGGCCCTGCAGCCCTCTCTTCAAGTCACTTTACAAAAGATGCTCAAACGAAGTCGGCCAACTGCGAATTACTTTACAACAGTCAGTAGGCGGCACTATTGACCTGCCTCTCCAGAAGACCCTACCTCTCTAGCAGAACGGGAAAACCTGCAGCTTACCGGAAATCTTTCCGTGCACTGTGTGTTCTATCTCTATGCTCTCAAAGTTGACGGGCTACTTACAGTCAATGGGACTTCCGATTTGTAATTGCAGTCAACGGACTCCATGTGCGGGACAGAACTAGTTTTAGCACATAGGAATTATTGTGTTAAAAGTTCAAACCAAATGTTTCGGATCCCAGAAGTACAGACTAAGGTAGATAATTTATGATTCTTCCGCAGCATCTTTCTCAAAAGGACAACTGTGCTTTTCAATGGGGACATTGATACGAAGTCGTTGCGTTACCGCCACTTGTGCCTTGCAGAGGGAAGAATCTTAATCGGAGCCGGAAGAGAAGACTCCCTTCAAGGCCAGGGTTTTTTCTTCATCTTCCTCTTTGAATTTCCATAGCGCAGGAGGTCATGCCCCGGAAGTGAAGCAGCCATGTTGCCGAGTGACCCCGGGAGCGGGAAGCGGTGGGGTTGGAGCACCTGAAACGGGACGCAGCCCCCACCGCGAAGGGGTCAGGAGCCACTATCAGGTTTTTGTCCTTCGTTCCTCCCACAGGTGAGCCCCTTGAGAGCCGTAGGATGCCGGCCGCCCCCGCCCCTCCGCTCACCCCCCCCGCCCGGAGTGCCCAGGAGGGCATCCGTTGCCCCCTGTTTTCCCAGGGGTCCTTTAATGTCCACTCTGCGAGATCCGCAGGCCCTTAGTGCCTGTTGGCCCTCTAACCTCCCCTCCACGTCCCTGTTGAACAGTGTCTGGAAAGAGACAGATCTGGCCCAGGCGGCTTAATCACATCCGTTCCCTTTTGAGGATTTCATGCAAGAAAGATGTTTGTATGGGTGGTGTATGGTAAACTGTGTTCCTGCCCTGTGAATCCCCCCCCCCCCCCGTGCCTTCCCTTGCTTTGGGAGACCTTTAATCTGACAAATGGAGGTTTTTACCTAGATAGGGACTCTGGGGCAAGTGATGCTCTGTCATCTTGGTGCTTGGGGGGGGGGTCAACAGTGGGAGGGCTTCTAATGTCCTGGCCCCACTGGTGGACCTCCTGATGGCACTGGTATTTCTGGCCACTGTGGGATACAGAGTGTTGGACTGGATGGGCCTTTGGCCTGATCCAACATTGGCATCTCTTATGTTCTTATGTTCTTATGTTTTCTCTTCCTCTTTCCTTTTTGTGGAAGAAGTAGAAAGATGTGCTAGAAAGTGCAATGACCAAAATCTGATGTTTCTCATATTATCTTAGCAGTTACTGTTGTTCCAGCCTACCCTATATGAGGTATAAGTAGGAACATACAAGTGAAATGCATCGACAAAGGGGATTGTGTTACTGTTCTTTTTTCTATGTACCTTTAGTTCACCCGTCCTCCGTTCATCCTCCATGGCAGCGTGGACCCGCGAAGCAGTGCTGAACCTGTACCGCAGTTTGCTGCGTCAGGGGCGTGGCCTGCGCTATACTGATCGGGATTTCTATTTCACCTCAATCCGGAAGGAGTTCCGCAAGAACCAGCAGCTTGAGCGGCTTGAAGATAAGGAAAGACAGCTGGAGAAGGGCCAGGCTTTCTTACGTTCCAAACTTGGTGGCTTGGTTTAGACGTTTCCCCTTCCATTCTTCTGACTCCTTTTTCTCAGGCTCTTTGATCACTTGTTCTAGATGGTTAATATTGGCTAGCTGCTGCAAATCTGAAAAAAGAAACCTAAAAGGTTCCTGTGTACATCCCTGGGAATATTCCTCTGTCATCATTACAGATGCTTTAGGTTTCAGGTGGGTTATGTACAGCCATAGAGTGCTGTGTTAATTATTCATTGCTTTAATTGTTGATTGCAAAATCAGTCCTAAAGTTCAGATTTGAGAGAGTAAAAGTAATTCGGCTAAGATTCACAGGAGTAGAGACAGCTCTGATGACACTGCAAGGATGGACTTGAGTATTTTGACTGTAAAGACACACTCACAGAGGCTGGAGAAACTCCCATCTAGATTTGGTGGGTTTTAGTAGTAAGGGAGTTTTTGTCTCATAACAGTGTTGACTGTTCCGATGGTGATTCCCACTTACAATGTGGAAATCAGATTATCGTGATTAAGACACATTTATGATACACAGTTACTTTCATACATGCTGGGGTTTAGCTGTCTCTATGGGGCAGTATAATGTTCCGTATAAGAGGTTTGGGTTTGGGAAAATCAGGTTCAAATCTCCACTTAGCCATGACATTCACTGAGTGGCCATGGCCTATTTTTTTTGCCTAAACTGTGTTTCAGTTTTGTTGATAGTGGATGATAAAAGTGCTGAAAAGCACGTCATAAGTGTTGTAGAATGGATAGCATATAACAATGTGTTTCTTAGTAATGATCTGTGAGAAAGAGAGGAGGAGGAGGAAAACCTAACTCAGTAAATAACAAATGGCATAATAGGAAAATTTAATGTGTTAACAGCCTTGTTTTTTTCTCCTCATGTAAAGGTGCAATGGCAGGCGCTGGAGAGCGCAAAGGAAAAAAGGATGACAATGGCATTGGCACAGCCATTGACTTTGTCCTGTCCAATGCTCGACTTGTCTTGGGTGTGGGAGGTGCTGCCATGCTGGGGATTGCCACTTTGGCTGTCAAACGGGTAAGAGCGTTTTTTTTTAGAGCGGTTGAAAGGGAGAGGAGTCCTGAGGGAGGGGGCTGTGGAAATTGAGGCTTTTGAAGGGATATTACAGTATGCTTCCTGTCTCCCACCCTCCAGATGTATGATCGGGCAATCAGTGCCCCCACCAGTCCCACACGCTTGAGCCAGTCAGGAAAGAGAAGCTGGGAGGAGCCAAGCTGGCTTGGGTCATCATCACGGTTACTCAACCAAGATATGAAGACCAATCTTAGCCGTTCTTTGCAGACTCTTCCTACAGATTCTTCAGCATTTGAAATGGGTGAGAAGTGGCCTTAAACTTTTACCAGTGTGCAGCTTGGCTGTACAGTTCAGTAAATGTTGGCATCTTTTTTTGTGTTCAGTTGGTCTGGTCCTGAAAAAACCGTTCCCCAGTCCTGCACCTGACCCATCTTTCAGGGCAGGGTCAGGCCCTTGCCCGATAGGGCTTGCAGTTGGCAGGTGGTTTCCACACTGAAGCAGTCACCACTGAAGGAATGGGTAAGCGGTGAGCGTCCCTAAGGTGCAGGCCTTGTGCCATGGAGAGAAGTAAATGTAGGTCTTCTGGTTGATGGAAACTGTGATGGCTCTTCATGAATCCCACTGCATTAAGTAATAAATATTGGGGCCTGTTGCCCATCTCTCTTTAATCTTCCTGTGATAGACTTGGTCAAATCCACGAAACATAAGTCATCCGTCAAAAGAAGCCAAGTGGAGTTGAAAAAGTCCCGCCTCAGAATGTCCTTGCAAGAGAAGCTCTTTGCCTATTACCGGAGGAAGGTGGCCATCCCAGTTGAAGAACAAGCCCGGGCCAAGCAGGCTGCTGTGGATATTTGTGCTGAGCTGCGTGGCTTCCTCCGTGCCAAGCTGCCAGACATGCCTCTGCGTGAAATGTATCTGAGTGGTAGCCTCTATGATGACTTGCAGGTAACTTGGATGTACGCGATGTTGTTGAATGTGCTTCTGACTTCTCTACAGTTGTTTTGGTCCTGTGCAAAAGAGCTCAGTGTTTAGACGTTTCTCAGCTTCCTACTGAAGACACTTTTGCATGGTAGACGTCTTGCAGAGTGAATGGATTGCTCTGTCTGAGTCTGAAAAGCACCTTTTTCTCATCTTTTTTCCTGCGGTTCTCATTCTCAGCTCTTTCTAGGCGTCCAACATCACACTGCCTGTGTCTTTTCTCTCCTGCTTCCATTCCAAGAATGTCAGAGTTTGTTCACAATCTTTTCCATTCTCTTCCGGTATGGCAGATTTGGATTGGGGTACTGCACTGGCATTTTGCATGTTTATTTATATCCCACTTTTCTCCCCACAGTTGGCACTCAAAGGGTCTTAGAACATCATTCTCCCCTCCCCTCTCACAACAATACCCCTGTGAGGTAGACCGGGCTGAGAGTTTGTTACCAGCCCAAGGTCACCCAGGAAGCTCACATAGAAGAAGTGGGGATTTGAACCTGCATCACCCAGGATCCATTACACCACGCTGGCTCTCCTTAGTACCTTAGTGAAAGGGCCATCCTTTAATGAACACTTCAGAATGGACTTATCAGTTAGCATCATATAGAGTCTTGCATATTTTATCATGGGTGAAACTTGAAACTGTCCTTAAAAACTGACAGCATGCATAATGAAAGTGGCCCCACCCAGACTCTTAAGTACCTGCAAGGAGAGGAAGACAAATGTAGCCTAGATGGAACTCCATTGCTGTCAAAAAGATATTTTTGACTCCACCCTCCTAGGAATTCCTCTGGCTGCACCCAGGTTTTAAATACTATAGTGAGAGGAAGCCAAACTTAGCAAGTAGATAGCCAAGAGAAAGCTCATCATTTACCTTAGTTTTGAAGTAGAGCTTCTGCTTCAAGTTTTTATTTCTACCACTTCCCCGCTCATTTATGAAGAAATATTTTTATGCCTTGGTGGGTACTTCAGGGTGTTCTAGCAGGACCTTGAATAATGATAGAGACTCCAGCTGAGTATCTCTTTGCATCCTAGCCTTCTCGCAGTCCATTGCAGTTGCTTTGACTTTTATTGACCTCTGTTGTTTAGCTTGTTAATGTTTCTCCTCCCTGGCAGGTTGTGACAGCAGATCACATCCAGCTCATTGTTCCTTTGGTGCTGGAGAAGAACTTGTGGTCATGCATTCCAGGTGAAGATACCATCATGAACATCCCTGGCTTTTGCCTGGTACGTCGGGAAAATCCAGAGTACTTCCCTCGTGGAAGCAGTTACTGGGACCGCTGTGTGGTGGGGGGTTACCTCTCACCTAGGTCTGTGGCTGACACCTTTGAGAAAGTGGTGGCGGGCTCAATCAACTGGCCAGCTATTGGGAGCCTCCTAGATTACGTGATACGTCCAGCAGCACCTCTGGAATCTCTGACGTTGGAGGTCCAATATGAAAGAGACCGGCACCTACTAATAGACTTTTTGCCATCCGTGACACTAGGGGATACTGTCTTGGTGGCCAAGCCACACCGCTTGGCCCAGTACGATAATCTGTGGCGACTTAGTCTTCGGTCAGCAGAGACGGCTCGCCTCCGGGCCTTAGACCAGGCTGACTCTGGCTGTCGTTCCTTGTGCCTCAAGATCCTCAAGGCCATATGCAAGCTGAATCCGGCACTGGGTCGCCTTTCTGCCAGCCAGCTTACCAACGTCATACTGCACCTGGCCCAGGAGGAGACGGACTGGTCCCAAGATGTGCTTGCTGACCGTTTTCTTCAGGCAGTGAGAGGACTGATAGGCTATTTAGAGGTGGGGGTTCTTCCCAGTGCTCTGAATCCAAAGGTGAATTTGTTTACAGAGCTCACTCCTGAGGAAGTGGATGAGTTAGGCTATACCCTGTACTCTTCCCTTTCAGAACCAGAAGTCCTGTTGCAGATGTAACAGGTGCCTTATGTGTGAGGATAGTGTTGGGACCTATGGGTTTTCTGACACTTTCTGGGTGATATATGCACACCTGTTCTCTTGGCAAGTCCCCCCCCCCCGGGTTTCTTAATTATACTCTGTGTGGTCCTCTAGATTTCTTGGTGCTACTGGTCCAGTTCTACTGCTCTAATAGCAGCTGTCTGAAGAGGTGAGACAGAATGTGGAAACTGACGTTCAGAGTTGCATGTGACGTCTTTGCTGCTGTCACAACTGCCTGCTCCAACATTGTGCATTCCTTTATCTCTGTTACCGGTGCTGCAGTGAAAACAGACAGTCCCACCCCAGAAAAGGATGGAACTGGACCAGTAAAACTGCTGGCAATTGTAGGAACCCTCATGAGATGATGTATTGTTCCCTGGGTTCTGTCCCCTTATTGACTTTTTGTCCCCCCCCCCCCCGTTCACCCCTTTACACCCAAAATGTGCATGGCGGCCTGAATGAGATGTTTCCGTAGAAAATTATTTATAGCAGGGGATGTATTTGTGTGAATGCTGTGCCGTGACTGTATTTATGGTGTTTGGAAGAACAGGGCAGAATTTCCAGGGAGAGTTTGCTTATTGCGTCAGTTCTTGCCGTTGCTGAGCTCTGATCAGTAACCCCATCTTTAGGAAGCTGGGTGGCTTGGGTCTAGCACGCACCCCTTTGTCATTGTAGTGCATTACACACACACACACACACACACATGCAATTCTTGTTGCACCCACACATTTGAAAAATTAATATACTATAATTTACCTTTCTAGAAGAGTATTAGAGAATGATTCCCCCCCAATTGGTTGCTCTCAAGATTATTTTTCTGTTCCTGATTATAGTTTCCAAAGAAAGCAGGAACCGTTGAGGAGCTCCTTGCCATCTTTAATTGTCGCATGGAAGTCTAAAGACAAAGAGACAACTTTTGCAGATGTTTCCATCACGAGCACTTAAGTTGAGAGCAGCTAATCACCCAACGAGTTAAACGTGTCTTAAGAGTCAGTCCTTGATTTTCATATGTTGGCGAAACAATGGGAAACTGATGGGCCCGGCTTGTCTGCCTGCTGGAAGTCAGATATAGAAAGACGCAAGGTTTTGGAGGAAGGTGAATGTAATTCTGAGCTGGCAACATAACACTAAAATTGCACTGCTTATGAATTTGCAGAAGGTGGCATATCTTATGCTTTGGTCATATTGCTTCTAGGGAGCTGCTAGCTTTCTTCTTCCACTATCATCATTACTCAGCCCTGCTTTCTGCCCCCCGCCTACTGCTTTTAGGGGAGTAACCGCCCACTCCAGCTGTATCTCCTCCTCTGCAGTCATGAAATGGACATAGACAGTAAATGTGTTATCTCTCAGGAATACTCTTCTATACCACTGCCACCCTTCAGATATTCCCCAAGTTGAATCCATGTGGTTTTTTGCGTAGATGGCTCCCAGGTTGTCATGTCTGCAGTAGCGATCACTGCTATTAGAGGCAGCACAAATATGGAGGTAATTTGTGGGAACTCGGAAAGAAGCCGTCTTCCCTGTTCTTCCTTTTGAAGATGGTGCTTATGTTAACAAGTAAACCTCTAGGATGGTCTTTAATTTGCTTTCCCTATTTAGAAGGTGCTCCCATTCATATTCCACCTATTTAAAACTAGATGTTTGCAAGACAGTATTTGTTGCACATCAATCCAACAGTGTTGCAACTGTTTAAGCTTCACCAGACTGCCAGCCAAAGATTTGGAAAGCTTTAGTGTGGGTGTCCTGCCATCTGTACCAAGCTTTTTGCTCTTAACGTTTACTCTGGTGTCCAGTGGTTGCTTGGTTGCTTTATTTTTCTTTTAAATCAATTCCTTCTTTCTCTGCTCGCCTTCTAGTATAAGTCTTCCTGTCACATTTGGTGATGAGCGAAGCTGCAGGTAGAGTGCTCCTGCTATCTGAGCTAATATTTTTAAAAGCTGTACGAAGCCAGAGTGTCACACATCCTTCTGTGGTGGTTTCTTTCTCTTCCTGCTGGTGCTTGTTTCCAAGTGGTAGATAAAGTGGATCAGTCGCAAAGGAGGCTACTGAATTAGTAGGTTGACCCTGCACTTCCACTTGTCAAACACATATCGTTACATGCTCATCTTAAAAAGAACCCTTTTGTTACTTATTAGAAGTAACAACATAGATGATTTGTGTGTGTGTGTGTGTTGCTGTCAAGCTGGATTGTATGGAATGTAGGCTGAGACTTTCTCAGGAACAAGACACTTTATTTGCTTTGTTCATGTTTATCACTTTAGCCGTTCCATCCTGAAAACTAATGTGTTTTGGGTAGATATCTGAAAAAGGATGCCTACTTCATAGCGATAAGACTGGTGTTCAC
Source organism: Gekko japonicus (assembly GCF_001447785.1). NCBI lineage: Eukaryota > Metazoa > Chordata > Lepidosauria > Squamata > Gekkonidae > Gekko > Gekko japonicus. The sequence goes on along the minus strand of NW_015171503.1, from coordinate 2,432,084 downwards.
AATCTCACAAGCAACAAGTCCTAGAGTCTTTGTCACTGGCACTCAGTGGAACAACCAGAGCTGTGGAACAAGCTGGACTGTCCAGTTCCCTCAGTTTTGGGAAGGTTGATACATCTTGCACAGGGCTGAGGCATCATGTTGTGTGGGGCAACTCTTAAGAATCTTGCACTAATGCTACTACAAGACTAGAGAACTCAGTCTTACGAAATGCTAAGCTGACACCTACCGATCAGTATTCACTAAAAAAGCATATGGGTAGCGTTTGGTGAGTCTAGCATGGAGGGCTTGGTCTTCAGTATCCATGGACCTCTGTGAAACTTCAGAACAAAACTTCAGATGCAGATAGTGTGAAATGCACCTTGTGACTCGTGGGAGGTAGAGAGCCCAGCGGGTCAAAAGGCGGTCACAGACCCTTGAGTCATGGGAATGCTTTGGTGTACTGCCTTAATGTTTGCGTCATGGAAACCAATATGACTTTTCCCTGAACTGCAGGGTGGGGGACCAACTAGCACAACGGTAGATTTTTGTTGCAATCAAACTTGGCTACTGATTCTGAGTCAGACAAAATTCTCAACGTGAAAAAATAATTGCGGAAAGGCACCTGTGATACTGAAGATAAAGGAATGGGATCTTTTTAGCTGGTGTTAAGCCCTAATGCTCTTTAAGGGGATCAGGGGAAGAAAGTCCGCATGGTCTGTGACAGTAAGTGGAAATTCTGAAATAAAATAACTTTCCACAACACGATGGCTGTGTGTTTAACTGTATCCTTCACCTGAAATACTCGGGGCTGATTTGAAAGGGTACTTCGGCAGTGTTTTGATCAGCCCACAAGTGTGTGGAACCAAACATATGTGCTTCTGTATTTGAAGGCTATTGCACAATAGGACTTGAGAAACTGAGCAGGCCTGTGTCAAAACCAATGTGGCACTTGCATGTTTTGTCATTGAGAAGAATGACAATGCAGGATGTGCTACAGTATTTGACCTCCCAAGTGCCTTGGTTTTTACTTTTTAAAGGAGCAATTTTCCAGAGGCAGGGGGAGGGAGGCCTTGAACAGAGACTGCAGGGTTCTGTGCTTGGCACTAGAGATGAATGTCTCTTCCCCAGCTCCATCCTAGTTGGGATTTCACTCTGATCTTTTATTGAATTTGTGAAACTTCAAGGAGTAGAGTGCTCATTCCTGTTTCCCTGGTCTCCATGGCAACAATAGACTTTCACATTCCAGGATCAAGGGGGGGGACACAATTATTTCGTAGGGAAAAGAAACCCCTCCAAAGCTAATCTTTTGCGTGTTTTTTAAAAACCTAATTTTGAAGGAGTTTATACTTCCCCATTTTTATGTTACTAGACATGAGTGCAGTCTTATCGGTTTCCTGAATCCAGGATTGTGGTATTACATATCCTTTGGCCTTCAAAAATACCCCTATCCCCCCATAATAAACCCTTGCACTGATCTCTGAATACTAAGCAAGGAGATATTTAAGAAACAAGCAACCAACCTGCCTGCCCTCTACCATGCAGCTCATTAGAACACACCAAGAGCATTTGGGTTGTGGTCCAAAGGGGGTGGGAACAAAAATTCCATTGTCCTATGAAATTCATCCAAATAGGATTTTGTGTTCACCCCTTCCTAGTGTAGATCCCTGTTCTGGCCTTTCCACCCCTGCTTTTCAACTTCTACCCTAGTTCTTCAATGATTTCTTTTTCCTTCCAACTCAGCCAGGATTGCAATAAGAACAATGTGTGTAATTCTAAGTATAAAAGGAATGTTCACATATTTTGGATACCTCTGAAAGTGATATGCCTCCTGTTGTAGATTGCCATTGTCAGGACATCCCTCTGCTTCCTTTACTGGACAGCAACCAAATGCCAGCTAAAGGTAAAGGTAAAGGTTCCCTTGCTCGAAAGCCAGTCGAATCCGACTCTAGGGTTGCGGTGCTCATCTCCGTTTCAAAGCCGAAGAGCCAGCGCTGTCCGAAGACGTTTCCGTGGTCATGTGGCCGGCATGACTAAACACCGAGGCGCACGGAACGCTGTTACCTTCCCACCGAAGTGGTCCCTATTTATCTACTTGCAATTTCTTGCTTTCGAACTGCTAGGTTGGCAGGAGCTGGAACTAGAGACAGGAGCTCACCCTGTCTTGCGGCACCCGGGTCTTGAACCGCTGAACTACTGACCTTCCACAGCCTGCAGTTCAGCGTCTTAACCACTTGAGCCACCGCAGCTCCAAATGCCAGCTAGCCTGATGCATAATGGGAAAAGGGACAAGACATGTAACACTGCTGCCCCCAGGCTGATGTTCATTGTACTTCCTGCTGTGATTGTAGCCTTTTATCTCCCTTCCTTTACTCCCACTGGCAGTATAAGCTTACACACCTCTGGGTGGATGTCTATATTTGTATAATGTTCCACATGTCTTACAGGCTTTCTTTCCTGTATGCTTCCTGTCTGTCTTGTCTCTTCTAGATGGCCTAGATCTTGCAACTTTTCCTCTCCTCTTTCCAACTAACTCACTGCATGTCGGAGATGGCCTTATTGCTAGAAAAAAGGCTTGGCTTGTAGTCCTTCCCACCTCTTTGTGAGGATAACTAAAGACCTTTGAAGACATAGGTGATGTTATGAAGCCCAGCACTATCAAGTGGATGGCAATAAATCCCCAAAGCTTCAGGCAGAGTTATGTTCCTTCCCCGGAAAATTCCTACATCAATACCCTTAACTAACTGGCCTGTTAAGGGGAAAACTGGTTTTGTATGGCTTCCCTTCCCTTGTTTTTATAATGGTGTATAGTTTTTGTATTTCTTGGAAGTTGGGTCTGCCAGTGTCAGATTCTGGTGCCCTTGGGACCAATGATGCCAGCACAGCATTGGATTGCCTAGTTCGTAACTGCAATAGTTTCACAGTGATTTGGTGATGGTGGTGGGAATGTACAGGGGAAAGAACTGGAATGTTGTGCAATTCTAGGAGCCTCATGGCAAGAATGTTCCTTCAAAGCAGGCAAATGTACTTCAGGTGTGTGCTGGAAGCATAATGGTGATTAGCTGACATACTCCCTTATAACTAGCATAACCTGACCACAGTTGTATTTTTGCTTGTAATTAAGACAATAATATACCCTTGCCATTCAATTTACTATAGTTCTCATTTTTGCAGTGCTACTGTTGATTATATCTGCCAAGAGAGTTTGAAAAACTTATTGGCTTCAAACCAGATTTACTCAAGCTTTTGCATAGCAACTTTCCCAAAGTCAAGAGAAAAGGTACCAAATATATAGCTTGGATTTCCCCAAGTGCTGCAGCTCTTCCTTCCTGCCCAGCACTGCAATCTGATTCCAGTTAAGAGAGAGAGAGGAGGAGGAGGGTAGGAGGTTGTGAAAGGTTGTGTATTTTATGGATCAGCTCCCAGTAGTCAGCATGCCTCACACTTGGACCTCTATTAAGCTGCAGATTAGATCTCCCTTACTGCCTTGGTCTCTTTGCTGGTTTTCTCAGTGCTAAGACACTGTGATCTGATCCCTACTATCATTTAAGATATTTACATACAGCTTTTAAGAGTTCTCCCAAGATATATGCTTGTTGTGTCAGATTTCTATTCTGTGCCAATCTAAACTATTTAATCATCTTGACACTATTCATTTAAAGCAAGCTTACCTCAAACTTCTTGAAATGGTTCCAGGAGCAATGAGGGGTTTTGTGGAACCTTAAATTCTAATAAGCTTATTGTGGAATAAGCTTTCATGCCTACTGTACATACACACACTTGAAGTAACTACTCACCAATGATGGACACCCCAATGAAGGCACTAACCCAGGGACTAGCTCCAGCAACAAATCCCAGTACCAGATCTTCCCCTTGTCTACTCAGGGGCCGATATCATGGGGCCTGATACCATCAGCTGTACCAAGGGGCTCAGTCAACTGCATATCTTCTCAAATGTCAGGTGTCAGCAAAATTCTTCTACCATTTACATTGGCCAAACTGGACAGCTTCCCTGAAAAAGATGAAATGGACACAAACCAAGTGTTCAAAGGAGAAGAAACAGTTTCATTCTAAAAAAAAAAATTGAAAGGAGACTCCATTGTGAAGTTACTGAGAAGGGAATTCACGTTCAGGTTTGATACTATCAGGCTTTGACTTGGTAGAGGCCGGGAAGGGCTTGCTCATTATGGAAAGTAATTGGCCCTCTTTAGGACTTTGTGCACATTATTCATCTTGTTCTGCTGGTTTGTCACCTGTTGGGAGTAGTCTCCTTCCACTGTGTTTGTATAATTTGCATTTTTGGGCAGGATATTATTTTCATTTGTTCTCTGCTTAGTAATGTAAATGCCCGCCTCTTGGATCGCTAAATCTTCTGGTCTCATTTTGTAATACCTCTCCCCCTCCTCCACACACACCCTTTTCCTGTTTCTACTCATGTAATAACCACTGCCAACCAAGTGAGGGGGGGTGTATACTACTTCAGGGTCTGTCAAAGTTAATCCGACTCAGGAAAATGTATGCCACAATAAATGTCTTAAAGGTCAAGATGCCACAAGGTTCTTTGTTGTTTCTGATCTTGGATCTTCTCATTACAACCCAGCCCACCTACTATCCATCCCTTCTGTCAATGAGAATGCAGGAACCTTCTACTACATTTTACGATCTCCCCAAACCCTCCCTTCACAGGGTGACATCCTTGGCATAAATAGCCAGCCCACGCTGAGTTCCCTTTGCCTCAAATCAAGTTGGGGTTTTGAGGCAGGAGGATTAGAGTCACCTCCCACACCTAAAGTGAATAATTGAGGATCTGCTGCCCAGGATTAAGGGGAGAAAGAATTTCACTGTTCCAGTAATCTGCCTCTCAATTTGAGAAAAATGGCATTAAGCCTAAAATCTCTTATCCTATTAAATACTTTCTGTGTACTCTGTAAGGTAAAGGTTCCCTTGCTCGAAAGCCAGTCGAGTCCGACTCTAGGGTTGCGGTGCTCATCTCCGTTTCAAAGCCAAAGAGCCAGCGCTGTCCGAAGACGTTTCTGTGGACATGTGGCCGGCATGACTAAACACCAAGGTGCACGGGACGCTGTTACCTTCCCACCGAAGTGGTACCTATTTATCTACTTGCAATTTCTTGCTTTCGAACTGCTAGGTTGGCAGGAGCTCCGTCATGCGGCAACTCGGGTCTTGAACTGCTGAACTACTGACCTTCCACAGCCTGCAGTTCAGCGTCTTAACCACTTGAGCCACCACTCTGTGCACCCCTGCTAACTTCTTAGTACTGCTTGCTTTACAGCAAACACATGTACAATCTGTGATTTTTCTTTGTACATGCATTGAGGAATTAATGTGTTGTCAAAGGCTTTCACGGCTGGAGTTCATTAGTTGCTGTAGATTTTCCAGGTTGTGTGGCTGTGGTCTTGCCATTGTAGAACCTGACATTTTGCCAGTAACTGTGAATGGCATCCTCAGTGGTATAGCACAGAAAGATGGAGTACTCTCTGTGTCAAGGTGAGAAGAAAATGGTAGGCAGGTAATTTATTTTTAAACTCCCAATAGCACTACAGATAAGATTAGAATTTCAACAGCCAATCCACATACAAAAGAACCTCCTCAGGAAACAGGAAACCTCAGGAAACCATATACAAAAAAACCTCCTCAGGAAAGCTCCTCCATTAGCATGTTCATAGCTTGGGGAACCTCTACAAGATGATGACTCAGCCCTACCCCACCTTCTGGAGTAGATATAAATTACCTGCCTGCCATTTTCTTCTCACCTTGACACAGAGAGTACTCCATCTTTCTGTGCTATACCTCTGAGGATGCCAATCACAGTTACTGGCGAAACATCAGGTTCTACAATGCCAAGACCACGGCCACACAACCTGGAAAATCTATAGCAACCGTTGAGGAATTCTTAAATTACATTCACTGCATGTACAGTTGAACACTGAACATGCAGGTTTGAACCCCACATTTATCCAGGAACTGGTCCCCACTTGTATCAGTCAAATGTACATTTGGTGTAGTGGTTAAGTGCACGGACTCTAATCTGGGAGAACCGGGTTTGATTCCCCACTCCTCCACTTGCACCTGTCTGGATGACCTTGGGCAAGCCATAGCTCTGATAAGAGCTGTCCTTGAAAAAGCAGTTTCTGTCAGAGCTCTCTCAGCCCCACCTACCTCACAGGGTGTCTGTTGTGGGGAGGGGAAGGGAAAGGAGTTTGTAAGCCGCTGAGACACCTTCGGGTAGTGAAGGGCGGGGTATATATCCAATCTTTTCTTCTTCCAAACACATGTACATGCAAAATGTATGTGCACTCTTATATATTTTGATTTCACGCTTCCTCTTTGGTTTTAAGAACCATCTTTAAAATGTATGTTCTACTTAGTAATTCTTCATTGAGTTCCTGAATTCCAAAGCTTGCTTTATAAAACCATTTAGTAAATGTTTTCCTTTTACCAGTTCAGGATTTATATCACAATTTGCCTGCCTGTATTTCCAGTTTGGTGTAGTGGTTAAGAGTGTGGACTCTAATATGGACAACCAGGTTTGATTCCCCACTCCTCCACATGCGGCCAGCTGGGTGACCTTGGGTCAGTCACAGTTCTTTCAAAGCTGTTCACTCAAGAGCAGTTCTCTCAGAGCTCTCTCAGCCCCACCTACCTCACAGAGTGTTTGTTGTGGGGAGAGGAAGGGAAGGAGAAGGAAGAAGAAGAGGAGGAGATTGGCACTATACCCCGACCTTCACTCAGAGCCTCAAAGCGGCTTACGATCGACATTCCCTTCCCCTCCCCTCCCCACAACAGATACCCTGTGAGGTAGGTGGGGCTGAGTGAGCTCTTTCAAGGATTACTCTTGAGAGAACTTGTGAATGACCCAAGGTCACACCAGCAGCTGCATGTGGAGGAGTGGGGAATCAAACCCAGTTCTCCCAGATTACAGTCCGCGCTCTTAACCGCTACACCAAACTGGAAATATGGACAGGCAAATTGTGATATAAATCCTGAACTGGTAAAAGGAAAGCACTTGCTTGTAAGCCGTTCTGAGACTCTGAGTGAAGGGCAGGGTATAAATCCAACTCTTCTTCTTTCTTTGTCTTCTGTTTCTTATTTATTCTTTAGATTATAAACTGTTTTGGACATAATAAAGAAATGTTAGCAAGCTTTTTTTTGCTAGTTTCTAGCAGGCTGGTTTCTACTGCCACACAATTCTATAGTCAAGGACTCTTCTGTGATTCTGGCTCCCTTTTACAACAGTGCCCTAGAAAAGTCAGCGTAGCCACTAATGTTATGATCTTTTATCCTTTGTTTGGAGATAGCGAAAAATGTTGTATGTCTGTTTTTCTTTCGAAAGGACTTGTACCATCTTCCCCACTCCTCCACTTGCAGCTGCTGGATGACCTTGGGTAAGCCATACCTTCCTGGATGTGATCTGTCAGAGCTGTTCTCTCAAGGACAGTTCTCTCAGCCCCGCCTACCTCACAGGGTGTCTGTTGTGGGGAGGGGAAGGGAAAGGAGTTTGTAAGCTGCTCTGAGACTCTGAGTGAAGGGCAGGGTATAAATCCAATATCTTCTTCTTCTTAATGATATGCATTTTAAAACCTTGGGCTAGAAATAATGGGGTATGGATATGATTATTATTTTATTTTGTGCAGGTCTTTATAAGGGAAATAAGAGTCACCCCTGTTGAATCAAAGTAAAAATACTAAAATCCTCTGTGAATAAGGCTGTCACATAACCAATTATCGTTGCAGTAGAACAGCTGTACTGAAGCTGTACATTACTTTCTTATTACAGGCTTACAGGGCAGCATACTTGGAGTTTTGAATTTTGAAACAGATATTTAGGCTTCATTTCAGAATTTGTAAAAATAATTTTTAAAAATAGGAATGCAATTATCTATAAGGGCTACAAAGTCATTGAACTTGTAAAATCCAGTTTCCACCAGTTAAGCTTCAGCTTTCTGCATTTATAAAGTGCCAATTCTTAAGCCTGGTCAAATTATCTTTGATTAATAGTGAAGGTCCTCCCCAACTGTAGTAGGTTCTTCTTAATAATATGTGAGTTTTGAATCCATAAAGGGATCTTTTGTTCAGAGCTTACTGAAGGCAAAACAACAGCTTTAGCAAAATGGCTGTGAATTTCTGTACAATAGGACAACTTGATTGAAGGGATCTGAAAGAAAGATCCTGCTGCTGAGATTCTAAAAATATGTCTATAAAGTATTGGTTATTTCAACCAGACAGAATCTTAAAATGTTATTTAGAATAGATCTATATGTTACCTTAGAATTCAAAATCTTATCTTGCAGAAGCATCTGGATATCTGGAGTGCAAATTTCTAGTACAGTGTATACAGCTTATTAGTATATTAGCCAAGGACTTGTCAGCAGAATCATCAGCATCATCAAACCTCCCTTGCCTTCTTGCAGTCTTCTCTGTTTCCTCTCACTGCCTCTTGTTGATGGCTGATCTGTTCCAGTATCATAGGCAAATTAACATGGTTAGGCTTCAGTTGTCTTTTGGATACTATTGACTTATCTACTCTGATGACATAAGGACAGCCTTGGCCAGGGGCATTTTAATGCTTGGGTACCTTTCCCAGTTGATACACAGAACCCCTTTCTGCATCATTAGCCCATGGTTTTCAAATGACTGCTTTAGTCTTGGAACTATAAAATGAAAGAAACACTGCCTATTTATGTATTTGACAGTGGAAGGAGGAAATGGTTAATTTTGGTGTAGTGGCTGAAAGTCCACTCTGTACATCCCTGGCTTGAATTTTGTCTCTGTCATGAACCCCCTGGGAGGCTTTAGGCAAAGCACTCTGCTTAAATCCTTCATCTGTGGTATAAACAAATATAGGACAGATGACACATTTCGTCAGACTAAATCTGTTCAGGCGGCAATAGGAAGAAGTTCCATTTCTCTGCCAAATGGGTAATGGATCCAAAATGTTATGTAATCACTTCTCTTCCTGAGAACTCCATTTCTAAACAATTACAGTAACAGGATGACCTGTGCCCGTTGATAGCCATCTAGCATGACCTTTTAAAGCAAGCAGTGTAACTACAACTGTCTCAGTAAAAAACCACAGATGTTGACGTGTCCATGCAATTACTTTCCTCCCCAACCCCCTTTCCTAATCTTGGACAACACAGTTCCTCTTTCTATATCCGGTTGAAGATTATATTTCACTTAGTGGAAACTGAAAATGTTCAGAAATTTTCAGAAAGTGACAAATATACATGAGTTTAGAAATTAGTTTCTTATTTCTTGTTGGATGTACAGATGGCACTCCAGACAAATGCACAACTTTCAAGAGTCTTTTTAGTTATAAACTTGTGATACATTTTCAGATACCAAAATAGTTACATTACTCTTGAGCTTTACTCTTGAGCTTCAGTTATTAATACAAAGATGAATTTAGAAAGCAGATGCAGTGTGTATATTGGTTAAAGGAATTGTACCCCCAAAGATCCAGCAGTGTAGTGTAGTGGTTAGCGTGTCAGACTAAGGCCTAGAATACTCAGATTCACAATCCCACTGTACAAGGAAAAACAAATCTAATAAAGTAATGGAAAGCAATAGGATGAGACAGCTCTGGCTGACACTGTTTCGAACAGTTAAAATTTGCAGACAGTCTTCAAAGGCAACTCCAGAGTAAAGCACTTTGCAATAGTCCAACCTTCCTGGATGTGATCAAGGACAGAGCCCTGTGGCCAAATCATCCAAAAATAAATACTGCCTAGCCTCAAAGCACAAGGAATCCCCAGCAGGATGCACAAAAATGCCTCCAGTACAGCCACACTTCCAGTCCTTCTCCTACAATGAGGGTTAGAAACTTTCAGCTTTTGAACAGGAATGTGTTTTAAGTAGCCTGGATAATATTGGGGGCAGGCTTGGTGTGGTTTAGTGCGGGGATGAGGAGCAGCTGGGGGGAGATTGAGACACAATAAAAGCAGCCTAGGAAATACTAGGGAGGAATGCATAGTACTGGTAGGGTGGCTAAGAAGTGTTTTAAAGTTAAAGAAAGCAAGGAGTAGAGGGGAGGGGTTTGGTTAAATTGGAAAGTCTTTAAAGTAGCCAAGATAAAACCGGTAGAAAGATTGCATAGGTTGAAGGAGAGAAGACTGTCTTGATAACATATGGTGCATAGTACATATGCACCACGCGCCATATATTATCAAGACAGTCTTTCCTCCTCCAATCTATGCAGTTCAGGGTATTGCAATGTATTATGCCTAAAACTTAATAAAACTTTAAATCCGATAATATATGGTGCAGAAGGGGGAGTCCATACTGAAGGCAACAATTGCTGTCTTTGGTAACAACTTAACCAAATTAGTCGTTTAGCCCGTTAATGACAGGTTTATTGTGGCATAGATGTCTGTGTATCAGAGGCCACTTGCGTTATCCTCACAGGGTTGTTGTGAAGAGAAATGTTGGGAGGGAGAGCTATGTCGATTACCACGAACTCCTCTGAAGAAGAGCATGCTAAAAATGTGGCAAGATGACTGGCTGTAAGCAAACAGAAGGGCATGAAAGAAACCCCACATCTCCAGTCTGACATTTCTGAAGTTGAAATATGGAGAAGACAAGCACGGCCATTAATCACGCGAGCAGCAGTTGACAACAACGCAGTGTTCTTCGTGTTGCCGGATTAATTTAAAACGTGTAGAGACAAGACAAGACCACGGTTCTAAGCGAATGATAAAGAACTTGCTGATAACGTCCAGCTCGGCCTTATATCGCTCTGTCTGCGGCATGGCTTAGCCGCCGCTCTTCTCTTCATGACGAGGAAGCCGTCGGAGAGAAGGGGCCTCGGGTGCGACGGCTAGGAGACGAGGCGGTCGATTCCCTCCCCGACAGTCACACCCGCAAGGGAAAGACAGCAGAAGGCGGCACCTTCAGAAAATGCCGCAGAGCCAATCAGAGCGAGCAGCCGAAGTCTACTGCCTTCCAGCGCCGCGAGGCGGATGCGTTTTCAATACGCGCGTTTGAGACAGAAAAGGGGGGCCCCGCCCCCATTCCTTTACGGTTTACCGAATGTACAGACGTCTTTCCTATTTAAGCCAATGGCAGTTCACATTGCACGTGAACAAGGTCATGTCAGCCAATCAGATTTTTAATGTCCACGTGCCATAGCGAGCTAAGGAATCCACATCAGGGGCCGGTTTCCAACCCCCACCAGTCTAACGAAAACCAATGGGAAGCCAACCGTCAGTTTTTGCGTCACGTGGCCTGACCTTAATTGAGGCGAGACGCGGAGGGCTATTAACATACCAATGCCTGTAAAATAGTGCCTGTAATCCTTCCGCCCGCTTTTGACTTGGGCTAAATAACTGCGGGTTCGAACGGCTCATAAAGTGGGTGTTTGAGTTCTGGAGTCTTAGAGAGGGTCTTGATGGCAGCGTTGGTCTTTTGAACAAACCTGCCTAAACATCTAGACCCAGTTGGCGGAAGGTTCTTGTCGAAATCTCGGTTCTTTGAAAGCTCTGAGATACCGGATCTCATTGAGTATAAAAGAGGAAAACGCGGGCGCCGCGTTCTCGTTGTTAGACTGTAAAAGAGGAGGAAGGTGTGGTGAGTCGCCGTGTTAAAAGCGCGGCTCTGACCGGCTAGGAGCAGTTTCAGTTTCCGCAGCCGCCACCATGGCTGTGTAGGGGTGGTAGTGCAAGCGGCGGCATCGGCCATTGCAGAGGCGCAGCATCAGCGGCCGCGGCCTCGGCACCTCCCGGCATCTGCAACCATGGCGTGAGTATTGGAAGAGGGGCCGGGAACGGGGATTCATGGCTTTGAGGCGGGGGGGGGGGGGGGGGAAGGGGGAAAGAATCAAACAAATAAGGTGGAGAATATAATAATACTGTATATGTTTGGTCCTTCTCGCATTTAAAAAGTGGGATGGGAGAGGGCGTGTGTGTGTGTGGTACTTTCAGCTTGGGAAAGGATCGCCGGTCTCAGAGGGAAGCTCCAGTGGGAAATTAAAGGGGAAGAAAAAAAGGGAAGGGGTGTGTGACGCAGGACACAGCAGACTGTCACGGGGGAGGGGGTGAGAGAGAGAGAAAAGCCTGGATGTGTTGAACATAGACGCGATTTAATGAGCTTCTGGGCTCTCCTGGCTAATTAGAAAGCCCCTAATGTCTATACGAATTCCCTTGAGAGGATGCTTTCCTGGCATAAGTATAGTAGAACTAGCGTTTGGGGAACGGTTGTCTGAATTTTTCCCAGACAGCTGCCTGCCAAGCAGAAATCGAACAAGTGAAAGGTTTATTCAGCTTAAAGAAAGTTACAGGGGAACATATATTCCCTGACTCTCTACTTGTAAAGTGCAAGACACTGCTTGGCAGGGGGGGGGAACGTGTTGGCAGGCCTGATTTCTGATTCGACTGTTAAGTAGTATTCCCTGGGGTGCGGGGCTTTGTCTAGCTTACCTTGTAATTGGGCTGAGTTCATAGGGAGACTGCTCCCTGTACAGTTCTTTTGCAACTTTGCAGAAAGACTGTCCATTCCTCGATCATTGGTTGTGAATTCAAACCATTTGGCACCTCTTAATGTTCTGGAGTGAACAGGAGCCAGAATGTCTTAAGTAACCTTGGTGAAAACGTGGCAACATACAAAATGGCGGCCTATTTATAGGGTGGGGACAGGCACAGCAGGCAGATCATGAAATGGCTGCAGCTGTCGTTGACGCTAGTGAATACATGAATCAGATCAGACAGGATGGTGGGTGGAGCTGCAACCGGCTTTGACCATATATGGTTGTGGGGAACTTGAGTAGGCTGCCACACACAAGGATATTCTTGACAAACCCTAGTTGGCGCTGTCGTACATTAGGGCTTGTTGGCATAAGAATTCTTGACTTGTATACAGTGATAGCTCAAAAAAGCAGAAGTGCAGCACTAACACCATCCTGCTTTTTAGTAAATTGTGAAATACAAAATAATGGTTGTCCTTGCCTGCAGTAGGGATTCCTCATTTAAATCCAGTTTCAATGACAAACCTCTGCTTTTATTTTTCTGTCTTCCAGGTTCTTCAAGGCACCGCACAGCAGCTTTGCTGTAATCGAGAAAGAGACCATCTACGTGTCTATTCTTTTTGACCACAGAGTGTTAAAATTTGGCAAAAATGAGCCTCTCAAACCCAGAGATGATGTTGGGGGACTTTCTGTCCCCCTTCAACCAGCCGTGTTTGGCGGCTGAGGAAGGTCTGGGACTCCTAGATGACTACCTGGAGGTGGCCAAGAACCCCGGTTCGCATGGGTTCTCCAGCGACAAGGCTAAAGTGGGCTCCTCCGATTGGCTGGCTGTGGATAGTTTGAACGATGCCACAGACGACAGCCAGGGTAAGGCATACATATAATTACAAATTGTGAATTGTGGTTATGCAGGATGATAGCTCCCTACAAACAAAACGTATGAATGGCAGCTTTTGCAATAAAGATTAGAGGTGACATGGCTAGCAACATATGCTCAGTCTTTATATGAAAGACTAAAGTCAGTGTCCCTAACTTTTGATAAAAATTCAGGTTTCTGAATATGTTTTATTATCAATTATTTTTCTTCCTTGGCAGAGGATGCCTTCTCTGGCATGGATTGGATGGTGGAGAAGATGGATCTGAAGGAGTTTGACTTTGATGCGCTGTTAGGTATTGATGACCTTGAAGCCACCGTCTCCCCAGATGAGCTTATGGCCACGTTGGAAGACACGTGTGAACCATTTGACCCTTCCATCCAAGAAATTCCCAAGAAAGAAACTCCACTGACAGCAGAACCAGTTATACAATCCCCCACGTCCCCCTCAGGGGCAGATCAAGTAGCGCCCCTAACATCTTTGTTGCCATTTCCACTTTCTCCAGAATCACTGATTTCCACTGCAGACCATTCTTTTAGCTTAGAACTAGGCAGTGAAGTGGATGTTCTTGAAGGAGATAAGAAAACAGAAGCCCATATCCTTGTAGTGGTAATTCCCAAGTGTGAGAAGGAGGAAGAAACCCACTCTGACAATGATAGTGGTATAGGCATGAGCCCATCTTACTTAGGGACACCCCAGCAAAGTCCTACAACTTCCATTAGTTCCCTTAGTGATGGTCAGTCAGTTACATCCCTGCATGACAGTTCTGTTCGTCCCAAGCCTTATGATCTCCCTGCAGAGAAGATGGTGTCAGGAAAGGTGAAGGGAGAAAAAAGAATAGAAAAAAAACTGAAGAAGATGGAGCAAAATAAAACGGCAGCTACACGCTATCGGCAGAAAAAAAGGGCAGAGCAGGAAGCTTTATCACAAGAGTGTAGAGAAGTAGAACAGAAGAATGAGGCCCTGAGGGACAAAGCAGATTCCCTGAGCAAAGAAATTCAGTATTTGAAAGATCTGATTGAAGAGGTCCGTAAGGCCAAGAGTAAAAAAGTTAAAGTCCCAGAATAAGGGTAGTCAAAGAATAGATGTTACATGCATGTATATAAGAGCTTAGTATAAACAGCTTTGTATTACTGCCTAATAAATTATTTTCTAATACCTGTCTCTTGTGGTTGGAGTGAATAGTTGTTTAGAGTATGCATATACACATTTGGTTTCCTAAAAGTAATGAAATCAAACAATGGAACAAAGTAGAATGTTTATCAGAATGAAGCTACTTGAAAGCTAAGAGTGGGCATCTTCCTTTAAAAGACCTAGAATTAATATGCAACATTTAAGAGGCAAGACTAGAAAATTTATAAGGCTTCCTCCCCATACCAGTCTAGTGACTATTGTCTAGACAGCTTTATGTGTAACATACGACTGACAATTCTGAGATTAATCATTGGCCTGCAGTACTAATTGCAGTTTTCCTGTAGTAGTGTGCCTGAAGGAAACAGCAAGTTGTGCATAACAAAAGCACAGAGGAAGTTATGAGTAGTGTAGTCTCAGTTTTGATACATGTAGGCTGAGAGTATTTTTGCCTTCCTACTTCTGCAGGTGTCTCATAGAAAATCTAATGCTCAGTAATTTAGAGTATGTGGCTCTGGAAACAGCTATGCACTAATAGTTATTAGCCTGCAAGTGCTTTCATGAAGATACTCCATGAATAAGACTCCGTAGTAAGTAAAAGAATCATCTTAAATGAGGGGGTGAACATGTTGATTTTGTTTAAAACATTCCCTGCTGGGTAAGTACTGCTGCTGGTCTTGCTTTTTTATATTGAAAATGTATAAAAACGAGTAGGTAATGAAAACATTGCTATAAATATTCCCCTGTAGCCTATCCCAGAAAGAATGCTCAAATATACCACTACACTGAACTGGCTCACCATTATGGTTCCCCTTCCAGGCATCGATATTGCTTATTTCCCAGTACCTCATGAAAGATGTCTGATTCAGCATCAAGATGTTTGATCCTTTAGCCTCATTATCAATTCATACCTTCTTAACCCATCCTACCTTCAAGGAGCTTGGTAGTATAGTTCGCTTTACAACAATCCTGTGATTCAGGTGGGTAGCCATGTTGGTTGAAGCAGCAGAACAATATCTGAATAAAATTCTGTTAATCTTAAAGGTGCCACTCAAAATCCTGTGATAGGCTCAGAAAGAATGAGCGATGAGGTTACTGGTAGAGAATTTGAACACTTAACACTCAACACTTAAACACTCCACCAGTTAATCCAACACCAGAGTTTGGCTTCTTACATACCTAGCTATGATGGACAAAAAGAACCTTTTGTAAGTGGAAGTAGCTTAACCAGGTGATATCAAGCCTGGAGATGAAGTTAAAATAAATCAGTCTGAGGACAGGTGGTATGCAGCATTGTGTGCCTCAACAAAAAATAGTATTTTTCAGATTGGAGAGCTGAAAAATCTCAGTATTCCCAGTTATATAGGTTTTCAAATACTGGTTTGGTGTTCAGATCTGGGTTTTTTAATTCCAAAATTTGGCTCCATTATTTCC
>NW_015171503.1:2392364-2416178 GCF_001447785.1 Gekko japonicus | reverse complement strand
GGGGGGGGGGGGGAGCTTTCTACTGTTTTTTGAGCAAATTGTACCTAATGGAGTTGAATTGGACCAGGGATAGCCAAAGACAAGAGCAAGCAAAGCAACCCCCAGCCAAATGCCTCTTAAAGCAGAACCAATGAGCCCAAAGAACTAATGCAGAACCAGGGAATCCCCACAAAAGCATGGGACAACAAGGAATGTACAACCTGAGAATCCTCCAAGCCAAACAATGGAACACTTGCAAGCTTAACAAATGTAAAGTTAGAGAATTTGAGCCAATGTATAACAAAACTGTATTGCAAATTAGGCAGGAATCAACTCATGGAAAGAATACGTTGCAAAACCAATTTAAAAGGACAGCATAAAAAAACCAACATGGCAAATTAATACCAAGCACTGGAAAAAAAACCCCAGTCCTAGAAGCCTTAAAATGCTGGCTTCCAGTATTTCTAGTTATGGCCAGATATTTCTAGGATTTTTTTGGACCTGTTTCCTGGCATCCTGGGAAATCTCAGATACCATCCAGAGAACTGATTATATTCAGAAAACAATAATGCACATCCCTAGTGTCATGCGTTGCCTATATAATTGATGACAATGTTGAACAGAAAGTGTGGGGGCTGTAAGCTCAGTGGTAGAGTATCTGTTCAGAAAACAGGTCTCAAATTCCATCCCCAGCACTCCCAGTTAAAAGAATTGGGCAGTGGGTGTTGTGAAAGACCTTGATGCAAGACCCTTGAGAGCGGTTTTCAGTCTGAATAAAGAGCACTGATCTTGATGGACCAGTGGTCTGATTTGATAGAAGACTGGTTCACATCTTCAAGCAACTTCACTTCCAAAGTTGCTTGTATGATGATGCAACAGCTTTGTACACACTAGTGCATAGTGATGAAGATGGGATGGGTAGTTAAGCGCTTCCTTTGAGCACAATAGACAAGGAAAGAAGTTAGGTTTTTTCCTGAAGATATCAGTCATGTCTACCACCAACCCCAATAAGATAATTTTGACTCTTGTAGAAGCTGGAAAAATTGCCTCTTTTTCTAAGAATCTGAGGGGCTGCTTCTGATCAATTAAAAAGTATTTAAAATACTAGATGATACAATGTATATTCAATTTCTTCTCAGATGGCACTCGACCTCACAATTCTAGTCTTACCTCTTCCTTTCCAGTCTCATACTGGTTTATGAGCTTTGCTTCTGGATTTAATTATTTTATTTATTTCTTTAAATTTATAACCCGCTCTCCCCACGAACGGGCTCAGGGCGGCGTACAGATGGGGCCAATGCCCAATACATAAAACATTAAAACTGCACTTTAAAAACATTCAGTACAACATAAATGCTCTCCACAACAACTAACAAGGGAACAGATGACATCATCAGGATGGTATCCTTAGTGGCCACAGCTTCACGCAGTACCACCATTTTTGCGCTCACGGCGAGGGTAATAAGGGCTAGGACAGATAGTAATAGTCGTAGACAGATGGTAACAGTCGTGGCGGCTCCTACTCAAACGCCTGGCGGAAGAGCTCCATCTTGCAGGCCCTGCAGAACTGTGCAAGGTCCCGCAGGGCCCGGATCTCCTTTGGGAGCTCATTCCACCAGGTAGGAGCCGCCACCGAAAAAGCCCTAGTCCTAGTCGCTGCTAGTCTGGCCTCTTTGGGACCTGGAACCACCAGATGTTTAGTCCCGGACCGTAGTGCTCGTTGGGGAACATATGGGGAGAGGCGGTCCCGTAGGTATGTCAGACCCTGGCCATCTAGGGCTTTACTGTAAGAACAAGCACTTTGAAGCGAATCCTGTATGCTATCGGCAGCCAGTACAGCGCTTTCAGCACAGGCTGGATGTATGCCCACCTAGGAAGGCCCATCAACAGCCTGGCTGCAGCATTCTGCACCAGCTGCAGCTTCCGGATTTGTGACAAAGGCAGCCCCATGTAGAGAGCATTACAATGGTCTAGCCTTGAGTTGACTGTCGCATGGATCACTGTGGCTAGGTCGTCGCGGTCGAGAAAAGGAACCAACTGCCGAGCCAGCCGAATATGGTAGAAGGCCGCCCTGGCAGTGGCTGCTACCTGGGCCTCCATAGATAATGTGGAGTCCAGGAGCACCCCCAAACTCCTAACTTCTGACGCTGGCACCAAAGGCGCCCCCTCAAAGGTCGGGAGCGGGAGCCCCAATCCCAAACCACAACGACTCAAACCCAGGACCTCCGTCTTTGCTGGGTTTAGCCTCAGCTGACTAAGTCGGAGCCAGCCAGCCACGGCTTGCAACGCCCGGTGCAGATCTTCTGGGCTGGAGTCCGACCGGCGGCCAAACATCAGATAGAGTTGGGTGTCATCTGCATATTGATGACACCCAAGCCCAAACCTCCGGGCAATATGGGCAAGGGGGTGCATGTAGATGTTAAACAACATCGGGGATAATACAGCCCCTTGGGGCACCCCACATTCAAGGAGGTGTCTCTGGGACTGCTGTTCCCCTATCACCACCTTTTGTCCCCGACCTTGTAGGAAAGAGGCAAGCCATTGAAGGGCAAGTCCCTGAATCCCCGCATCGGCGAGGCGGTGGGTCAGCAACTGGTGGTCAACCGTATCAAATGCGGCCGACAGATCTAATAACAACAGTGCCGCCACACCGCCCCGATCCAAATGCCTACGGAGGTCGTCAATCAGAGCGACCAGTACCGTCTCCGTCCCATGCCCTGGACGGAAGCCGGACTGGAAAGGATCTAGGACGGAAGCGTCATCCAGAAAGCCCTGCAACTGTAATGACACCACTCTCTCGATAAGTTTGCCCAGATAGGGCAAATCGGACACCGGTCGATAATTAGCCAATTTGGCCGGGTCCAAAGAAGATCTGTTTAGGAGAGGGCGGACCATTGCCTCCTTGAGTGCCCCTGGGAATCGCCCCTCAGAGAAGGACTTGTTGATAATCTCCTGTAGTGCACCTCGCAACCCCTCGTGGCCAGCTCTAATAAGCCAGGAGGGGCACGGATCAAGGCTGCATGTGGTTGGGCGCACAGAAGCAAGCAATCTGTCAGCTTCCTCCAGACTGAGTGGGCTGAAGCACTCTAAACCCGGCATCAAAGACGTGCAAGGGGCCTCAAGTTCACTCATTGTATCAATTGTAGCGGGGAGGTCGCAGCGGAGTGCCGAGACTTTATCTGCAAAATAGCTCGCAAATGCCTCACAGCCAATATCCAATTCCCTAGCATTTTGTCTGCCCTGTGGCAGGATCGTTAAAGACCGAATTGTTCTAAATAATCGGGCCGGGCGAGAGCTAGCAGACGCGATCCTGGCTGCATAGAATTCTCTCTTTGCAGCCTTGACCACCATCTCATAGGCCTTCATAAACGTCCTAAAAGATGCTCTCGATGCTTCATCACGAGCGCGACGCCACCATCTCTCTAGCCGTCTCAACTCTCGCTTCATCAGCCGGAGCTCTTGGATATATCAGGGCGCCAGCCTAGAGCGAGTACGGAGAGGGCGCCTGGGAGCGATATCGTCGATGGCTGCAGAGAGTCGGCCATGCCAGTCCTCCACAAGCTCATCCAACGATCCGCCAGGGGGCCTTGGATCCTGAAGAGCCATCTGAAACCGCATTGGGTCCATTCGGCTCCTCGGGCGAGCCAAAATCTGCTCACCGCCTAAACAGGGTCGGGGTGGAACATTCAGACGGGCCTTCAGGGCATGGTGGTCCAACCATGGTACCGCATCAGCAGTAATCCGGTCCACCGTCAACCCAGCCGCGAAGATCAAATCGAGCGCGTGACCAGCCTGGTGCGTGGGGGCCGTTACAAGTTGGGAGAGTTCCAGTGCCGCCATGGATGACACTAGGTCCGTCCTCAGCATGGACATTGAAATCACCCTTGGGTGCTCCAACGCCCAGCCTGATACGGCCTCCAGAAGGGACGACAGGCTACTGGCCGGTGCGTTAGGCGGTCGGTACACCAGCCAAATCGCCAAACTCTCCGCAGCCTCCAGCCTCAGGCCAACACACTCCAAGCCCGTGATCTCCATGGCAGAGAGTGCCCTAAAGGAGTAAACCTCCCGAATGAAAATAGCCACTCCTCCACCCCGTTAATGTTAAGTGTGATTATTTCCCCCCACTTCTCCTTGGTTTTTACTTTTGGCATATTCCTGGCGGTTCCCCTGCTGGAAAGATTCTATGTGGGAACTTGGGGAAAAAGATAGCTATGCAAACTGTGTTATAGTACAGTAGATTACATAGGGTAATCTAGGCCCCGGTCACACGACAAAGTTGCCGCGGGAGAGGCACGGATGGTGGGCGAATTATCCAGGCGCGATCACACCCCAGCATCTGGGAAGTGGAGCGCACCCGTGGCTTACCGCCGACAATGCGAGTTAAAAAACTAGTACCTCCAAGGTACTAGTAAACGTTTGCCACGGGCTGCCTCCAGACTCCCGTGGTGTGATTGCACCGGCGCACGGCATTCCCCTCCGGTCCCTCGTTTACCTGCCAGCGCCGAGAGAAGGACCCGTAGTGTGCCACCGGCGCATCTGATCGCGTAATTGTGGATCAAACTGCGCCGGGGCAATTAGCCACGCCTCCCCCCGCGATATCCGGCCCATCAACAAGATGGGCTGCAGGTGACTGCGATTAGACCATTTCCTGTTTTATCATTATGTAATCTTTTGCTAATCCCTACACAGTTTCTTATTTTCCTTTTTTTGGTGTGTATTTAATTTTGCCCTCACCTTGACGGCCCAGGCTAGCCTGATCTCATCAGCTAAGCAGGGCTGGCCCTGGTTAGTACTTGGATGGGATACATGGAGGCAGACAATGGCAAACTACCTCTTGCCTTGAAAACCTGACAGGGGCCACTTCTGTGCTGTCAATTTTTGTCACTTGTTTGTCCCTTTTGCTTCAGGGTTCCCCTCCCCCAATGAGTTTTGCTCTCTCTAGTAGTCCCAGAGGAAGCAAAACACATGTGGAAAAGCCCCCCCCCCCAAAGCAATAGAGAAAAATGAGTGACAAAAAGTGGCCAGGGTCTCCATAAGTCAGCTGTGGCTTGATGGCACTTTCCACCACTACCACTTGATTGCTTTGCATGTAATACAATTGGAAGTTCGTACATTTTTTTCTATTGCCCATGTTTTATGTATTTTTATACCGTTTTTCTTGGTTTGAAGAGTCTATTACTTTGGTGTTTTATTTGCTGTGTTGTGCAGTGTACTTAATAGATCATTCCCATTTATTCTAATCAACCCCATGAGTCTCTGCATGTTCCTCTCTGGAGCCCATTTGAATCCCCAACTTTCCCCAGTGTGGTGTTTACAGCGCACTTTTGTAATGTTCTTTTAAAGAACTGAAGACAGGAAAGCACAGAGAGAAACATTTGTTTCAAAATTCCTTGGTAGGATGAATTTTCAAACCTCACCTCAGTCTCCCTTATCCTCTAGAACAGTGGTTCTCAACCTTCCTAATGCCGTGACCCTTTAATACAGTTCCTCATGTTGTGGTGACCCCCAACCATAAAATTATTTTCGTTGCTATCATAAGACCATCAAAAATTTGTGTTTTCCGATGGTCCTTAGGCGACCCCTGTGAAAGGGTCGTTCGACCCCCAAAGGGGTCGCGACCCACAGGTTGAGAACCGCTGCTCTAGAATAAACAGACTATTTTCCACCTAGCTACAGCTTGTTGGCAGACAGAAGTCCATTTGGGGGCTTTTTCCACAGAATATTTGGAGAGGGTTGTGATTTCCATTAGCAAGAAACATGCTTGTCACCTTTGGCTAGGTCACTCGCGTATAAATTGTTGCCATGCTGCCACCTTATATAGCATCTATAAAGGTTATGGACTATGACTGTAAAGCTGGACTGTGCAAATAGTGTGCCAGGGCAATGGACTGAATGGTGACCATGAGACTGTGCCACCCTGCTGGAACGCTGGCATGTGCCCAGACAAGGGCAACGTGCCTTACCAGATGTGGACCCATGGAAGACTGGACACCTAACCTAGCCTCCCCGACCCTACAAACGCACAGGACCAGCAGCAGTTCACCAAAGAGAAGCCATGCTCTGCAAAGGGAAACTGGACATTCCTTCCCAGACGCCATAGAAAGCTCTCTTCTCCATCATGCTGGCACCTTCCCCCCATCTCTGCATATTGACATCTCCAGGTAAAGCACCTAGGTGACTTCAGCCTCAACAAAAGAACTCCTTCCATGATAAGATTAGGGAGTAGTCACATCTTCCAGCTAACACAGCTGTTTACCATCGGATTTAACCGCAAGTATTGGCAATGGAGTTGGGACATTACTATTCTTTTCTCTTCCTTGTCTCTCCCCTTCCCCCTTAAGACCACTATTTCAATTGCCCAACGATTAATCCCTTTTTTCTGGCCCACTAACAGTAGTTATGCTTTGTGAAGACTACATGACAGAGGAAGCATCAGCTTCTAGACATTTTAGGGTATAAAAGTCACCCCACTGATCTTCTACCCTCCGAAACCCCACCCAATCTTGCTGGTTCCATTCTTTGCACAGTTTGGAGACTTCTTCTCCCCTAGTTATTTCTTTTTCACTGCAGATTCAACTCACCACGTTGGACAGGTAAAGTATTGCCTATCAGCAATATTACCTGCTAATGCAAATATCTCTGTACCTTTCTATCTGAATTCCTAGATCTGTATTGTTTGTGTGCATGTTTGATTTTATATTGTGTGTTTGAGAATCCTTTTAGTAAAAGAAATCACTGCTGTTTAAGATCTAGTCTCAGTGTCTATTTCTAGAATCTGGCCAAAGTTGGACTCCCGTATACACAGGTCTAATCCTATATTTAATGCATCTGAAATCACTCTACTCTCCAATTATAAGGACAGATGGACTCCCATTCTAGCTGTATCTGAAGAAGTGAGCAGTGTCTCACGAAAGCTCATGCCCTACCCCGAATTTTGTTAGTCTTTAAGGTGCTACTGGACTCTTGCTCTTTTCTACTGCAACAGACACACTAACATGTGAGAACCATCTTGATCTACATAGACAGGAGCAAATGTTGATCCCCAAATTAATCCTGTGTGAGTACCATAAAACATTCAAGTTGCCCCTCTTTTTACTCAAATCAATGAATCTGGCATTATTCCTCAATCATGGAAGCATGCAGTGATAGTTCCAATACATAAGAAAGACCCAAAAACAGTTCCTACTAACTATAGGCCTATAAGCCTGCTTTCAGTAATAGGCAAAGTGTATGCAGCTTTTTTAAATCATAAACTGCTGGACTGGATAAAAACAGAATCTATAATTTACCCTGAGCAAGCGGGATTTAGAAATGGAGTCTCAGCCTTAGATCATTGCGTGGTACTGTATCATCTTGCCGATAAATACTCTTCTTATTCAAAGGGTTCCCTTTATGCAGCATTTATGGATCTCAGGGCAGCATTTGATTCAGTCCCCAGATGCCGCCTCTGGGCCAAATTGTCCAAAACATCTCTAGACAAGAGACTTCTTTGGCTGATTTACAAACTGTACGAGAATCCTACTGCACAAATTCGTTGCGGAGTAGATGGGCAACTTACAAATACCATTCATCTCTCTAAAGGTGTTAAGCAAGGATGCTTATTAGCCCCCACGCTTTTTAATCTTTATATAAATGATGTTGTCCCATATATCAAAAAAACAATCTGTCACGCACCCATACTAGCGGGACAGGAAGTTCCTATACTACTTTATGCAGATGATGCAGTGCTGCTATCCAGATCAGAAGTTGGCTTGCGTAAGCTAGTGAATGCTTTTACTGATTACTGTATCCAAGAGGGGCTGATGATCAATTATGAGAAATCAAAAATAATGGTTTTTTCTAACAAACCTTGTTTAAAACAAAGATCATGGAAGGTTAAGGGTGGGGAGATAGAACAAGTGTCTCATTTCAAATATCTGGGGATAGTGTTCAGCTCCAGTTGCCGCTGGAAACATCATATAAGAGCAGCAACTGAAATCGCTAAATTAAATTCTAATGCCCTCCTTAAATTCTATTATTCAAGAGGCGGCCAGTATGTCCCAATGGCCATTGCAGCTTTTAATGCGAAAGTTACTTCACAATTTTTATATGGGGCTGCGATCTGGATTAAAGAAATTTCGGAATTATCAGATCAGATCCTTCTCCAGTTCCTGCGTAAAATTGCAGGAGTCCCTAAATGTGTCGCAGGGACGGCACTTAGAGAAGAATTCGCACAATGCTCCTTTGAGTCAAGAGCCTGGAAGGCAGCCTTTAAATTGAGACTGAAAGTTCTTTATATGACACCTAATGCTCAAGGAGGTCTTCTTTATCTTTTAAAAGGGGATAATTATAAATGTACGTGGGCAAAACATATAGATAACAAGCTGGAGTGGATTGGTCTCGCCCCTACGGGGCTTAATAATTTAAATTATCAAGAAGCGCTAAATTTGATGAGATTGAGGGTGACAAACATTGACCGACTCAGCACTTCAATTCGTGCTAGGCGAGTATGCTCCAACTCTGCCTTAGGGATTGTTCCACCTAAGAAAACTCCCTCATATATGAGCTTCCTTACATCCCCCAGATCTAGATATGTCTTCACGCTTGCAAGGTTGAATGTTTTTCCAACTGTAGAGCTAAGTGGCCGTTTTGCTAAAATACAGTACTCAAATAGATTGTGTAATTGTGGATCAGGTGCAATAGAGACCTTAGATCATCTTATGTTATTTTGCCACCAATGGATTGACCCCAGATCCTGCTGGATTACTCCTATTTTACAAAGATATCACCTCCCTATGGAACCCTGGGTGATAACCATACTATTAGCTGATGAGGACCCTGAAACGACTCGCTTGGTGGCAAAATATCTTTCAATAGTGCTATCTTTGAAGCGGCTTTGAAATGTTATGAGTACCTTTTGTATACAATTTTAAAATTTTAAAACTAATTTCCATAATATCATGGGATTTTATAGAATTCATTGAAGTTTATAAAATGTGGTCTGATGTTACTGATTGAGAGCATGTTTACTAGCTTTTATTGTAAAGGCGTTCTGTCTAAATTTCTTGTAATTTTATGTAATGCATTTTATACTTGTTGTTTGCATGTTTGGCTTAAGACCTCGGGTCAATGAAGCTAATAAATGAAATGGAAAATGGAAACATTCAAGTTCAGTTCTCCTCTCTTTCCTCTACAGGAATGAATCTCGATCCTAGCCGAATTAATCCAGTCTAAACCCACTGATTTCAATGGAACTGGAGTCGCTCTGTGTAGAACAATACGGTAAATAACTGTAGGCCTGTAAGCAGTGGAAAATGTTTCTTCATTTGGTTAAAGCCAGGAATTCTCTCACACAGGGGAAGTATTGTCACATATGTAAACGTGTTTTCTGGGTGAACAGGAGATCTGAGGCCTTTAGCAGAAGCACAAACTATGACACCTGAACACAAGCCTAAGCAAGTCACAGGGGGAGATGCTGCAGGAAATGTGGCTCCCAAACCACTTACGGAGACCCAGCACTGCTATCTTTGACGACTTCTCTCATACAACAAGAGGCAGGTCAGTTTGGGTTGACTACTCCAGGAAAGTATTCCTTCTCGAATTTCTGGAAATCTTCATCAGTGAAGACCGTGCCCTCGGGCTTCTTCTTCTTTGCCTCCGTCTCTGGGTGGTCTCTAGCTTTCCTGCCTCTATTTTGCGCCAGAACCTTTAGACAATACAAGAGGAAACGAGTTGCATCCTTTGCTAATGCAGCACAAACAGTTAAGGCTGTTTAACTCTCAATCCAATTTGTTCCAGACCATGGGGTACATTTGATCACAGAATAATAACTGAAGCAGGACCCTCTGTACTCACTACTAACCCCCCCCCCAAAAAAAAACCCTAAGAAAGTCAGCTCTTGTGTTCAGAGTAAGTTATGCAAATCCAGTCCAGATCCAGAACTCTAAACTATGTTGTCACATTATACACATGATACAGAAATCCAGTCACACCTGGTCAAATTGAAAAACTGATGGGATTTCTTTCTGGTAAGTATGCTTTGAAATGTGTGCACAGAATGGCTGGCCATGGAGTACCAAGTGGCACTTAACAGTCCCAGTCCCGTGCAACATATAAACATGCAGTTTCCCTCTTTGCCCCAGCATTTTTCCTGCTTTGCTAAATGGCCCTGAAAACCTCTTTCAGTCTAGTGCTGACATCGGCTAGATATGTCTTTTCCAATTGGCCATAACTTATCTCCACCCTATAATTTTAACTCACTCCTCACCTGACCCTGGAAAGATCCTTGTCTGTTTTTCTCTGAAGAGAGTCCTCTCAATTGCATGACAGGTTTTGTCAGCCCCTTGGGGGGGGGGGTTCAGTGCTTCTTTTTAGGACTAGCAGACACTCTACAACCTCTCTATTTAGCTTATGTAATTAGGTTGTAAAGCTTGAGTTAGTGGGGTACAACTTTTTAAATACAAAGTATATTCAAGCTCCGTGCTAGTAGTTTCTGTTCTTGTCTACCAAAATATACTTGAATGGATTTCTTGTTCTCATGGGTATTTAGGAAACAGGGATTCTATGTTGTATCTCAGTCCTATTACATCAAGCTACATTTCAGTTTGTGACCAAGGGACCAGCACAAAAGGAAAGAAAAGTGTGACACTTCCTAAAGAAACTGTTATTTCCTTCAATTTATATCCCGCCCTCCCCACAAAGCAGGCTGAGTGCAGATTTACATCATAAAAATAGAATAACAAAATACATACAATAAATGCAATAAAATAAATAGAACTCTAATGCTTTCAAATAAATTATACCTCAATAGACACATAAGAGCGACTCATAGGGGGAAGGAGGGGGGAGGCCTTCTGCCTCAACTGAAGGCCTGGTGGAAGAGCTCCGTCTTGCAGGCCCTGCGGGACTGTAAAAGCTCTCGCGAGGCCCTAATTTATGATGGGAGCTCATTCCACCAGGCAGGGGCCAGGGCCGAAAAAGCCCTGGCCCTAGTTGAGGTAAGTTGGATATCCCTTGGGCACCAAATGGTCATATTTACATTCTAGTACATCTTCAGGGATTTGTGAGAGTTTTCATTTAGATGGGCTACCAGCTCCAAACTGACATTGAACTTGAATTCTTTGGTCTAAAAATACTAATTGTTCAAGAATTGAAGTGTTTTTGCAAGAATAGCACAGTGAAAGGCAGTATGTATTTATTATTATTTATATAAAACATTTTAAGGCTGCCTTTCTGCCCAGTGTAGGGTCCTCTCTCTCGTCACAGCCAAATTTCTGGATACTTAAATCCAGAGACTGGAGCCATGAATAGACAACACAGTTCTACAAACCTGAAAACCACTCCAGCATTTGAAGAAAAAAAAAATCTGGTATCTTGGGGGGTTAATCCCCCCCCCAAAGTAACAGAAGCAGCACCTCTAGCTTTAAGAAATGTACACCCTCAGTGGCCATTCCTAGGCAACCCCAATTGTATTTCCAGCTGTCAAGCCTGGTTTCTGTCAGTAAAAGGCAGGGGATGAGACAGAGCCTTTGAGATATGACTTATTGGGGCCAGACTTAGCAGCAGCCACTGAAAGACTTGATACAATGCAACTTGCATGACTCGCCCAAGACTGGCTGCTTGCTCACCAGCAGCCCCCCACCTCAAAAACAAGAACACAAAACCAGTGTGGTGTATTGGCTAGAGTTTCAGACTAGGCTCTGGGAGACCCAGGTTTGAATCATCACGAAGCTGCAGAAGCTGAGTGACCTTGGATTAATTACACATTCTCCGCCTAATTTGCCTTACAGGGTTATTGAGAGGATAAAATGGAGGACAGGAGAAGGATATAAACTGCTTCAGTCCCCCGTTTTGGAGAAAACTGGGGTATATATGAAGTAAATAAATAATATAGCTGAAGGAGGGCAGATAACAGGTAGGCTGGTTAGTGGATGGGAGGGAGAGAAGAAAGGAAGAACTGAGAATATGGGGGTCACCAGGAGGGCAAGAAGTGGTATGAGGAAGAGGATACAGGAGGACGTGTCCCTTGCAAGCCCTTGTGTGTTCCCCACTGTGCTGTTGGTCCCTCCCTACAACTCTCACCAGTCAGCATTCTGGCTGTAGCATTTTGTAATAAATGTAGCTCCTTGACACTCTTCAAGAGCAGTATCACGTAGATAACACTGCAGTAGTCTAATCTAGATGTTACCAGGGAACTACATTATGCTATACTGGGGAAAGAAAGCTGCCTTCAAGCATTCCTAAACTTCTCCTGCTTTTTTCTCAATTTATATCTTGTAACTACAGATGTGGACCTCACCTAGTTTTTGAATACATGTGGCACTTTTCCCAGGCGAGTCTGTGCCAGAAGGGGACAAAATGAAGTCAATCCTAGTGACTTGCTACAGTAGGCTACCAGCAGCCGAGGCTCATCCAGGCTAATTTCCCCCCTTTTCTTTCTGCTGGTATTAACCTGGGTAGGGCAGCTCAGATCCATCCTAGCTGACTTTTTCCTGTAGGTATTTAACCCAGATGCAAGCCAAAAAGGCTCTTAGCCCAGGACCTGCGATATACAGCTTGGTGGCCCAGCCCAGGTGGGTTTTGTTTTGTTCATATATTGGTTTTTGTATTTTGGAGCCTCTTCTTTCTTGTAAGCAGCTTTGGGTTCCTCCAAGGAGAAAAGTGCCCTAAAAATGCTTAAATAAAAACTCAGCTAGGATGAACAAAGGCCTTGAAGGCAGGGAGAAGGTTGTGAGTGAGTGTGGCATGACAAGGAAGGAAAAACAAAACACTGAGCCGTGCAGAGTAGAAGACTCACCTTCTGAGTGATGGCACTGCCTGTCACAAATTGGCTACTCATCATGTACTGCAGGTTTTCCTGAAAATGGTCTACAGCCTGGAGTTTCTTATACTCCTCTAGGAAGAAGTGAGAAAATAACTGTAAGCAAGTTTGCAGAGACGATAAAAAACACAATCAGGTAGGTTTATAAACAAGATGAACCTGAAAAGCACTCTGCATGGGAGGTAAGAGTGTGTCCTCATCAGCTGACTTCCCAGCCCTCTTTAAATAAAGCCATGGATTCTCCCTAAAAGCTCCTTGATGTCATAACAGTCAGAGCTCTTATGGCACCTTGGGAGCGAGAGGGGGGCTGCCTTAGCAACCATCCTAGGCACCCAAGTCTCTTGGCAGCTGGCCTTGGAACTGCCACCTGTCTCTTGCAGTGCTCTCTCATTGGTGCCTAGCTTCCCTGATGTTATTAAACTGGATGCTCTTTAGGTAGCCAATCAGGGGTATGAAGTCCAGTGATGCCTGCTGAACCAGCAGAAACTATGAAGAAGGAGGAGGAGATTGGATTTATACCCTGCCCTTCACTACCCAAAGGTGTCTCAGAGCAGTTTACAATCCCTTTCCCTTCTGCTCCCCACAACAAATATCCTGTGAGGTAGGTGGAGCTGACAGAGCTCTCTTGAAAACTGCCCTTGAGAGAACAGCTCTGAAAGAACTTATGACTGACCGAAGGTCACCCAGCAGGCTTCATGTGGGAGAGTGGGGAATCAAACCCAGTTCTCCCAGATTAGAGTCCGCACTCTTAACCACTACACCAAACTGACCGGGGCTGCACATCACATGTGTTGGTGGGCCACATATTATGAACACTTCCTCCTATAACTGGATTACACAGTTAAATGTTGTAAGTAAAGTTAGTCTGGCGGTTCTTTTTGATGGACCAACTACAACCATTTGTAAGGCAAAATGGAAAACTTGTTCTCCATGCAAAATTTAGCAATGTGAATCATTTTAGTTCCTTCAGACAGCTGAGGAACTGATGAGGAAACCTTCAGAAGTCTAAGCTGAGATGCCTAGGTGACTGGGAACTTATGACAACAAACAGCTGTGTAATACTGTAAATAATGTAATGTCTATGTAGATATACCACTCGGGCCATTATGTAATCAAAATATAAGAACATAAGAACATAAGAGAAGCCAATGTTGGATCAGGCCAATGGCCCATCCAGTCCAACACTCTGTCACACAGTGAACAAAAATACCAGGTGCCATCAGGAGGTCCATCAGTGGGGCCAGGACAATAGAAGCCCTCCCACTGTTGCCCCCCCCCCCGCACCAAGAACACAGTGCATCACTTGCCCCAGACTGAGAGTTCCTATCTATACCTTGTGGCTAATAGCCACTGATGGACCTCTGCTCCATATGCTTATCTAATTCCCCCTTGAAGCTGTCCATGCTTGTAGCCACCACCACCTCCTCCTGTGGCAGTGAATTCCATGTGTTAATCACTCTTTGAGTGAAGAAGTACTTCCTTTGATCTGTTCTAACCCGACTGCTCAGTAATTTCATTGAGTGCCCATGAGTTCTTGTATTGTATATAAAGCAAATACCAAGAAATGAAGCATAAGCTTGAAAATGTGCATGCATATATCTAATAGCTGCCTATACATACATATATATATATTTATATATGACATTTACAAAGCTTTAAACCAACCCCCAGTCTGACTAAAAGCATTTTTTAACCAAGGAACCCAGCATATCCTATCACAGCTACAAAGAATGTTGTGGTCTCTTTGAGACTATTGGTACACTAGGTCCTTTGGACTAGAGGCTCTCACCTAATACAGATTTCGTGACTTTGCCTTTAACCGTAGCTTTATCTCTTGTGCGTCTTGAGACAATCTTTTTTTTCTTCCTCGTCAGCAACTGCTTCTTGGGCTGGGTGGCGGTGGTCGCTGTTCCTTTGGGCCGGGAGGCGGACACTAGCAAAAACGGGAAAGAAAAAAAAAAAACCCGCTAAGGCCAGAGTCCTCAGCATATCTAGGAACTGAACACATTGAGACTTCTGCATAAGCATGCAAATGATTCCGAAACTAAAAGCAAAGCAAACGGAAAAATGTCTTATTCCAGCTCTCATTTATTACCTGTTGATGCCTCCAGCAACTCCAAACCCTTCCGTAGCAAAGAAACTGACATTTTATTTTTTTTGTAGCAGTAGTATAATTTTTATTCGGTTAATAACCAGCACATTTTTCGGCCTTCACCCACGTGAACTACAATGCTTTTTGTTTCAACTCTATGGTGTTTTCTATGGTTACAGATATTTCCGTGTTTGGTCCTGCCTCTCTTCCGGGTTCTCCTCGTTTTTCCAAGCTGGATTTTGCCACACTTCCGGTAGTTGTGTTCCGTTTTCGCTCAGATTCTGTTGCGCTTGCTCAGAAGGGCGAGCAAGTTGTTTCCATCGCGGTGTATCGATTGAATAGGAAGGAAGTTGACGGCTAGCCTTAAAGACTGAATTTTGTTTGTAGGTTTAGCAGTGAAGGGGGTTATTGCTTTACTTTTGTTTTAATTTGTTTTCCTTGGACATTTCTCTCCGGTCTAATTTAAGAGAATTCTACGTGTTTTTAACAAGGAAAGCATAATCAGAGTTAAACAATCTTAACATGAAAAATATCTATAGTTAAGCATTAATTATAATACTTAAATGCTCTCCTAATACACACATATTCTACATGTTTCCTAAATATTACCGGGGGGTGGGTGTTGCCTGTTAGTGAAAATAAGATAAGGTGTGAGAATGGCAGCATGGGAGACATTTAAAAGTGTTTTTAAATATACAAGGCACGTTATGGGCTTTCCATAAGATGAGACAATTATGCTTAGGAAATCGATTCTGAAACCCGTTATTTACCCATCTTTTTAATGAGATGATGATACATGTTAAAAAGCCCCCAAAGAAGTTTTGGGTCTCCAAGCATCTAAAGTTACAGCATCCAACCTTACTGCTGGTCCAAAGCTTTATTCTAAACAAAATTGCTATCCAAGTGATTTTATCAAAGAACTCTATGACTGATGTGTTTTAATTAAAGTTCCTGAGGAGAGTAAGACCATGTATGACACCCAGGCATAAGCAAACTAAATAAAATTTACTTTTAAAAAATAGCAAAGAAGTTGTCTACATGTTTTGTAGCCACATATTGTGTCCTTAGTGTTAAGCAGCACATTTGTGCAAAGCTTTACTTGGGCCAACTCTTAAACTGACTGGGAGCAGGACTGCCAACTTAGCCTTCACTGTGTTATTTTGAATCTGATCATGTTTCTGGAATTACAAGTCCTAATGGGCAGATGAAGCCTTATTCACGGAAAGTTCTGGAGAAGCAAGTTAATGCAGTTGCAAAAAAGACTGTCTTCCAACTCAGCCTAGCCTGTAAGATGGTCCCCTACCTTGATACAGCTGATCTGGATCCACACCGCACTAACACAGAGACTAGACTACTGCAATGCATTGTATATTGGTCTCTCCCCCCCCCCCCCAATCGACTCAGAAACTCCCATTGGTGCAGAATGCTGCAGCCTGGCTATTATCAGGAGTTAGAGCATTCATTTTGCTCTCATTCTGCAGTCTCTCCACTGGCTGCCCGTCAGTTACTGGGCTCAATTTAAGGTATTGGCTATGATGCCCTTCATGGCCTTGGATCCTCATGTCTGTGAGACTGCCTCTCGCCCTATGCTCTGCTACAACAGCTTTGCTCCTCTAAGGAGGGGCTTGTGCAGGTGCCAGCCTGCAAATGGGCAAAATCAACAACTGCTTGTATGTGTGTCTTATCTGTTGTGGGGCCCCCCCTTATGGAATGGCCAGCCTGAAGAGGTCAGGAAGGCTCCCACTGTCCTGACGTAAAACTGAATTATTCAAGAGGGATTTTCTATGCAGGCTATAGGGTAGCGCTGTATGCAACGATCCACAAAGTGGTTAAGGACTGTGGTCTATACTACAGTGTCTACACTACTGTGCCTATTTAAACAGGCCTATTTAAACTGTGTCGATATTACTGTGCCTATTTAAACAGGCACTCTGGCTGAAGTGTTAGCCTGTGGCTCGCAGCCTGTGGATGGAATGCATGTGAAATCATGTGACGAGAGAATTTTGCCTCCTGCATGTGGAGAGAAGCTGACCCTGGGCCTTCATTTTTATACAGGATGTTATGTATTGAGCCTAAGCCTTTCTTCTTGCTGCACCTAGAACGGGCTGAGCTTACTTCTCTAGAACAATAGCTCACCTGGATCGAGGAACTAACCAATAGATAACCAATGTAATGTGAATAGCCTATCATGGGGCGTGTGTGTGTGTTGGATGTGGTGTTTTGCATGCTTATAAGCAGGACTCCAGCCCTGCTAGCTTGTCTTGTAGTTTGCTGAAATGAAATCACTGAATAAACCTGAGCTGATCACTGCAATGCGTCTAGAGCCCAGTATTTAACACAGGAGGGAGGATGGGGGTGTGCATTTCTGTTGTTTGCTGTACCAGGCAAGAGCTGGTTGTGTTTATGTCCTGTCCAGAGCCAGGCGAGAGCTGGTCTCTTGGCTTGTTTGTGCTATCTAGGTCCAGATGAGAGCTGGTATCTGGACTGTTGTCTGTAAACTGGTTGTCTGTCTTGTCCCACTTGCTAGCTGGGGATATGTCTGGTGGAGCAGAATGGGGAAGGGAGTGGTGCCACAATCAACAGGGTGTGGGTAGGGGGAGACATGTTGGTGAGAGAAGAACAGGCCAGGCAAGGAGAAGAGACAGCAGACATTTGTGAGCTGTTGCCCTTTCTGGTTCTTTTCCCAGCCAGGTTGATGATGCTGGTGACCATAGCAACATCCCACTGGACTTTAATATCTTGTTTTTAGATGCCAGGACAGTTACATGGGTAGTGGCAGGAATCTGTGATTTAATTCTGTGTGCGAGGGCTGACCTGGCATGCATCAATGAAACCTCGTGAGGGATGAGGGAGATGCTGATCTTTCTCAGCTACACTGCCTGGAGAACTCAATGATGCATCAGCATCTGGCAGGTGGGGAGGTGGTGTTGCTGTGGTTTATCAGGATACTATCCCTCTGGCTCAGTTCCCTGTCTGGGATTCTGCTGGGATTGAAGGAGTGTATTCAGTGCAGGAAGTGCAAGACGGGATTGGGATTCTGTTGTACTGCCTACCCCACTGCCCAACTGTCACGCTGTCTGAGCTTGTAGAGGTAGTCTCAGATGTGGTGTTGAGGACCCCTAGGCTGGTTGTCTGGGGGGGACTTCAACATCCATGCTAAGGCTACCTTGTTGGGAGTGGCTCAGGATTCCATGGTTTTCATCGCAATCAGGTAATAACAGGTCACACGCTTGATATGGTCTTTTGTTCTGGGCAATAAGGTGATCTGAAGGTGGCTGGATTAAAGCCAGTCCCCTTATCATGGACAGGGTACTAGTTGCTGGGGTTTAGACTTACAGGGGTTCCAAGACTCTGCAGAAGTGGGAGATCAATTAAGATGATCTTCCTCCATAGCTTGATGGAGGTGGTAGGTTTTCAGATGGAATTGGGGTTTTTTCCTGCTGGTATGGTTGGTGCTCCTGTCAATGCCCTCGTTGACCTCTGACATGGGGTAATGACCTGGGCAATTGACATGATTGTGTAACCCCTAGCTGCAAATGGAATGAGCCAGGAAGGGATGGAGCCTCTAGATGCAGAAGAGTGCAGGATGTGTGGAAAGCAGAGGAGGGAAGCAAGAGGGCCGTGCTGGGGAGCTTGAACCTTAATCATTGGCTCTTGACACCTGGTTTAAGGTAACTATGATTTATGGATGGAAACTCTTAAGGGAGGGAGACTCTTGTCCTAAATTGTAAATTTTAGAATTATTGTTTCAGGGCTGTTTTATCTAATGGGGAGTTTGTTAAGTCGCTCAGTCAGAGAGTGATTCAGCAAGAACACGGCTTTATTCTTCAACTCGAATACTTCTCCAACACGGATCAACATCTGATAGCCAGAACGGCTTTAACATTGCAGCTGTCCTGCTTTTAAACATTCCCGGCTAATATAGCCACGCCCACTGTACAATTAACAACCAATAAGGTTGAACCGATAAAGACCAATCACGGTCGTTCCCGCTCAGGGAACTTGCTTCTCAGTGATTGGCTTGTACTTCCTGGACTAGTGATACGATTGGATATGTTTGGATCCTAGTCCAGGACGAAGCTTAACATAGCATTCCTATGAGATGTTTCACATATGAAAGTACATGCATTCAAATACATCACAGATTCCAATACATCACAGAGTTCATTTGGGACCCTCATCTTCAAAGCCAGTGCACAGAGTGTTCCGCTGGAGACTTCCTGGGCCACCAACAAGAGGAAAGAGATGGACTTTGGGGGTGGCCAGCTCTGAAGGAGGGAAAAGTTAATTGTTTGGTCTTTAAGAGATCACTGTTCTATTGTGTTACTAAGTTCTATGTCTTTGTTACATGATATGATAAGTGAAAAGTAAAAAAGTTTTATTCTCTTTGAATTATTGCAAGATTCATTCCAAGCTCTTCCCCACAGAACCCACAAGCTGAGTTACAATTGTACCTAGGCAGCCTCTTTTATGTTGAAGAGCTCAGGCAGCCCCTTGGTTTACTGAGGGTCTGTGGGTGGTGAAAAGACAGGGGAGACAGAGTGTGGTGCTGGCAGAAGGCTGCTCTACCTTTTGGCCTACGGGGTTCCTCAAGGTTCCAACTTGTCCCCCATGCTTTTCAACATCTATGTAAAGCCGCTGGGTGAAGTCATCTGGAGATTTGGTCAGAGCTGCCACCAACATGCAGATGACACTCAGCTCTATCTCGAGCTGCCAGCAGATCCTAGGGAGGCTGTGAAAACTGTGAACAGGTGCCTGGAGGCTGTTTTGGAAAGGATGAAGGCTAACACGCTGAAACGTAGTCCAGAGAAAACAGAGGTGCTACTGGTGGGGGGAAGGTCTGACCTAGGAAATGGTTTATCCCCTGTTCTGGATGGGGTCGCACTCCCCCTAAAGAAGCAGGTTTGTAGCTTGGGTGTGCTCCTGGACCTGGGCCTCCTGCTCAATAAAGAGGTGGCAGTGGTGGCCAGGGCTGCCGTTTACCAGTTTCAGCCCTTCCTTGGCAGAAAGCATCTTGCTACTGTGGTGCACGCCCTGGTAACATCTAGATTAGATTATTGCAGTGCACTTTTCATGGGGCTGCCCTTGAGGGGTATCCAGAAGCTACAGTGGGTTAGGGTTGTCAGGTCTGGGTTGGAAAATACCTGAAGACTTTGGGGGTGGATCAAGGAGAGGGCAGGGTTTGGGGAGGCGAGGGACCTCAGCATGGTACAATGCCATAGAATCCACCTTTCAAAGCAGCCCTTTTCTCCAGGGGAGCTGATCTCTGTCAGCTGGAGATCAGTTGTAAAAGCGGGAGATCTCCAGGCCCCATCTGGAGGCTGGCAACCCTACAGGGGGTACAGAATGCTGTGGCCAGAGTGTTGACTGGAGTGGGTCTTAGGGACCATATCACTCCAGTCTTGTTCCACCTACACTGGCTTCCAATTTGTTTCTGGGCTCAATTCAAGGTGCTGGTGTTGATGGCCAGGTAGCAACATACCTTAAGGATGGCCTTCTCCCATTTGAACCTACCCAGCCATCTTTGGAGGCCCTGCTTTGGTTTCTCCCACCACCTGAGGCTAGATGGGTGGTGACCCAAGAAAAAGGGCCTTCTCTGTTGTGGCACCAAAACTTTGAAACTCCCTCCCCAGAGAGCTTCGTCTGTCTCCCTCTATCAGTGGCTTTCGCCAGCAGGTGAAGACCTTTTTGTTTTGCCTGGCATACCTCAAATACCTCCAGTATTGGCCTGCCTTCTAGTGCTGTGTGTTTATGTGCTTTTATTTGAATTGTATAATTTTAACTATATTTTTGTTTAAATGTTTTTATGTTTGCTGCCATTTGAACCTTGATCAGGTGGAGGCATAAAAATGATTAAAATGAATTAATTAAAACAACTTTTTGTGAGTAGGATCCTACTATGTAATTTTGCATCACTTAATGTGTCTTGTCAATACGGAATGCTTTGCTTCAATTCTGTTTTTAGATTTCTGTTGGGTTCTGTGATGGCTAATCCTACCACATTGCTTATTTAATGTCCCATCCTGTTGATGTTATTGACTCGATCTGTGTAATCTGCCTTGAATCTCAGCGAGAAAGCAGACAATAAATAATGTAAATAAATAAATAAAATATGCTACAGCGAGATCCCAACCCTGTTTGGAAGTAAGTCCCATTGCTTGTTAATCGAAGCTATTCTAAGCAGATATATTTAGAATTGCAATTGGAGCTGTCAGTCTCTGCTTAGCAGTCATATTAATGTAGCGGGGGAGTAACATGAAGATGGAAGTTGTTGCGACTGGTGGCCTCATCCAGATGTGCAGGTCATGTTTTTTGTTATCCAAGGTAGCAGGTTTTAGCTTTGGCTGTAAGCTTTCTTAAGCTTTCTTTCCAGAGGCTATGGCTTCTGTGTTCTATTTCCATTGTCACCACTGGCCTGCTACATAATTTTACAGTGTAAGTGATTCTTTCTTTTAAAAAAAGTTACTCTCTCTTATTGTGTGGTAAGATTAAATCCAGTTCCCTCACAGCAAAGAACTGTGCTATTCTTTTCACCCAGCCAAACTGGGCCTTAAATACACCCTCAATTTCACTTTTAATATTTGCTACCTCCCTGGCATGTATGGATGAGCTTTTCCTTGGCCATGTGGAATATCCTCTGAAAAATCTATAAATGAGAAACAGGTTTGTATAACTGCATCAGTGTGGCCAAGCTTAAGCTAGTTTTAGCTCTTGATCGTTATCTCTTTTATGTTGTTGAAAAGGTAATCTCTTCCTGAAAAAGCAAGCTACTCTTTGATAGAAACAACTCACTGGAGCAGCAAATGAACCTAGCAAACGTTTTTCAACGTAATTTACACCAATCAATGATAGTTGATTTTGTTCTAATTTACAAGCAGGCAGCTTTTCTTGGACAACACCAGCCAACACCCCCTCATTTCAGGTTTTTCTCTTTATCATTCTATTCTGATTTCAGCCTACTTGGAACCTTTCACAGTGCAGCGTTTGAAATAAATTGGTGACTTTGGTAGCTCTTGTCCTTGTAATGCTAATGCTGGTGCTATTAAGAGATTTTTTTTTCTCATTACATTTTCTGTTCCTCAAGGAATCAAATTTATTTCTGCTATGCTGGTGCCAGACAGCATCATTTTGTGCCAGTTCTTTTAAGAGTTTATTGACCAAAAGCTTTGAATTAATTTTGCTACATGGTTTATTATTATTATCTCAAATGCACGTGATGACATATTTTATACCCTTTCTCATAATACAAGAACTCATGGGCACTCAATGAAATTGCTGAACAGTCGGGCTAGAACAGATCAAAGGAAGTACTTGCACCTGGCTGGATGACCTTGGGCAAGCTGTAGTTCTGATAAGAGCTGTCCTTGAAAAAGCAGTTTCTGTCAGAGCTCTCTCAGCCCCACCTACCTCACAGGGTGTCTGTTATGGGGAGGGGAAGGGAAAGGAGTTTGTAAGCCGCTCTGAGACTCCCTTGGGTAGTGAAGGGTGGGGTATAAATCCAGTCTCCTCCTTCTCCTCCTCTTCTTTTGCAACAATTCATGAATCCATCCCCAGTATTTTTTACTCATTTCACAATGCCACCACATATGGTAAAATGAGCCCACCTTATTTTCACATTTCCAACACTTATTTGAACATTTACTATCATATTTCACTACCCTTTCTGGTGTTACATACCATCTATAAAACGTTTTATACAAATTTTTCCTTGTAATATATAGCTTTTGTAATTTTTATGTTTTTCTTCCACATTTGATCCCATTGCTTTAGATCAACATTATGCCCTATATTTTGGGCCCATTGGATCATATTTCCTTTAACTGTTTCCTCCACCATCATATCATTGAGTAGGAGAGTATAAATTCTTTTTATAAATTTTTGATCAGTAGTTATGATCTTTTCAATCTCCAACAAGTTCTCATGGAAGCCTATTTTCTTATCTTTGGTGTATCTGGATTCTGTTTAGGCTCTTTGCCACCACAATAAGTCCTTTAGTGGTTTCAACTCATCTTTAGAGTCCAAAATGTCCTGATATCTTCTTGGTTTCTCTTCCTCAAATATTCGGTAGTGTAAATGCTTCCAAGGGAGCAATCAGTTTTGAATTTCTTGTATAGAATTGTTTATATATAATTTCCCAAACTTTCAATAAAGCTGCTCGAAGCCACTGTTGCTTGAAATACTTTTGGTTAGATGCCTTCCCATACCATAAAAACACATGCCATCCCAACATCAGGTCATGGCCTTCTAGCTTTAATATTCTCTGATCCTCTAAAGTAACCCAGTCTCGTTAGCGGATTCTTTGCGCCCTCTACTGGACCAGATGATGAATATCAATCAACAGCTGACAGCTTTAAACCAGAATCTTGCAGCTCAGCAGCTCCAATTGACTGAAACTACAAAAAAGACAGAGCAAACAGCTGAGAAAGTGAAGGAAATGGATGCCAAATCTAAAAAGGTTAAGAAAAAGGTTCAAATGCTGGAAAAGAAGCAAACTTCAGACAAACTTCAACTTTTGCAGCTACAAATGGAGAAAGTGAACTTAGTCCTCCGGTTCCAAGGGGTCCCGGAAGCAAAAGAAGAGAATCTAAAGCAACTTTTTAAAAAGCCCCCGGAGGGGATTTTTTTATTGATTTTTATTCACTATAAAAAACTACAACAGAAAACAGGGAGGGGGAAAACTACATATACAGGAGAAAGTAAAGAACCCACTACTGACTAAAAACCCAAGAGAGGAGATCCTCCAACTAGCTTAGATAAATCGAGTCTTCTCATCATTGATCCCTTTATAAACTGAGTCAAACATTTATAGCCTTTTCCCTTAATGTTTAAATTTAACTGTCTAGTAACAGTACCCCCAATCATCCCAAAACCAAAATTCTCAAAGGCACAATTCAGAGTCCTTCAGCCTTTACTTCTTCTTTTCCCTTCTCTTCCGC
Source organism: Gekko japonicus (assembly GCF_001447785.1). NCBI lineage: Eukaryota > Metazoa > Chordata > Lepidosauria > Squamata > Gekkonidae > Gekko > Gekko japonicus. Next base: position 2,392,372 of record NW_015171503.1, on the reverse strand, counting down.
AACTTATA
>NW_015171503.1:2279654-2391942 GCF_001447785.1 Gekko japonicus | reverse complement strand
TTATTTGCGTTTGTTGAGCAGTAATGCTTGTTGCCACAACTTGCAGCTGCTTTTGTTGTGCAGTAATATTCGCTGTTACAACAGACATCTGTTCTTTAAAGACATTGAGCTGTTCCAGCAGAGGGCGCATAACTTCTGTCATCGCCTTTGTCATCTCACTGGTCGCTTCCGGGGACTCTAGTTTCTCTTTTAAAAGTTTCTCTTTGTCTCTGTCCCTCTTCCCCGCCATCTTTTTCTCGTTTGTTTGCTTTCGCAATAAATTTTAAAGTCTCTGAATATGCACTTATCTGTATAGCTCGATGGATGAGTACTTCTGGGCAATTTCTTGTTTATTCTTCCACTCCCTCCCCTTTCGCTCAATGATTTATGGGCATGGGAGGCGTCCCTCCCACCACTCGCTTCTGCCGTTTCACCGCTTCGGGTAAGGAGTGTCTTTTCAATTAAAAATCAGTTCTCATTTGACTCACGTTCATAGTTGGTCTTCCGACCCCTCTTCATTCATCATTTCAAACTCCTGATCTCCTGTGCTTGACCCGGCTAGCTTCACTTGTACCATCAGGTCTCTCGGCTGGATGGACCACTGGAGCAAGGGGGAGCCTTGATTCTCTGGCATTCGGCCAGAGAAGAGGCTACCCTCTCAAAGCTCCTTGGCCTGGTGCCCTTCCCCGGGCTCCTGGGGGGGGGTTACAAGCCTGCTCACCCCCTCCGTCCGTCAGAGCATGGAGACACCCCCGGAAGGTCCGGGAGGTGAGTCCGTGAGCGTGCCGCCATCAACCAGAAGTTCTCGTTGCCATTTTTAAAAATCATTGATTCCTTTCCCAGCCGCTGCCACTTCCTGTGTTAAAATTACTCCATTGGGGATCAGTTAATGGGCGTTTAAATCAGTTTGCAAAAAAGTACATGCATACTCACTCTTCTGTTCTCGTTGCATGTAGTCCTTTAATATCAAAAGTTAAAAAGGGGAGGTGGCGGCTAGTGCAGCATGAGATCCAAGCTGCTCCTCTTCTTGCTTCTGCATTGGGGCAAAACGGTCTTTCCCCCACTAACCGCCGTTGCGGGGGGGGGGCGGACAAGCCTCTTGCACTCGGTCTCCCTCCAGGAGATCGGGTGGAGCACAGCACAGGCGACGGAGACAGGTATGGGTCTCCAGAAAAGCAAAAAAGGTTGGGGAGATTAGGAAGAGTCCTAAAAACACCCGCAGCGCCATGCCATTTTCCCGGAAGACCTCCCAAATTTAGCTTTCTAAGTTGGTGAAATATTCTCCTTCTTTTCTGTGGTCTATTTAAACCGTTTACATTCACCGATATAATTTTTATTTTGCCTCTATCCATCTTGATTCCGATTCTGTTTTTCCTGTTTTTCTCTTGTCAGTTGTCTTGTGTTGACTGGGGATTTCCTTGTTGTTCCAGGTCTTCTTATTCTCTGTCTTTTCATGCTAAATGCCTTGTAGACTTTCTTCTTCTTCCTCTTCTTCTCCCTCCTCTTCTCCCTCTTCCTTTCCTTCTTGTTCTATTGACAATTCATCTCCGTTGGTTTTTAAGAAGTCTTCTCCCTTGAAGATTGATGTTATTCTGTATTTTTTACCTTTAAAGGTGAAGATGAGACCTTCAGGTAGCAGCCATCTGTAATTTATAGTATTGTTCCTCAATAATGTTGTCAAGTTAGTATATTCTTTTCTCTTTTCTCTGACTCTCCAAGGGATTTCTTTTAGAACATTGATTTCTGTCTCTTTCATCATCAGTGGTGAAGCGTTCACTTCTCTCAATATCTTATCTCTGACAGCCCTCTTATGGAAACGAATTTGCACCTCTCTTGGTAGTTGAAGTCTCCTTGTATAGGCTCAGTTCATTCTGAAAGCAACATCAATTTCTTGGGTAATCTTGTCCACATCTTCCATGTTCATGTGTTCAGCTAATAATTTTGCCATTTTATTAGAGAGATCTTCATTCTTTTCCTCAGATACATTTTGAAATCTTAATACAAAAGCAGCCCTTTCAACCTGGAGTCTCGTGATGTCTTGCTCCAAAATAGACTGTCTCTCATCTGTATCGCTAATCTTGGTCTCCATTTCTTTTGTTTCTATTTTTTCTGTTGTGGTATTCAGTTCAGTAATCTTCTGAGTATTATCTGTTATTTGTTTCTGAAGTGCTTGCAAACTTGTGGAGAACTTTTCAGTTATTTCCTTAATCGCATTCTTTATAGGGTCCACTGCTTCGGTGATAGAATTTCGAATCTCCTCCATAGTGGTTTTGATTGGCTCCACCGCATCGCTTATCGAACTTTGGATAGTCACCTGGACCAGCGCCTGCATCTCTTTTTGTGCAGGGGCTGAAAATTTAGACGTGGCAGCGCCAAGAACTCCTGGTGAAGAAACTTGTGCTTTAATTTGTTTAGTTTGGCTTGCTTGGCCTGCCATCTTGGAAATAATATTATGTTGATTAAGTTTGTCCAATTTTGGCAAAGTGCCCCAAATTTTTCTTCCACTTTAACTCAAATAATTATTTTCTTGTCCCAAGAGTTGTTTTGGAACACCCAAAAATCACTGGCTAACTGCTGGGATCATGTTTTTAATAGCCAAGTTAGTTGTTTGGGTTTTCTCCAATGCAGTGTTTTTAAACAGTAAACCACAAATATGCGCCTCAGGGTCAAATTCTCGCCTCTCCCCTTAGCCAATTTTTAAGTCAGAGTCAAGTTGTCTATGGGGGGGAGCAATTTTTAAAGCAGCTAATTGCTACTTCCGAGTTAATAAGGTTACAACTTTTCCCTGGAACACCTTTCAGTTGTTGATTCTTTTATAATAACAGTCCCCAAGTTTATTTTGTTTCAGCCATTTTTTTATTTTTATTTCCTTGAGACCCCAAAAAATTTATAAAGGGTTTCCTAATACTCCACACCCTGCCCCTGTTGGGGTAAAAATTGAGATCGTTGAAAAGGGGTCTCTACAAACTCCACAGTCAATCAAAGAGTGAAGTTAGACATCAATTTATAAAATAGACAGTTAGGCTAGTTCCTCTTAAAACATCGCCCTGTAGTAGAAAATGAAAGTAAAGTTGTCTCCGTCTGTCTCCTTTCATTGGCCGCTTATGCCGGGGGGGGAGGGGGAACCTCCCACCTAAGCTTTTATACACTTTTAGGGCTAAAATTTTGACGGTTCTCTCTCTATATGCCCCGAAATACAGTTTTTACTCACAGAAGATCCAAGCGCTTGTTCAGCGGCGTTTCTAAACACCCCCCCCCCCGGCACAGGAAGCGACAGCTTTGCCCATAATAATGGGCACCTCTTCAGATTCAGCGTTGGAGGCGATCCCTGGTTCTCCCCGTGAGTAGCCACGGCACGGGGGACCGGATCAAGCCTCTAGCAACCCACTCACCCCTTCCCCGGGAGGTGGGGGTCTCCAATGAGTTGTAACACCCTTTAAATTGAACATGGAAGTGGCCGGCACACTCAAGCGCGTCTTTCTCGCCGCGCTGCAGCCTGCTTCCATCTGGAGGTCTAAACCTTGATGGGATGTTTTGAGAACTCTCACTGACTTTTGCTCACAAAAAATGGATGGACTAGAGTGTGAAAGGGGGAGAGAGAGCTTGAAAGTGATGCCAAAAAGATTGCTTTGCTTTATCCATGCTTGTTCTTTAACCTGCTATCCTTTAAAGATATTTTTTTTTTAAAGGAGGCATTGCTTCAGGCCCATTTTTATTTTCTGCTAGAGAGTTAATTCATATTAGAATGCTCCCCCTTTTAGGTGGATAAAGACAGTTCTATTTAGATAATTGGGCAACTGCAGGAACCCCCTTGATCCTGAACTGTCGTGTCTCCCCACTGGGGAAGCATTGCTTTTCTGCCTGACATTCCCTTCTCCTGAAGTGGCTTTGCTTTTTGAGATAAGGGAGGAGACTCGTTCATTTGTTAGTGAGTAACAAGTAATTAGCCTTTTAGCACTGGCTAAATACTACTTAAGTGATCCTTAGGGGGTTGTTTTGCTTTTAATCTTTTGGAATGCTCATCAGAAATTGCAACTTCCGTTGAGTAGTAAAACTTTTGATGTGTCTTAGGCTTTTTACTGTTTGCAATTTTAGCCAAGATCATAAAAGCTTTACTGCTACAATCAAGAATTTTAATACATCTTTCCTTTTCCACTCCTTGCTATCAAGATTGTACCATATTTTGTTGAAAATTCTGCATCATCTTGGAGAATTTTTTTAAAAAGGAAAGCCAGGAAGCAATTTTCTCCAGGCCAGTTTGGCCAGGGATCCTGGAGGGTTTTTTTGCGATCTTCTGGGCATGGAGCGGGGGTCACTGGGGGTGTGGGGGGAGGTGGTTGTGAATTTCCTGCATTGTGCAGGGGGTTGGACTAGATGACACTATGATTCTATGCGTCTGTCTGCTAGAGATGTTTTAGGTATCAGTATAGCTTATTTTGGGGTATGTTTGGGAAAAGTGCCATCAAGTTGCAGCTGACTTATGCATAGCAGACCTGAACTTTATTGGTGGCTTCCCATCCAAGTACTATCAAGGGCCATCCCTGATGAGACCGGGCTAGCCTGGGTGATCCAGGTCAGGGCAATTTGGGGTGTGGACTTCTAAGTAAGTGATCCAGGGGGGCATCTTCCAATTGTAATATCAGTAAATTGTATTTAAATATACTATACTAGGAGTAAGGCTCGTTGTGGGGAGAAATGCAACGAGCTCTAGAAGAAAGCTCCAGGTGAGTGTCCCAGCTGTGGCTGGTGGGGTGGCAGAGGGAAGGGGAAAATAGAGGGAGACAAACCATGTTTATTTCCTTCTGCTTAGCTATAAGGCAGGGCTGTCTCAAGTCATTTTGCTGCCCCAAGTGGGTAGTATGGGAGGACAGCCTCATGGTAACAGGTATGGTTCCCTCCACCCCTGACTTACGTTGATTTGGGACTATGCAGTGACAACTAAGGTAGAAAAGCACCTCCTCCTATGCCATGTCTTCTGGGTTCCAAGATGCTGGAAAACAGTTCCGTAGCCAGTTACAGGGTTGCCAACTCTGGGTTGGGAAATAGCTGTAGATTTGAGGGGTAGAGCCTGGGGAGGGCAGGGTTTGGGGTGGGGAGGGACCTCAGCAGGGTATAATGCCATAGAGTCCACTGGCCAAAGCAGCCATTGTCTCCAGGAGACCTGATATTGATCATCTGGACATCAGTTGTAATAGCTGGAGATCTCCAGGTGCCACCTGGAGGTTGGCATGTTAATTTGGGGCTATGCAGTGGCAGGTAAGGTAGAAAAGCACCTCCTCCTATGCCATGTTTTCTGGGTTCCAAGAGTCTGGAAAGTGGTTCCATAGCCAATTACACGGTTGCCAACTCCCAGCTGGGAAATACCTGTAGATTTGAGGGGTAGAGCCTGGGGAGGGAAAGGTTTGGGGTGCAGAGGGACTTCAGCAGGGTATAATGCCATAGAATCCACTGGCCAAAGCAGCCATTGTCTCCAGGAGAACTGATCTTGGACATCTGGACATCAGTTGTAATAGCTGGGAAATTTTCTGTAGGGGAAATGATGTGCTGTGGCTGGGGAACACAATGATTTGTGGGAGATCTCCAGGCCCCACAGGGAGATTGGGGTATTTATTTTACCTCAGGACTCCCAACAACAACAGCAGCAAATTGTTTAGAATGTTAGAGGCAAAGGTCAGTCAGGCCGCATATGCAAATGACTTCTGTGTTCTGACTGGCTATTGGGGGGAGAGGAAAAGCAAACTGTTTAGAATATTGGAGGCGAGACTCAGGCAACGCAGCCAGTGGATAGGGACAGCTTCTGAATGACAGATCACGGAGCCAAAGGCTGTGGGCGCTGTGTGGAATGTTCAGCAACGTGCCACCACCAAATCAGCTTTATAATATAGGAGAGATATTTAATTCCAGTCTATGCTTAAAGAAGATGGTTGGAGGTGGTTAAAAGAGTAATGAAGATATATGTGTTGTTGGTGTTCTATTTTTCTGGCCAGCCATTATGGGAGAAGCATAGTCTAGTTAGTGAGTTAGTCCTGCACTCTGAAAAGCTACATATCTGTCACCTTTTAATCTTGCCCTTTCTCCAAAGAGCTAAAGGCAGCAAGTGTGGTTGTCTTCTCCTTCATTTATCTTCCTAACAACACTATGGTGGGTTAGGTTGAGAGAAAGTGACTGCCCCAGATCACTGAAGGGGTTTCTATGGCAGAGTGGCTGTTAAATAGTGGGTTTAACACGGCAGAGGCAAAGGCAGAGTGTTTTCAACAAGCAGCAGTTTATTGTGTCTCAACAGGAATGCTTTACATGGGGCGACTGCCCTAACTATATACATCTAAGCCACTCCCAGCCCCCATGCAATTGGTGAGTTCAGATGGCCTCCAGGATCCAGATTGGCTGGCTGCCCTTGGGCCAATCTGCAGGCAGGTTCCAGGATCCTGCCTGCCTTTGTTCTGGGGCTTCAAGCTCCAACTAGGTGGCCTGCCCAGACAAGCCCAGACATTCCTCTGCACTCTTCATCTAGGTGGCCTGCCAGACAAGTCCAGGCATGCCTCCTTGTGCTGGCTACTAGTACCCGCAGCAGTTAAGCTTGAGTGGAAGACTGCACATGTCCAGACATAACACCGGCATTAAAATTGTGAGTGAGTGATTTGAGTACTGCATAAATTAGTTTGCTCTGGAGCCTTCCTTCCTGAGTTCAGACAAAAATATGTGAGCCGGAGGCTAAAAAACTGAGCTAGCTCACACTAACTCAGCCTAGAGGGAACACTGCTTAAGAGATATTTCAAGCTGTATTACTATTAGGGTGGTTGAGAGAAGGACTAAAGCACTGAGTACCAGAAGTGCTATAGAAACTGTGAATTTTTTGGAGCATTTTAAAGATGAGAGAGAAGGAACTCAGCTCAAGTGATCTGTAAGTGCAAGCTGTTGAGTGGGGGCTTCACCTCCTCTGGTAGTGTCCCATGCAGCACAGCTGGAAAGCGGATGGACTGGGAAGGAAGCAGCCATGAATGTGGCTTGTAGCTTCTTATCAGGGTCCTCTGGGAGGGATGCCAGCTTCCAGGTGGGACCTGGGGAATCCTCCGGAATTACAGCTCATCCCCAAATCTCCATCTGTTTTCCAGCCTGGATCTGGCAACCCTACCCCCATCCCCTGCCAGTGGCCATGAGGCCCTGGCAACCCAATCTCCAGGAGTGCCCCAGGAGACCCCAGAAGGGTGTATGGTCCACTGGAAAGTGTTCCTGCCCAGGCCCCATTGAAATAAGAGAGATGTGCGAGCACAGAAATTGCCAAAGCCTTGGATAATCCCTGTTTTGCTTTTCTTTGGTGTCATAGGCCCTGGAAGATGTTTGTGAAATCTCCTTCAATATCGCCATGATTTGGGCGGGGTTTCGGCGAGCTGATGGCGGCTGTGTCTCCTTGGATTTCCCAGGGAGGCGACTTACAAACCAGCAGTTAGAGAGGGGGTGCGAATGTCCGCGCCCCCCGGGGATCCTTGCAAAGAATCTCCAGTCATGGAGCGCTGAGGGTCACCTCTTTCCTAGCACGCTGTCGGGAAATTGAGGTGTCCCTTTGCTCCGATGGTCTCTCTGCTGTGTTCCAGCAAGGACTAAGCTACGCACACCCCAACTCAAGCGAGTGGAGGTCGAGTGGCAAATAAGCATATCTGTAGCGAGATCTACTTGATCTACATATGAAGAGTGAGTAAAGTTGAAATGAAACAACAAAGCGAAAGCCCCCTGGGGAAAAGCGAGGGGGGAGAGGTGACTCTCCTCCAGTAAGAACTGTTTATAAGCATTACGGAGCTAGAAGAAAGGGGGGCATGTTTAAAAGCGGCAATAGGCTGTACGGAGAGATTCCAGGAGGCAGTTAAGCGTTGAAGCAAGCTTTTCGGAACTTTGGCAAACTTTTAAAAAGTAAACATCCTTAAAAATGGCGACGGACAACGTAGTAAGAGCAACAAGTGATATCCAAGCTTTCTTCAGAAAGTGGAAGAGCTGCTGGTTAACCATGTGACTCTTGCAAACTGTGTCTTAACCCTTTGTCCCCTGTTGGTATAAACGAGGTATTATGCAAGAACTGTGCTGTATGTCAGCTGTTGCTTTCAAAAGGACTATGTGAATATTGGAGAAGCGTCTAACCAATGATTATAGGGGCTTCCAGGATTGAAGAGGACAGTCAAATGGGCATTTGCAATTCGAAGGGCCTGTATGCAGACCATAAGCGAGGTTTAAAGTGAAGGAGTATCCTCTATGGTTATATCCTGATTAAGTCTGCTGGACAATAAGGTAATGAGTCTCTCTTCAAGCCGGGCAGTGAAAAGCAAATTGGAATGAGCCCTATGATGGAAGGCAAGAATTTAAGCGGAACAGTCCTGGAAAAAGGAGAAGGGACTTTGTTTTGAGATGGCCAGTTCCTGATTCAGCAAAATGGTGCCACAGGGAAGAAGAAAGAGGAAAACAGCAGTGGAAGAGAAAATGAGATTGTGTAATATCTACTGAGGAAGACTTATTGTTAATTTGCTTTTAATGGTGGAGGGGAAAATAATGGTTAAATAAAAGGCCATTGTTCTCTGTAATTTGTGTCTAAGTTAAATAGCGATTCTCCTGGACTACTCTTCATATAGTCATTGTTGGGATGTTTTTACAAGCTATGCTGATGACTGATCACTCCCAATGTTAAAGAATGCTCTTTATTATTGTTAAGCAAATTTTTCACAAGCTGTATGTGACCTCCAACCCTAGGGCTTTTAGTGGGTTTTCTTTTCTTTCATCTATAGTGTGTAGATTCCCTCCCTAATTTTGTTGTAGTTTTTAGTAAATGCAAATAAAAAATCCCCTACGGGGGGCCATAAAAATATCGCCGTGATTTTTTTTCTGTGTACTCCTGTGCCAAATACAGTCAAGACTTTTGCAGAACATGTTTCTTAAATCACTTTAAAAATAGAATCCTAATGACTAGCAATGTTTAATTTGCACATACCTGTTTTTTAAAGATAAAATAGGGCGAGTTAAGCGCCTCTTGTACTGGAGCTGCAGAGCCTGAATTTGAAACATGATTTCCTCTGGAATCTGTAGGGTTCCATTAGTTACAGCATTGTACCTTTTCCCTAGAATAACATTGTATTATGTGTCAACATCCGACTCTGTCATTATTCATATTTATCTGTATTTGCCAACCTTAGGCAATTTGCTCTGCAGTCGCTCTGCCTACAAAGAGATTCGGATCACTGCCTTACTGTTCTGCAGGCATGTGGTGGAGACACTTGGCTTTTAACGAGTGACATTGCTTTGAAAACTGCTGTCCCCCCCCCCAATTGCATTCATGCTGAGTGGATGTGAGCAAATGGGAGGCATTTTCTTCGATTTTGCTCTTAAACGTATCTAGCATATAGTTAGTTTTGACTGTCGAAAGGGGAAGGGGTGATCCTACCTCCTTACCCCACCATTAGTTATTAAGTTCCTATCTCGTTTCTTCTTTCCAGAAATACTTATAACTAATGAAAGGCCCAGCAAGGCTTAAGAGACTAACCAGGTAAATGACTTGGCCTTCCAGTTCAGGTCTTTTACATGTTCCTCATAAGTGTTTGTGAGGTGACCCATTTTGTTCTTTTCTTTAAGCTGCATTCTTTTCCTCCTTTTGTGAGCCTGCTTTCCAAGGGTGGAATCCACAGATTTTGCTTTATATATGTTGACAAATATTCTTTGGGTGTGCAACTCCACTCCACTGGAGCACAGATCTAGACAATTGTGTGTGTGTGTTTTAAAAGTCAACAAAGAGGAACGTGGCTACTGTTAACTTTGCTGGTCCATGGTTTTATGAATCTTTGTGTGAATTATATGTATACCACTATTTTGGCCTCTTTGGGGCCTACATGCTCCCTTTCTCCCATAACAGAGTGCAGTGCCTGTGTGTGTGTGTGTATGTTTTAAGCAGAGGTCGATTCGGGGGGGATCGCGGGGGATCGCAGTTCCCCCGGGTGAGGTGTGGAGGGCGGGGCACACGACGAAGCCCCGCCCCCTGCTTCCGGCCGCCCCGCTTCCGGCCCCCATTCAGCCAGAAGGAGGCAGGAGAAGAGGGAGGGTAAGTTGCTTCCTCCCCGCCTCTCCCCACCTCTCCCCACCCCTGCCTGCCTGGGGCCAGGGAGGACCTTGGCGAGGCTTCCTCGCACTCCTGCTGGCCTTGCAGGTCCACCGCCGAGCCCCTGATGTCAGGGGGTGTGGCATATGCTAATGAGTTATGCTAATGAGTTCCCCTAGCTCTTTTTCTACGAAACGACCCCTGGTTTTAAGTAAATAAATTGTGGCATCATGACTATTCTTCCTCACAGCCATTAAATGTGGATGGAATGTTTTCTATTATTGCTTCAGTGGAACTTGCATGAGGATTGCGCAAAGGATGGAATGATGCGACTGATTAGGCTTAAAGCCCCCTGAACTCCAAGACAACCAGTCTAATTCCAAGATGTCCGTATACTTCTAAAGACCAGGAAAGCAAAGTTCCTCAGCTTAAATATAACAGAAGTGGCAAACCCTCAGATCAGCTGGCAGCCTCTTCCCAGAAAGCAGGAGCAGCTTGGGAGGCTGTCTGGTAGTATGGGATACAGAAGAAGCATAAGGGAAATTCTGGAAGTCTATTGAAATTCTTCCACGGTTAATTTGTGATATTTTTAAACAGTGTTTTTCCTGTGTGTTGAGCTGTAATATGAGAATAGTAATTTATGATGCTCCAACAGTAAAAGAGCACACATTAAAATAATCTGTAATTTAATGAATATGCTGTGAAACAAACAGAAGACCAGTTACACCTTAAAGACCAACACAGTTTATTCCACCATAAGGTTTTGTGAGTCAGAGCTTGCTTAGAATCATAGAATCGTAGAGTTGGAAGGGACCTCCAGGGTCATCTAGTCCAACTCCCTGCACAGTGCAGGAAATTCACAAATACCTCCCCCGCCACACCCGCAGTGTCTGCTGTTCCACACCCAGAAGATGACAAAAAGCCTCCAGGATCCCTGGAGAAAAATTGCTTCCTGACCCCAAAGTGGCAATCAGCATTTCCCTGGGCATGTAAGAAAGGGCCACAAAAAACTAAGCACTGATGTATAAAGTGAAAAATGTCTTCCATACTCTTTTAATGTACCCTTTCTTCCTTATCTTCCATGTAAAAGAGTGTTCCCTTTATACATCTGAAGAATGAAGTCTGACTCACAAAACCTTATTCTGGAATAAACTTGGTTAGCCCTTAATGTGCCACTGAGCTTCTATTTGCCACAGAATATTACTGGGTTCTTCTCTGAAAATATTAACCAATATATGTGTGTGCTCCTGAACTTATCTGGAGAATTGGTCCTGTGTTAAACAGTTGGAAAGAACTGGCCATTGCTGTTCTTTCCACTGTTCTCTCTCTCTCTCTCTCTCTCTCTCTCTCTCTCTCTCTCTCTCTCTCTCTCTCTTTAAGTGTACCTCCCAACTTCTTGGGCCTGCTTCTTTTGGAGGAAACTATTACAAAGACTATGCTATCATGAGCCAGCAACTTTTATCTTGAACTGGTACTTGTCGCCATGGCTGGCTTTCACCACATGATGTCAGTGTGAGGCAGAATTTCTATCACAAACAAGACTGAATAATTTGCAGACTGGCCCTTTGGAAGATAATAGAAGAGACTGGAAAAGGAAGACAACAAGTGCTGGCCTACGGTGAGGTCTGTGCATTTCGTGCATGTACCGATGCACGAATGGAGGGGCTATATCTATCTCAAGAGAGTTGCTTATTATGAAGACAGCACTTCATAATCTCTGTCATCCTGCAGCCCTGTAAATTAGGTCACCGAGCTCCGGTGGCTCAAGTGGTTAAGACGCTGAACTGCAGGCTGTGGAAGGTCAGTAGTTCAGCAGTTCGAGACCCGGGAGCCGCATGATGGAGTGAGCTCCCATCTCTAGTTCCAGCTCCTGCCAACCTAGCAGTTCGAAAGCAAGAAATTGCAAGTAGATAAATAGGTACCACTTCGGTGGGAAGGTAACAGCGTTCCGTGCACCTTGGTGTTTAGTCATGCCGGCCACATGACCATGGAAACGTCTTCGGACAGCGCTGGCTCTTCGGCTTTGAAACGGAGATGAGCACCACAACCCTAGAGTCGGATTCGACTGGCCTTCGAGCAAGGGAACCTTTACCTTTACCTTTACCCCCACATTACATACTGGGCACTTGGGCTGAGAGAGTTTGGTTTGCCCAGGGCCAAAAGGAAAATTCATAACTGAGCAGAGTTTTGCACTTTGGTCTTTCTGGTCCAGACTGGGTCTTTCTAGGGTGGCCAAATGCAAATGAGGACAGGGCTCCTGGTACCTTTAAGGCTTCTGTTGGAGAGGGGCATTTCACCGTGTGTCACTTGTCATGCATGCATGAAAAAAGCTGCCCCTGCTGAAATGTCTCCTTCTACACAACACATAGGAGCTTTGTCCTCCATTTTTATCTCATCACCTTAGTTTTCTGATCACTAACACTTTTCGTAAGAGGCACACAGGATGCTGACTAAGAGCCGCCTCTGCCCTTTCCAAAATGGCACGTGCACCTGTATGTGAGGTACTTTGCTATTTATGACTCTGGTTGCAAAAGCAGTAAGAAGTAATAAGTAAATGAAGTATGTGAGGTACCCCAAAGCAGTAGTTGTCTCACATAGATTTTTTTCGAAATAAGGATCCATCAGCAGCAGCCACTCTGTAAGGCCTAGCAGAATCCTGATGAGATATTCCCAGACTGCAGTCCCTTTTTCTTGCCTATACGGGGCTTACTCTGACCTGTCGTGCATTCATGTAGTTCTTCCTTTTCTCCTGTACCGGCAGAGCTTTTGTGCACAATCAGTTGAAAGAGTTCCTATAGCACATACTCCGAAGCCAGTACAGTATTGGTGTTTGCTGTCCCTGTGCATTCAGGCTTATTCCATCATACCATATTCTGCTATTTATATATTGGAGTTTTGCAGCTGTTTCTGATGGGCTGTTGCTGCTCAGAAATAGGAATTAATCATGTTTCTCAGTGAGGCTAACCTGCAGTATGATTTACTTCACCTTTGGTTTCTCCTGCCTTCCTTCTTTTATTTAAAAGAAAGTTTCCGTTTGAAATCCCTGGAAGTGTGTCCACTGAAATGGGAGTATTGAGCAATCTGCTCGGCTGCGCATTTCCAGTCGCCCACTGCAGTCCCAGAGACTGGTTTGCAATTTGCTTGGGAGAATGTACAGCTCCCAACATTCCCACCCTTCCCAAATCATTTCTCAAAGAGATGCTGGTGTTTAACATGGCCTTGGGGTGGTAGAATGCACTGTGAGAGAAGCCCCCAGGCCCCCACGCAACCGGGCAGATGCCATTAGCGCTGCCAAAATCTGCCCAGAGCGCCATGAAAGCTTTCCTTGGCAGCTATACCAGTGGTGCACCTTGTAGCTCTGTGATTCTCTGGGAAATCCGATATGTCTGATTTTATCAGCTGTCTGAAAAATAAAGAGTGCAACGGAGAAGCAACTACGTGTATAAGCCAGATCCAGAGAATCCTAGCTGTTCCAGGACTCAAATCTTTAATGTTCAGAAAGGCTCTAAGGCAGCTTTCTCCCTTCTGCCAGGGCCTCTAACTGGGGTGGGTAGGGAGAAAAAAAGGAGCGAAGAGGCATAGTGTGGTCCCGTGGTCACGATCGTCCCACCCTGCTGCATTGATGGAATGAGAGCCAAGCAATTTTCCTAACTCTCTCCCTCTTCCCTTCTATTAGCAAACAAATAGTGTGCAATTAGAGGGCTCCAATACGCAGACCCAAATCCCCATTTGTATTCTGGCTTGCACACAGGCACAGAAGGGCGGCTGTCCAATTAAATGGACAAAAATGCTTGTTATGGGTCCAGCTCAGTAGGGGCTGATGATACGTCTTGGTCCTGCATAACCTGCTTTTTCTAGCACAGCCAGCGTTTTGCAGCCTCTCTCCCTGCCTGCCTCTTGGCTTCTATTATTTCTTTTACTCCCCTCTGCCTGAGCTCACTTTCATCCTCCTTCCTCATGTCAGTCGCGTTCTATTCCATTGTTGCCTGCCTCTTTTCCCCCTGCCCCATTTCTTCTGTTTTCCACCCTTCCCTCTTTCCATCAAAGTTCAGCTGTAGTGATTATTTTTTATGGAGAGATAACTCCCCTTCGGGCACCCCGCATCTTTCACGTTCCTCTGTTTGTTGTCATTTTTATTTCTTTACTCAAATTAGATCTCTTGCTGAAGGGGCCCAGATTAGAGAATATGAGGCACGACCATGTGGCGAAAAGTATTTTGCGCAGGCATGCGGATTGAAGTGGTGAGATTGTGTCTCTTCTCTGGCATTTCTGTTTCTTGCTAGCAGAGGGCCCTGGGGTGTGGGCCTGAGAGAAATGGCCATTTGGGGTTCAGGTTGCAAAGTGAGAGAAGGCTAGTGTGTTTTACACTGACTTGGACAGCCATCCCAGGGTTTCTGGAACTGGATGGAGCAGGAGTGGCTGGACACTGGGCATGTGCTGGGAGTTGTATATATTTTTGGGGGGGCGGAGTGTCTGCAGCAGTTTGAGCACAGAGGACAGTGAAAGGTCGGGCGTTAAAACTTGGTCCCTTCTTCCAGAACTACACAAAACAGGAAAAGATCTTTGTAAAGATCCACAAGTGTAGCAAAATGCCTGATTCTAGAGGAACGTGACTCCTTCACAGAAGCAAAGACAGGGAACAGAATTTCAAAATTCTGCATAGGTTTTCTGGCAGTGATAAACAAGCCTTCATTGAACCTCTGTGTATTGGCATGTAAAAGGAGAGCAGAACTTCCATTCTCAAAACCACAGTTACTGTATCTGTATGCCTCTCTCCTTCATTACGTAGCTGCAAGTCCGTGCAGTAATGCAGATGGGTTCTCCATTTTAGCCAGGCTTTTTTTTGGGGGGGGGGGTTAGTTATAGGAGATTGCCTCGGCTCCTGAAACCTGAGGGCTTTCTGCATGAACAAGGAAATCTAAACATTTGCAAATTTACCAAACGGGTTTTCTGGATCGTAGAATTCTAGGGCTGGGAAAGTCCTGACTTCCCTTGTTTGCCTTGGATTCAGGCGGGTGCCTCAGTCTAAAACAGCCTCCTCTTCCTTATCATGCAGGGCTACTCTGCTGCCTTCTTTTAACATCCTCCTCAAATGTCCCACTTGTTCTTGGGCTACTTACCCTAGGCCACTGTCACTTGAATTGTTTTACAGTGCTGTTTGATATCTGCTGTGCTTTTCCATGCTTGCTCTTTTCTCATGCAGCAAATTTGCTAGCGCAGGCTCTTTTATACAGACTACCTGTCATTGATAATTTTGCTGTATGACTGAGCCCTCACTCAGATTATGCTCTGGATGTTCATGAAGTCAGGAAACAGGGGAGGAAAGAGAAGAGAAGGTTCTCTGGGGAGTCTTCAGTAAGGCTTTGAAGCTACTCACTCCAAGTGAGGAAAAGTTGTCTTGAAGGCATCTGCCCCTTCCAGATTCCAGGACATCAACTGTCATTTCTGCGTTGCCAGGGGGTTTTGTGTGTGTGTGTGTGGAGGGTAGATACAACTCTTTTTGATAAAATGGCAGGGTGCACTAACATGTGCTCTGTCAAGGTGCCATGCAATTAATATTTGATTCCAGCAAATGAAGGAGGGCAGAAGGGTTAAAAGGGATCAGCTGTGTGGAATAGAGAGAAGGGTTGTTCAAGCCCTGATCAGAAGCTCTTACTAAAGGGGAACTTGCAGCTGCCAGTAGCTCCCCCCACCCCCGCTTCATATAATCAGTGCAGCTATGGAAACAGCCCTCCATGGTCTGCTCGAGCTCATCGTCAGAGCTGGGCAACTGTTAAGGTAAGCTTATGTAGCCCTGTGCCATAGTATGGGCTCCATAGGAGGCCTGCTGAGATAGTAAAAATGTGCATTTTCACACCAGGAAATCCAGAATTTGGCACCAAAGCAAACTATCTTCATGTCAGGTGATTTGATCGTACTTTGCTGAATTGCTCATTTTATTCCAGGCACAAATGTTGGTCTCCTCTAAGCTCTGGAGTATTTTGACTGACAATTTATTGTGGTGGAGAATAACTGCATGGGCAACGTGTGGGTGGTGACAGTGTGAGTGAAGAGGACAGCATACAAGAGCAGAGTGCAGAGGTCACTCCACTGGGCCTGTATCAGGCACATCCTACTTGATTCTGAGCCTTGAACCAACGACTTCCTACATGGCAGTGTTACGCCTTTGCTTCCTAGGCATGACATGTAAAGCCTATCCGAAGCCCTCTTGTGATGTGATTGTCGGCTAGCGCAGAAGAGTGGCTCTAAATGACAGGTGCTTTGGGGCTCAGTCCAGGACCCATACAGGCCAAGCACTCATTTCCTGCTTCTTGCACCATTGAGGCTGCTGATCAGGGGAGGAAATAACAGGTTAAGCTGGGGCAATGTCACCCTGACCCAGAAGGCTAGACAGCTCCTGGTGCTGGGAATCAGGTGAGAGTAGTGCTATGAGACAGGGCTCCTGGTAGTGCTGGAGACCCAGCTGAGCTCTGAGCAGGAGCAGGAGCAGGAGACAGAGGGGTGAGTGGTTTTTTATTTGCTTTCAGCGGAGAGGATCCAGCTGAGGATTTTGGTGGGAGAACTGGTCTGGGAGTGTGTGGAAGCGCTTGGAGTTTTTGCAGATTCCTGGCTGCTTGAGAGAGGAAAGGGCATTGTTTGACGGTGATTGACTGCAATTGAGAGGAAAAGGAAGGGGCATTGTTTTGCATGTGATTGAGTGCCTGGGTGCATTTGAATAGCTGCTGCCAGCACTCTGCTGGGGGAGGCCTCTATTTAAGGAAACACCTGGCCAGAGGCAGAGGAGACCCAGCTGAGCTCTGAGCAGGAACAGGAGCAGGAGACAGAAGGGTGAGTATTTAAGAAAGCTCCTTGACAGAGGCACGAGCCTCTGGCACGAGCCGAAGGGCGAGCTAAAGGGCTCTTTGCCCGTGGCTCTTAGCCCAGGGACTCTTGGACTAGGGGCTCTGTGAGACGCCCAAGAAGAGGCAGAAAGTGAAAACCCTAGGCTCCTTGTTTTCCCCATAAAGTAATTTGACTTTGACAAGAAAAAAACACATAAATACAAAGGGATTTAAAAGGGGGATTACATTTACTTATTTTAAAAGAATTATGAAGCCAGAATGCCAGCAGGGGGTTGGGGGCTATCCAGTGTTTTGCACAGAGTGTCACATGTATGACTATCTGCCCACTGGGCAGAAGTCTTGGGTGTGTGCTCGGTGCAAGGAGCTCCTGGTTCTCAGGGAACGTGTGTGCTCCCTTGAGGCCAAGGTGGCTGACCTGGAGAAGCAGAGACAGTCAGCTAGGCGCACAGAAAAGACTCTCGGGGACTTGTTAGCTACGTCCCACTCTGGATCTGGCAGCCCCGCTGCTGTCAGGGAGCATGAGGGTCTAGGGGAAACAGGGCACCGTGCTGAGGATAAGGGGAATGTGCCCTCAGAAGGGACCTCTTCCCCAGCTGGTGAGCGGTTATCCTTTTGCACCAAGGAACCATCCCTGGGCAGGGTGGGAGGGGGGCTCTTGGTAGTGGGTGATTCGATCCTTAGGCAGGTAGACAGCTGGGTGGCGAACCCGCGTACTGACCGTATGGTGACTTGCCTGCCTGGTGCAAAGGTAGCGGACATTACGCGTGTTTTAGATAGGCTGGTAGATAGTGCTGGGGAGGAGCCAGTGGTCGTGGTGCATGTCGGCACCAACGATGTGGGGAAATGCAGTCGTGAGGTCCTGGAGGAGAAATTTAGGCTGCTGGGCAGGAAACTCAAGGCCAGGACCTCCAAGGTAGCCTTCTCAGAAGTGCTACCTGTTCCACGCGCAGGGCCGGAGAGACAGGCACAGATCAGGAGTCTCAATGCGTGGATGAGACGATGGTGTAGAGGGGAAGGGTTCAGGTTTGTTAGGCACTGGGATTCTTTTTGGAACAAGAGGGAGCTGTACAGGCGAGACGGTCTCCACTTGTCCCGAGAAGGAACCAGGCTGCTGGCGCTTAAAATCAAAAAGGTGGCAGAGCAGTTTTTAAACTGAATATTGGGGGAAAGCCGACAGGAGATGAAAAGTCTCTGGTTCGGGTTGGCTCATCTCAGAGAGATGAGGGGGTACCTGTTGCTTTTCTACAGGGAGGTGGATTGAAATTGTCCACTGAGACCATGGCTAGTGACATGGACTGCCTGACAAGGTCTCGAGATTGCAAGAGGAAGGTGGCAGGCTTAACCAGTATGGGAAATTACAGCTGTTTCTATACAAATGCTCGAAGTGTCCGAGGTAAAATCGGGGAGTTGGAGTGCTTGGTGTCAGAGGGAAAAATAGACATTGTGGGTATTTCAGAAACTTGGTGGGATGAGGAAAATCAGTGGGATACGGTGATTCCCGGTTATATATTATATCGGAAGGATAGGGGGGGAAGGGTTGGAGGTGGGGTGGCTCTGTATGTCAGAGAGGGTATAAAGTCCAGAAAGATCGAGAGGCTAAGAGAATTGGATTCGCTTCTTGAAGTTCTGTGGGTTGAAATAGGGGGGCCAAAAGGAAACTTAACACTGGGAGTTTGTTATCGCCCACCGGATCAAAAGATAGAGGAGGATTATAAAATGATGAATGAATTAAAGATAGCAGCTAGACAAAAACACTGTGTCGTAATAGGTGATTTTAACTACCCACACATTGATTGGGTCAATATGTGTTCTAGTCGAGAGAAAGAGATTGAGTTTCTAGACACTCTAAATGACTGTGCTATGGAGCAGATGGTCATGGAACCTACCAGGGGAGAGGCGATCCTTGATTTGGTCCTAAGTAACACTCAAGACCTGGTGAGAGATGTAAAAGTGATTGCACCGCTTGGGAACAGTGATCATAATGTTGTTGAGTTCAACATTTGTACAAATAGGGAATTGGCCAAAAAGACTCACACAACCACTTTTAACTTTAAAAGGGGTAATTTTTCTGATATGAGGGGACATGTGGGGAGGAAACTGAAGGGAAAAGTAGAAAGGGTCAAAACCATTGGGGAAGCTTGGAAACTGTTTAAAACTACAATTCTAGAAGCTCAAATAAAATATATTCCGCAGGTTAGGAAAGGCACAAACAGGTATAAGAAAAAGCCTACATGGTTAACAAACAAAGTAATGGAAGCTGTAAAAGGTAAAAAGGATTCCTTTAAGCGGTGGAAAGCTAGTCACAGTGAGGCTGATAAAACAGAACACAGGCTATGGCAAATAAAATGCAAGTCTGTGGTCAGGCATGCAAAAAGGGAATATGAGGAGCATATAGCAAAAAATGTAAAGACCAACAATAAAACTTTCTTCAAATACATTAGAAACAGGAAACCAGCCAGGGAGGCAGTGGGGCCCTTGGATGACCAAGGGGTAAAAGGAGTACTGAAGGATGATAGGGAAATGGCTGAGAAGCTAAATGCATTTTTTGCCTCCGTCTTCACTGTGGAAGATGAGAGGTGCTTGCCCACTCCAGAGCCGCTGAGTTCGGGAGGGGTGTTGAAAGACCTGAGTCAGATTGAGGTGACGAGAGAGGAGGTCCTAAAACTGATAAACAACTTAAAAACTGATAAATCACCAGGCCCAGATGGCATACATCCAAGAGTTCTGAAAGAACTCAATTGTGAACTTGTGGATCTCCTGACAAAAATATGTAATCTCTCCTTAAAATCAGCCTCCATTCCTGAGGACTGGAAGGTAGCTAATGTCACTCCCATCTTTAAAAAGGGTTCCAGAGGAGATCCGGGAAATTACAGGCCAGTCAGTCTGACGTCGATACCGGGTAAATTGGTGGAAACCATTATTAAGGAAAGAATTAGTAGGCACATAGATGAACAAAACCTATTGAGGCAGACTCAACATGGGTTCTGTAAGGGAAGATCTTGTCTCACTAACCTGTTAATGTTCTTTGAGGGGGTGAACAAACATGTGGACAAGGGGGATCCAATAGATATTGTTTACCTTGACTTCCAGAAAGCTTTTGATAAAGTTCCTCATCAAAGGCTCCTAAGCAAGCTCAAAAATCATGGGATAAAAGGACAAGTCCTTTTATGGATCAAAAACTGGCTAATTAATAGAAAACAGAGAGTGAGTATAAATGGGCAGTTCTCCCAGTGGAGGGGTGTAAGCAGTGGGGTACCACAGGGATCAGTACTTGGTCCACTGCTTTTTAACTTGTTCATTAATGATTTGGAGTTGGGAGTAAGCAGTGAAGTGGCTAAATTTGCGGATGATACGAAGTTGTTCAGGGTGGTGAAAACCAGTGAGGATTGTGAGGCACTCCAAAGGGATCTGTCAAAGTTGGGCGAGTGGGCGTCAACATGGCAAATGGGGTTCAATGTGGCCAAGTGCAAGGTGATGCACATTGGAGCCAAAAATCCTAACTATAAATACACGTTGATGGGGTCTGAACTGGCAGAGACAGATCAAGAGAGAGATCTTGGAGTTGTAGTAGATAACTCACTGAAAATGTCGAGACAGTGTGTGACTGCAATAAAGAAGGCCAATGCTATGCTGGGGATTATTAGGAAGGGTATTGTAAACAGATCAGCCAATATCATAATGCCGCTATATAAATCAATGGTGCGACCTCATCTGGAATACTGTGTGCAATTCTGGTCACCACACCTTAAAAAGGATATTATAGCTTTGGAAAAAGTGCAGAAAAGAGCAACTCGAATGATAAAAGGGTTGGAACACTTTCCCTATGAGGAACGGTTAAGGCGCTTAGGGCTCTTTAGCTTGGAGAAACGACGACTGAGGGGTGACATGATTGAGGTTTATAAGATTATGCATGGGAAAGAGCAGGTAGAGAAAGAGGTACTTTTCTCCCTTTCTCACAATACAAGAACCCGTGGGCACTCCATGAAATTGCTGAGCGGTCGGGTTAGAACGGATAAAAGGAAGTACTTCTTCACCCAAAGAGTGATTAACACTTGGAATTCACTGCCACAGGAAGTGGTGGCAGCTACAAGCATGGACGGCTTCAAAAGGGAATTAGATAAGCATATGGAGCAGAGGTCCATCAGTGGCTATTAGCCACAAGGTATAGATAGGGACTCTGGGGCAAGTGATGCTCTGTCATCTTGGTGCTTGGGGGGGGTCAACAGTGGGAGGGCTTCTAATGTCCTGGCCCCACTGGTGGACCTCCTGATGGCACTGGTATTTCTGGCCACTGTGGGATACAGAGTGTTGGACTGGATGGGCCTTTGGCCTGATCCAACATTGGCATCTCTTATGTTCTTATGTTCTTATCATCATTTATTGCAATCTGCGATCGGCTAATGAAAAAACAAAACAAAACCAACCATGCTTGATACACATAAGATACATAAAACCAGCGTTCTTTGCAATTCATACAATTAATGATAATAAAATTATTAAAATACTATACCACTTGTTTTCTTAATGAGGATGCCAGTGCGCAAAATCTTGCTACCCTGAAGGTAGTTTCATTAAAACAATCACAAGAAGAAGAGAAATATGAAAACCATTGGGTCTACCTAAGTATTTGGATGTAATTGTGGTGTTATACGTACTGCAAATGTCCTTGTAAAATGGAAAATATAAAAGGACATGTTCGACTGTTTCTATCATACCAGACTGAGCTGTTGTACATATGTGGCATGTGCATATCTCTGTTCAAGAAGGGCAGATGGGAGAACAATAAAACAGGCCACAGTAAACGCTCAATGGTATTTGGGGACGTATGGATGTAATTTGTTGGGATCCTCATTATATATCAGAACAACCTCATTAAGAAGTCTGCAGGTACATTTTAATTATTTTACCTTACATTTTCCCTTAAAATGGCTGAGGTGGGCCTCTTTGGGTAATAAATTCCGTACTATTGGAGCCACAGCTGAAAAGGCCCTTGTGTATCCCCTTACAGGTTTTACTTTCTGAAAGACTGCCACTTTCTGCAGGCCCTCTCTTGCTGATTTAAAGTGAAGTGTAGGTTCATATAGAGTGTGTGCATGTATACATGAACTTCCCATGCTCTGTGTTGGATTTCCCCCCCACTAAATCAGAAGGGAGAAAAAAAGCCTTGACTATTACCTCTCTGTTGATACTATGGATGGCATACTGAGTGCAGACTCACAAGGATCAGAATGAGCACCTCTAGTTTCTGATCACTCTTTGCGCCTGCCGTTAGGTGGCAAAGTACAAAGCTCCCTCTGCATCTGTGTAGCAAGTAGCTTTATGGACTCTTAATTTCCATTAATTTTTAAGGACATTTCCAGGGCTTTTTTCTTCTTCTTCTTCTTCTTTTGAAAAAGTGGTGCTGGAACTCTCAAGAGAGAAATGAAGTTTTCCATTTGTATACTGAAAACTTATGAAGTTTTAAACATTTTAAAAAGAATTTTGTCAAAGAGGTTCTGGAACCGCGTTCCGGCGCGTTCCCCCAGAAAAACGGTACTGGCATTTCTATGGCCTATAGCCTCATAAACCAAGCATGCTAATTCTCTCTCTCTCTCTCTCTCTCTCTCTCTCTCTCTCTCTCTCTCTCTCATATTTTATTTACTTTTGTTGGAGAGAGATTAATAATTCATCCTCCCAAATATGCTGTAGCTGGGCATATGCACTTACATGCCAAATGGTCACAGTGTCAGCATGTGTGATGCTTCTCTCTCTCTCTCTCTCTCTCTCTCACACACACACACACAAACACACACAACATGTATGTAAAGGAATGTGCCAAGTGCCAACTTCTTAGAACACAAAGTCACAAAACACCGAGAAATGGCCCCTCACTTAAAAATCACACATACAATGAGCAGCACGGTAGAGTGTGGTAGCTGCTTGAAAATGTGACTACAGGGAGGGCTGCTGGATCTGGAAAACTCTGTGTGAGCATTTCCCTGCGTCATTTCTGCAGTCATCATTACGTCATTGCAAGAAAGGAAGGGCTTGGTCAAAATTGTCAGTGGTGGTGGGCAGTGCTCCCTCTAAGCTGTGGAGCCTTGTGAGCAAAAATTCTACTGGCTACTGCATAAATTAGTTTGCCCTGGAGCTATCATTCCTGAGCTAAGACAAGAATGTGTGAGCTGGAGGCTAAAAACCTATGAGCCAGCTCACACTAACTCAGCTTAGAGGGAACAGTGGTGGGGGGGACTTGCTTCTTGTGAACCTGTGGCTGGATTTCCAAGTGGCTATAGGTTGGTTGTTGTAGATTTTCTGGGTTGTATGGCTGTGGTCTTGGCATTGTAGGACCTGACGTTTCGCCAGCAGCTGTGACTGGCATTCTCAGAGGTAGAACACAAAAAGATGGAGTACTCTCTGTGTCAAGGTGAGAAGAAAAATGGTAGGCAGGTAATTTATATCAACTCAGGAAGGTGGGGTAGGGCTGAGTCATTATCTTATAGGAGTTCCCCAGGCTGTGACATGCTAATGGAGGAGCTTTCCTGAGAGGTTCTTTTGCATGTGGATTGGCTGTTGGAATTCTAATCTTATCTGTAGTGCTATTGTAAGATGTAGAACATTTTGTGTTTTTCAGGACAGGAAACCGTGCCCTATTTATTTTTAAACTCTCTCCTTTCCTGTTGAAATTTTGTTTATGTTTATGAATTTCAATGGCTTCCCAGTGTAATCTGACATGGTAGTTGGATGTGTTGTCCAGCCTTTCAGTGTCTTGGAATAAGATACTGTGTCCTGTTTGAGTTAGGCTATGTTCAGCCACTGCTGATTTTTCAGGTTGGCCCATCCTGCAGTGTCTTTCATGTTCTTTATTCTTGTCTGAATGCTATGCTGTGTGGTCCCGATGTAAACCTGTCCACAACTGCAGGGTGTGCGGTATACTCCTGCAGAAGTGAGGGGGTCTCTTCTGTCTTTTTCCGATCGTAGCATCTGTTGTATTTTTCTGGTGGGTCTGAATATTGTTTATAGATTGTGTTTTTTCATAGGTTTCACCATCTGATCAGTGATTTCTTTGATATATGGCAAAAACACTTTTCCTGTGGGAGACTATTGGTTGCTTTCACACATGTTGGCTAATGCACTTTCTCTCTCTCTCTCTTTTTTATAGGATTTTTTGTATTGCTTTTCACTATGAACTACAAATCTACACACTACAAATTCAGAGTAACACGGTACAGTAATGATCTATCTTGTGCTTTGGATGTTTCTTTTCCCTACATATTCATGGTTACAAGATATCATTTAATTTCTAAGTAATAAGTATTCAAATAGAAAGAACAAAAATTTCTTAATTTTAGTATCGCATATGTGCAATAATATCAAATCTTTAAGTTCTGACATAGAAAAATCTCAGATCTTCATTTGGATGTCTTCTTGCCTCTACGCTCCTTATTCTTTTGCCAGGGGATTTTAACCTTATAAGATCTGGGTGCAGCAGCTCCCAAATCAGAATCAAAGTCAGAGTCAAAGATTCCACCCAGGGACACCAAAGTAGATTAGGAGCTGTCAGTGGTTGGCGCCTGATCATCACTGTTTTCTTCTGTCACCTTCTTTTCTTTTTTTTGTTGGAGTTTGATGTTGCTTCAGGAATGCTTTAGAGAGAGAGTCAATCTTTTCTTTCTTCTCTTTGTAGTTGAATATAAGACCTTCTGGTAAAATCCATCAATATTGGACATTGTTCTTTTGAAGGAATGTTGTGATGTTTCTGTATTGCTTTCTCTTCTTACGTATTTCAAATGGAACATCTTTCAGTATTTTTATCTCTTCCTCTTGGATTTTTAATGTTGTGGCAGTAGAAGCTTTAAGTATTGAGTCTCTTGTTGATCTTTTTGCAAATTTAACAAATATTTTCCCTGGAAGATTATTTCCCCCCACAAACTCTGAATAAGTTCTATAAATCATATCTATGTCTGCTTGCAATATTTCAGGTTTGCTGTTGATCGGGGGCCAATGCTTCACTTAAGATTTCTCTTAAATTTTCATCTTTTTTTCCCGGTACCCCTTGAAATCTTAAAACATATAGGGATCTTTCCACTTGCAATTGTAGTAATTGTCGTTTTTCAGAAGCTCTTTCTTTATCTGCAATGTCCATTCTTTGATCCATCTCTTTGATCATATTTTCAACCTTTTTTAGCTTTTTGACCATCTTCTGTGATTCGTCTTTGGTCTTCTTCAGCTCCTTCTGCAAGTCGTCAAATTTCTTGTTGAGGTTCATCAGCTGATCCAGCAGGGGGCACAAGGCTTCAGAAATCGTACCAGCTAAATCAGTGGTAGTTTCCGGTCTTGTGACCGGTGATGCTGTGCTGGCACTTCCTGTAGTGCCTCTGCCTCTGGACACCATTCCCCCCCACACACGCTGCGACATTGTTTACATTAAGGTAAAAGTTCTCAAAAGTTCTAAGGTTTTTCTCTGAACTGAATAATGAGCCCCGCCACGATCCGCTTGGGTTGGGTGGGTTTCTAACAGCTTATTGTCAGCTTGCTTTCTGTTTCGCTGCTTTTTGCGCTGTAGGGTAGGGTTCTTCTTCCCAAGAGTCCCCCCCCTTTCTTTGTGGGGCTTTGCCATCTCACTGTCAGTTCCTCCTCCCTCTTTACTTTTGTCTTTCTTTTGAAACTTGTTCACTCACTATTTTTTTCCGCTGGGTGTCATCCCGTAGGAAGAGTTCTTTTGCTTACGTCCTTGTGCGCTCTGGTCCGGTGACGTCTCTGGTCGCCATTGCTGGCCTCGGGGCAGTGGGACCGTAAGGAGCTAAAAAGAGCCTCAATCCTTCAGCCATGGCGTTGGGAGCGGCTCCTCCAGCACTCCAGGCAAGAGTTCAGGGCGGGGGATAAAAAACTTCTGAACCCCCTCCCTGCTGCCTTGATCCGAATCGCACCCATCAGAGATCGATGGAGTGTGTTCGTTTACGAGTTGCTGAAGCAGTTGCCATAAACCAGAAGTCCAGTTAATGTGCTCTCAATGCACTTGAGCAGTCATTTTGCAACAGGATGTTCCTGTTCCACACAGGAAAACCCAATTATAAGCAATTGCCAAAAGGCATTGAAAGTGCATTATTCAATGTTTGTGAAAGTGTTGCCACCACTGGCTGTGTGCATAGGACCTGGTCTCTCAGAACTACACTGCTACAGTTACCATATGAGATGAGTCTGGTTCTCTGCCCCTGGATACTTAAGCTCCATTGAGCCAGCAGTATTGGTAAGAGTGCCAGAGAGTGCTCCTGCTTAGCAAGGAGCTGGAGCCTGGTGGAGAGAGAGAGGCCATGACAGCAACAAGCTGCTGCCACTGAAACCCTTTGGGAATGATTTCTGTAGGCAGATGGGGGGAGGGTGTGGATCCAGATGGAGACATCTGCTTCATCTGCTTTGTACATGGATCCATTCTGCATGCAGATGTAAATAGTTTCTTGTGTCCTGGTGAATTGCCACCTGTGAGAGAGTTTAGCATTATGAGCTACTTTACAGAGAATTTGTGGGCATATTCTAAAATGTTCAGTCCAATAATCCGGGCACAAGCCAGATCTATAGGCCTACATTGCCAGCTCCCAGTTCTCCATGAAGTGGCCCATGGCAGGACAAATTTAGTACCAACAGGAAAGGTGTCCTGCAGGGAAGCTTGACCTACATTATTGATAACAGGGGACCCCTGCTGAGCTCCAGAGGAATCCAGGAGCCAATTCAGAGTACACAGTTTTGGAAAGCACAGAGCTCTGCATTGCATGCTGCTTTCACTTCCTTTGATCGTTAGATTTTATGACACCCTCTGCATTGCATGCTGCTTTCCAGGGGTCATTTAGTAGAAAAAGAGGTGCAGGAGCTCATTAGCATAACTCATTAGCATAACTTATTTGCATATGTCACACCCCCTGACATCACTGGAAGTGTGTCAGAAGGCAACACCCACCACTCAGGCTCCACTGGACTGTTTTGGATTGCTAACTATTGGGGGGGGGGAGTGCAGATCCGTCCTCACAGAGGAGGGGAGAGCCTTTACCTGAAGGTGGGCCGGGGGGGGGGGCTCTGCAACTTACCTGGCTGCTTCTTGCTCCTCATGGCCCGACTGAGGGCTGTTGGGAGCAGGGGGTGGGGCTTGTTGCATGTGCCTGCCCACTGGGCTCCTTACTGCGGGAGCTCCGCTCCTGTGCGCTCCGGCAGGAAATGACCCCTGCCACTTTCACTTTCTTTGATCATTCGGTTTTATTGTCCCTTCTGCATAGATTTATGGCCGTTTTATGGCCGTTCAGGGGTGACTTTGCAGTCAGTACTGTGGGGTTGGCCAGGGTATTTGAATGTGGTTTTGAGCTGCACCTTTTCCTCAGGGCTGAGAAAATGTGGAGCAAATGCCAGATGCAGAACCAGGGAGTATACTCAGGGTCTGGATAGGAGACCACTAGAAGCCTTGTGGAGGCAGGTCTCCTAAGGAAATATGAGATCTTTCCACATAAAAATTAGTTTTCAGTCTATCACAATCTATCTTGATCAAAACCCAATTCTGGGTGGGATTAGGCAGCTAGGAGCAGGTTTAATGGACGGGAGCAGGTTTGGTTCCCCACCCAAATACAGTCCCCTATTGTACCCGTTTGGTTTCTCCCATATAAGTGAAAGGTTGCAGTCTGCTCTTGTGTGGGGCAAGTGAGGCTCCATGTTTGGGGATACTGCTGTGGTTGGGGGGCAAGGCTTGCGTTGTCACAATGCCAATGGGTGGCTTGGCTTCTCTGACTGAGACCCCACAGGAAGGCGAAGTGTATCTCTGTGCAAAGTGCTCCCTCTCCTCCAAAGGTTGTTGCAACTATGCAAGCCCTTCATTCATAATATACTGCCTGTCACAATGATGCCTGTTCTGGCAGTGTTCGGGTAACAAATAAATAACTAATCAGTGGCTCCCTTCCAGCCTTCTGGTTCTGTTCTAATCCCTTTCCACCAAATTCTGGGGGAAAAATGCCTCAAATTCTTAGCTACATAATTGGCATGCTTTATCCTGATAACTTAATTTGGGTTGTATATAGATGTACATATGTTCACAGAATTTGGGATTTTCCCCACAGAGTTTTTGTGGGGATAGGAGAGTTGTGCCAGAGTGTCTGCAAGCCGTCTCTCCTCCACGGAAAGGAGCCAGTGGAAGGGTCACAAAGTACATTGCAACACAAAGTAGGGATGGGGTGGGGTGTTCTCATGCTAACCCTGTGGCGACTCCTTGCTAGCCCAGATCTGTTCTGTCACCTGCATCCCTGGTGCTCAGTTGTGCATTGGGGTACAGCTGAACCAAGCAGCAATGCCAAGCGTTGGGGTTAGTTGCTCATGCATGGAGTGCAACAATTGTTAAGGCCACGTGGGAGTTAGGTGGATAGAGGCAGGGGGACACAAAAAGCAAGCCGTGCAGAATCAAATGGCTGTTCTGAGTCTGGTCAGCCATGGTGGTGTAGTAATCAGAGGGGTCAGCCTAAGATCTGGGAGACCCAGATTTGAATCCCTGCACTGCCACAGAAGCCTGCTGGGGGACTTTGGACCAGTCACACACGCTCGGTCTAACCTACCTCACAGGGTTGTTTTGGTGAGGATAAAATGGAGGAGGGAGAAACAGTGTTGTAAGCCACTTTGAGTCCCTCCTGGGGAGAAAAGCAGGGCGTAAATATCTGAACAAATACCGCCTTCCGCACATACATCTTGTTACAGAACTGAAAAGCTGATTGTCTTCAAAACTTGTGCAGAAGGTAGGAAATTGTGAACATGATAATATTCCATGAAAGTGACAGATTCCATGCTGATATGCTAGATTCCATGATTTGCATTCCTACCCTGTTTGTATAGATGTGTGTATTAATGTCCTCTTCCAAAAGGCAGCTGTCTGTGGCAGGGTCAGGTCCCCTCATTTCAAGTATTTGGGTTTTCAGTCTGCTGTGCTTTCTCTTCCACCCCCCCCCCTTTTCTGGCTTGCTAATCTGCTCTGTCCATGTGCCCATTAAACAGGCTGTTCTTTTTCAAACACTGCCAGCCTCTGATTCTTTCCTCTCAAGGGACTGGTTAAGCAGTTCATTATCACTTGCCTATTAACGTGGGATTTGCAGAGACTTCCTCTGGCAGTGCAGTCAACCACCCCCACTCTGGAACCATCCCTCCTCCTTGCTGCTCGGAACCCCTAAGCAGAAGGATTGGGAGGTTTCATGCTGGGGTTCATTCTCATCTGGTCAATCCTTTGGATGAGTTCCAGTATGATTATTTGGGCTGCTTCCCTTTTAGCTTGGCATGTTTTCCCCCTCCCTCCCTCCTCTCCCCCCTCCCCCTTCAGCATTTGCCTTCCTGCTCAGATGTCATGTCACTTTCAAATTGAAAAGCCAAATGAAATTTCCAGGCGGTTTGCAGCTTTTATGATTCACTTGTTTGCTTTTCTCCCTTTGCACTTCCTCCCCCCCCTTTTTTTCTCCAGCTTTTTATTTTTAATTTATTTCTCCCTCTCCACCTCCCGCTTTTTTTTCTATTCACTCTTGCCAGCTGCCTGCTTTGAATTTCGTTTGTACCGAGGGCAAGAGAAATTCATTTTCTGCCTTTTTATTTTATTAGAGTGGGATTCTGGGGGGGGGGGGGATAGATGCAGGATTAAATGGAGAATGTCTCAGAAGTGTGTGAGTGTCTGTTTAAAATGTCACCTCTTTTTGCCCTTTCCAAATATCTGCCCATCTGCTGAAAGTGCTTGACAGTTATACAGCAGTATTTCTCTCCGATCAAACAAAGTGAAAGGGAAATAATTATCCTGTTTCTTGGGTTAGGTGTTAATGCCTAGGACAGGGGTACTGCAGAGTACTATGAAAGGTCACACTTGACTACCAGGGATAGGGCAGCATCCACTTACTTGACTAAGTATATCTCACTTGACTAAGGCCTTGGTGATATTCTCTGGCTCCCCCATCACCCACTGTTGGTGCTCTGAAGTCTGTCTGAATATTTTATCCTGCTTTTCCTCCCCTTGAAAGGGGTGTAAGGGAGCTTCCATTAAGAATATATGATTCTATACTGTCATATAAGATATATGAAAAATAATCATAATATCAGAGAGAATAAGTGCAAGTACAAAATATTACCAGATACAAACAGCCAGAAAAAAATCCATTCACTGTATTCAGCCACATCTGTAAAGAAACCTCCTCAATGACCATCCTCAATAATAGCTTTCCGGGTCTTTCTAAAGGCAGGCAGAGTAGATGTCCTCACCTCTTTAAGGTCCTTAAAAAACTGAGCCAGCTGGGCTGGGAGAAAGAACCCAGGAGAGAGCTGGTGGGAAGGTGAAGTCCCCCGCCCCTTCTTAAACTGCTAAACTACTAGGGACCATTAACTGAGGTTGCTTTGTGAGAGGACATCGTTTGAGAGTGAGTGGGTGCTTGTGAGGGATGTGAGGGGTGAGGGAGAGTGGTGTTTTGGGGCCTGTTTAGGTCGTTTGCCTGGTCTATTGCTCATTGAGCAAGGTATGTTTGCCTAGGGTTGATAGCGGCCCCAACCTCTGCTGTTGCTGCTGGGAAGTGGGGGCTGTGGACCTCTGAACTGTACAGCTCCTCCTAGGCAGAGGGCTGAGCCTTTGGAGCTAGCCAAAGGGCGAGAGTCAAAGGGCTCTGAGCCTGGGGATCAGGCTTGAGGACTCTGCATCACTCTAGATACCTTTAAACCACTAACCAGTTATGAAGATAGAAAGCCAGCAGGGGAGCAGGGGCTATCCAGTGTTTTGCAGAGAGTGCCACATGTACAATTATCTACCCACTGGGTGGAAATCATGGGGGTGTGCTTGCTGCATAAAGCTTGTGGCCCTCAGGGAGCAGGTTCATTCCATGGAGGCTAGGGTTGCCAATCTGGAGAAGCTGAGGCAGAGAGAGAGAGGTTTGGGGAAGAGACCCTTAGGCACTTACCAGAACAGTCCCACTCCTGTACTGACAGCTCTTCTGCTGTTGTGAAGAGTGAGATTCTCAAGGTCAGAGGGTGTCAGTCTGAGGAGGAAAGGTGTGATCCCTGGCCATGGGATGGAGACGGCTCTGGTCGCCCTTACAGATGACCTCTGTAGACATCTGGATCGAGGCGGGTTAGCGCTGCTGTTGTTATTAGATTTAATGGCAGCGTTTGATACGGTCGATTATGATCTTATGACTCACCGCCTTGCCGACGTAGGAGTCCAGGGGACTGCCTGGAAATGGTTTTCCTCCTTTCTCCATGGTTGGGGACAGAGGGTCGTGCTGGGCGAGAGGGACTCCCCGCAGTACTCACTAAAATGTAAAGTGCCACAGGGGGTGATCCTCTTATTTAACATCTATATGCCCCCCCTCGCCCTGTTAGTCCGGGGTTATGGGCTGGGCTGCCATCAGTATGCTGATGACATTCAGCTTTATCTGTTAATGGACAGCCATCCATCCTCCATTCCTGGAAATTTGGCTGAGGCTTTGGATGCTGTGGCTGGATGGTTGCGGCAGAGTCGACTGAAGTAAAATCCATCAAAGACGGAGGTCCTGTACCTGGGTCATGGGGGGTTGGAGGTGGGCACCAGGCTTCCCACCCTGGAAGGGACACCTCTGGTTCCGGCCCAGTTGGTGAAGAGCCTGGGAGTAACACTGGATACCTCCTTATCTATGGAGGCCCAGGTTGCTGCAGTCGCCAGATCAGCATTTTTCCATCTTAGGCAGATCAGGCTACTGAAGCCCTGTCCCTACCCCCAGGACTTAGCTACAGTGACCCATGCAATGGTCACTTCCAGGCTTGATTACTGCAATTCGCTCTATGCAGGCTTACCCTTGAAGTTGATCCGGAAATTACAGCTGGTACAAAATGCGGCGGCGTGCCTGCTGACATTGATGCCTGTGCGGGCCCACGTTTGGCATGTGCTCTGTCAGCTGCATTGGTTGCCGGTTGAGTACCGGATTCATTTCAAGGTGTTGGTAATTACCTTCAAAGCCTTATACGGCCTGGGACCAACATACCTAAGGGACTGCCTCTTCCCATATATGCCTCAGAGAGTGTTACGCTCTGAGAGTCAACATCTCCTGGTGGTCCCTGGCCCAAAAGACGTCCGTTTAGCCTCGACCAAGGCCAGGTTTTTTTCTGCCCTGGCCCCCACCTGGTGGAACATGCTCCTCATTGAGATCAGGGCCCTGCGGGATCTTAATCAGTTCTGCAGGGCCTGCAAGACCTGGCTTCCACCAGGCTTTTGGTTGAGGCAGCGGGCATCCACATATGGCCCTCCTGAGGTTGCGATCTCCCACCTACTGATAACCGGCCATACCTAGTTACATCAATGGGCCGGATTCTCCCTTCGGCAGGCATGCCTACCAATTGTATATGTTTTAATGTGTTTTAAATTTTATTGTATTTATTAAAATGTTGTAAACTGCCCTGAGCTGATTTACGGGATGGGCAGGATATTAATGCAAAAAATAAATAAATGAAATAAATAAAAGGGACCCCTTCCTTGGGTGATGGGCTGATACCCTCTCATACCAAGGATACACCTGGGGGGAGATGGACTTCTGATAGTGGATGATTCAGTCTTTATGGATAAAGAGAGTGGGGTCCGTGGCAGGTGTTTTGACCGCATGGTGACTTGTCTGCCTGGTGTGAAGGTTGTGGACATCCCACGCTGTCTAGATATGTTGATAGATAGTTCTGGGGAGGAGTCAGCAGCCATGGAGCACGTTGGCACCAATGACATTTGGAAATGTAGTTGTGTGATCCTGGAGGGAAAATGTAGGTTATTAGGCAGAAAATGAAAGGCCAGGACCTCAAAGGTAGCATTCTCAGAAGTGCTGCCAGTTCCACATACAGGGTCAGCTTGACAGGCACAGACCATGGTTCTCAATGTGTGGATGAGAAAGTGGTGCCGGGAGGAAGGGTTTAGATTTGTTAGGCACTGGGGAACTTTCTGGGACAAGCTGAGCCTGTACAAAAGAGATGGGCTTCACTTAACTAAAAGGGAATCAGGCTGCTAGTGATTAATATCAAAAAGGTGGCAGAGCAGCTTTTAAACTAATTAGAGCTGGGGAGCCTCTCATTCAGGGTAAGTCAGTCCAAAGTGCGTAAACACTCGGGGTAATGTATTTATGTATTTATTTATTTATTAGGCTTATATTATATCCTAATGTTAATAGGAATGTAATAGAACTTGGATTAAGGGCATGATAGCAATTTAGGGACACATGTGGTGACTAAGGGGCCGAGGAAAGTGAAGATTACTGAGGGGGGGGGACACATTATAGGTGTCTATATGCCTATTCTAGAGTCTCCAAGCCAAGATGGGAGAGATGGTGTGCCTGGGGTTCAATGACAATTTATATGTAGTAGGTATCTCAGGTGAACATCAAAGGGCATAGAATCAAGTAAGTTAGAAAACATCAGGGGAATTAACTCCCCAACAGAAGCAATATGGGTGGAAATACTGGGCCCTAAGGATTACTTAAAAGTGGGGGTGTACTATCACCCAGCTTATCAAACCCTTGAGGCTGATCTTGAGATGAAGAAGGAAATAAAGGAAGTGGCTAAAGCAGAAAATGTTCTTATACTGGGAGACTTCAACTATCCTCCCACTGACTGGGTAAACATGTGCTCAAGTCATGTTGTAGATATGAGATTCCTAGGCATCATAAATGAATGTGTGCTGCAACAGTTGGCCACAGGGCCACCCAGAGGGGCAGTGATCTTGGACTTGGTTCTGAGGGGACCTGGCAACAGATGTAGAGGTTGTTGCACCAGTTGGGAACAGTGACCACAATGCTATTAATTTCAACATTCAGATCAATGCAAAGTTAACCCTAAAGTCCAAAACTGTAACATTTGATTTCAAAAGAAGGAACTTTACAAAAAAGAGAGGAATAGTAAGCTGAAGGGGAAACACAAGAAAGTCAGATCCCCAGAGAATGCTTGGAACCTATTTAAAACCACACTAATTGAAGCCCAAATAGAATGCACTCCACAGGTTAGGAAAGACACTGCCAAGTCTAAAAGAAGGCCTGCGTGGTTAACAACACAAGTCAAGGAAGCTATAAAAAGTAAAGAGGCTTCTGTTAAAAAGTGGAAGGTCTCTCCTATCGCTTTGAACACGAGGGACCACAGGCTCTGGCAAAAGAAATGGCAGTCAATAATTAGGCATGCAAAAAGAGATTTTGAGGAGTGGGTTGCTATAAACATCAAGAAAAACAAGAAACATTAAAAATATATATATATCTGGAGCAGGAAACCAGCCAGAGAAGCAGTGAGGCCTTTGGGGTGACAAAGGACTCAAACAATTGCTAAAAGAAGATAAGGAGATGGCAGAGAGGTAAAATGACTTTTTTGTACCAGAAGACTGGAGAGCAGCAAATGTTATACCAATTTTTACAAAGGGATCCAGAGGGGAATCAGGAAATTACAGGCCAGTCAGCCTAACATCTGTTCCAGGGAAATTAATAGAAACTGTAATCAAAGACAGAATTATTAGGCACATAGAAGGACAAAGCCTGCTGAGGGAAAATCAGCATGGCTTCTGCAAAGGAAAGTCATGCCTCACCAGCCTTTTGGAGTTCTTTGAGAAAGTGAACAAGCAAGTAGACAACAGTGACTTGATACTTGGATTTTCAAAAGGCTTTTGTCAAGGTACCTTACCAAAGACTTATGAGTAAATTTAGCAGTCATGGGATAAGAGGACGGGTTCCGTTATGAATTTAAAAGTAGTTAACTGACAGGAGGAAGCAAAGAGTAGGAATAAATGGACAGTTCTCACAATGGAGGGAAGTAAGCAGTGGGGTCCCACAAGGATCAGTATTGGGGCTAGTATTATTTAATTTATTAATATATTATCTGGAACTAGGGGTGAGTAGTATAGTAGCCAAGGTTGCAGATGACACTAAATTATTCAGGATGGTGAAAACCATGGCTGAGAAGAGCTCCAAGAGGACCTCCACAAACTGGGTGAGGGGGCGACAACATGGCAAATGAAGTTCAGTGTAGGTAAGTGTAAGGTGATGCATTTGGGACAAAAACTCCCAACTTCAAGTATAGGCTAATGGGATCAGAACATGCTGAGACTGAGAGGGAAAAAGATCTTGAGGTTATAGTGGATACCTCAAAGAAAGGGTCAACCCAGTGTGCTGCAGTAGTGAAAAAGGCAAACTCTATGTTAGGGATTATTAGGAAAGGGATTGAGGATAAAACAGCCATTATTGCGATGCCCCTGTATAGCTCTATGGTGTGGCCTCATCTGGAATAGTATATACAGTTCTGGTCACTGTATCTGAAACAGGACATTGCAGAAGTGGAAAAGTACAGAGGAGGGCAACTAAGATGATTAGGGAGTTGGAGCACTGTCCTTATGAGGAAAGGCTGAAGAGTCTGGGACTTTTTAGTTTAGAAAATAGACGCCAAAGGCGGGGTGGCATGATAGAGAGTTATAAAATTATTAACGGGGTGGAGAGAGTTGGCCAAGAGTGCTTTTTCTCCCTCTTTCAAAATACTAGAACTCGAGGGCATCCAATGAATCTGATGGACAGTAGGTTCAGGACAGACATACTGCTTTACACAGAGAATGATTAAAATGTGGAATTTGCTACCACAGCATGTAGTAATGGCTACAAAAATAAACAAATTTAAAAGGGGATTAAACAGATTCATGGAGGATAAGTCTATCAATGGTTACTAGCCATGGTGACTGAGGGGAACCTCCACATTCAGAGGCACTAAATCTCCGAATCTCAGAGCCAGGAGGCAACATCCGGGAAAGGCCTCAGCCTCTACGGCCTGTTGTTGGCCCTCCAGAGGAACTGGTTGGCCACTGTGTGAGACAGGATGCTGGACTAAACAGAGTACTGATCTGATTCAGCA
Organism: Gekko japonicus; assembly: GCF_001447785.1. NCBI lineage: Eukaryota > Metazoa > Chordata > Lepidosauria > Squamata > Gekkonidae > Gekko > Gekko japonicus. The sequence goes on along the minus strand of NW_015171503.1, from coordinate 2,356,203 downwards.
GGGCTCTTCTTATGTACTCATTATTTGGACTAAGGCAAACCTTACTGCCCTAATGGAAGGCACAGCAAGCGAGCATTATTGAGAGGAACAAAATTGGAGTACGGTTCATATTGGACCCTCAATTACGTGGGTGTCACAGTATGAAGGACTTCAAAGGTAGAAAAACAGCACATTGAACTGGACCCAGAATCAAATAAGCAACCAATGAGGATTTCCAGCACAAGTATAATCTGTTGATAATTGGCTCACTCCAGCCAAAAAACTGATATATTCCAGCAGTTTTCAGACCTTCTACATTCCAGGTTTCCTCATTCTGCTGAGGAACCTCCTTACATTACAGAGGATTTAAAGAAGTGCTTTAGGTTCTATATACCCAGTTCACATGGATGCTGACAAGCCTGTAGGCCTCTTGGCTGCTCTGTGTGAACTCTGAAAGTACTCTTTAATGTATCCACAAGACTGCTGTCAGTGGGCAAGCAGTCTTTCATAGAAGCTCGTCCACGCCCTTATCCTTCCTTGTTCATATTAAAACATTCAATCAAAATTCCATGGTTAACCCATAGAGTTTTGAGCGACTGATCAAGTATCACTGGCAACATGCTGATATCACTTCCAGTCACACAGGAAGTGGCATTAGTACATTACTGGTGACATCAGTACATCACCATTGAGGAGCCCTCCTACCAGTTTGTGCCAGCCTCAAGATGACGATGCTAAATAAAATATTACTAGTCCCTTCTACTGCAGCTAACTAAGGCCTTTAGGAGGTGACAGTCTAACTTCCCTGGGGATGTATTTTAGGGGGAAATTAAATCTTATCTGTTATGAGGTATTTACATGAAGAGGTTTTCAGGATAGCAAGGGTTGGTCTCATGCCTTTCACTTTTAGCGCTGTTGCAACCTGTGTCACACAGCCATTTCCCTCACAGTGCAACTTTTCCAAATGCTCATTATTGCAGCGTTCTGTAAGTGTACTGTATTGCCTGGCACCTTTGTGCTATGTGATACAGGGTTTTATGCACATTTAGATTCAAGTCTAGAAGCACCTTTGAGGCCAAAAAAGATTTTCGAGAGTCAAAGCTCCTTTTGTGAGACAGGAGTAGGAATCTAACTGTTCTCCTCCAGACTGACAAAGCTACCCTCTGAAACTGTCTTCCTGGAGGGTGTATGTACGTGTTCATTACCTTTAAGAGAGGAGGGACCATTTGTCTCAACATTCTAATTGTGTCCCATTAAAATGCAAATTTGGGTTTATGGCTTGAAATTGTCAGTAACATCGCTATGGCAACAGGAGTTTGAGGGTGGAGAATTGGAAGAGGTGGGCCTGTGGAGTATCTTTTCACAGAATCCCCGCTGAATAACTCCAGGTAATTGAAATCTGCTGTCCTTTGTGAAAAAGGTCCAAGATCAAATCATAATCTGCTAGGAAAGTGAGAGGGTATTGGTAAAGCTCTTCTGGCATTACTACTGTCCTAGTAAAAGCAGGCCATTGGCGGATATTGCTCACTTTTGTATGCCCACCAAGGACCACGAATGATTGCTTTAGAAGGAGCAGTTATATTTGAGTCCAGTAGCACCTGAGAGACCAGGACGATTTTCAGGGCATAAGCTCCCTTCATCAGACACGAGTAGAAGGACATCCATGATACTTGGTCCTAATAATAGTTCTGTGAAATTGGGTATGTTCAAGATGGCCTGTCTACAGCATGTTGAAATCAGCAAGATGAGAGGGTACAGAATGCTTTTGGTCACTGTTGAGTGACCTGTCCCTTGTGTGTGTTTGCCATCGGATTCTTCGCCCAATGAGTTCACGCAGTAGCGACTTCTACAGCTCAGCAGCATTTTACAAAAAGTAAGCCTGGGTTTTCTTGCGAAGGCTTAGAAATAGGGCACATTTTATTGTCATAAACCCAGGGTGCCATGGAGATTTTTGCAAAGGGCGACAGGGGCTGACGGTGGGAGCAGTGGGAGATGTTTCTGCTGTGGAGTCTTCTCTTTACCTTTGTTGTAGGGAGGAGAGGAGAGGTTTAGAACATTCCCAGTATTGTTTTTCTTGGCTGAAATATCTCATTGGGCAGTGAGGATTGGAAGGAAAGAAGTGTGGAGAGAAATGAGAAGGGAGTAAATGATTTCATTTTCAGGGAGAAATTGTGCATCTCTGGTTTGATTGTTGACTGAAAATTTAATAACTGTGCTGGGCAATAAAGCATGAAGAGTTGTACATCGTCTGCACCACCACAACTGCTGATGCCGTGTCTCTCCCAACCCATTCTCTCTCTCTCTCTCTCTCTCTCCTCCCCCCTGAAGGACTTGTCCCGTTTACCATCCTTTCTAATGTCAGAATTAAACAACTTTCTGCTTGTGGTCCAGAAATCAGCTTTGCAGAAATCAACTCTGCATGAGAAGTATGAATCTGACTCTGGGATCATTGGCTGTAATGAGATGGGGGCTCATTGTTTGTGGAGCTGGTGGAATGCGGGACAGATCTCCAGTGCCTTTGTGGCTTAGCTTGGGGAGACCCTTGAGCTAGACTGAGGAGAGTGGAGACTGCTGACGTGAAACCTTGGCGCGTTTGTTTTCTTTCGCAGATATCCCAGGGTGTGCCATAAAAAAATTATCAGTTACAGAATGAGGTGGAATGAGATCCTGGGGTTTTTTTTCTAGTTGAAAGGGGGGGGCATGTTTTATTCTTAGCACTATACAAGCACTACTCCCAGTGTGGCTCAAGTGGTGCCCTCCCCATATAACTCATGGATGGAGCAGGGATTTAACTGGGCTGTACTGGAGAGGGCTGGTATAAGAGAGACTAGACGTAAGTGTTGGATTTCAGCTTCAGGGGGCAACGATTCTTCCAAACATTGAGACCTGTCATGCATTCCCTTGAGAGGATGCTAGCATTCTTCAGCTGTGGCAGTTGGGTCAAACCAGATGTACAAAAGGAGGGAAGTGGACTAGTGGAAGGTATGAGTAATACATGGAGAAGAGAATTTGGAATGCTTTGGCATGGTCTGTTGTTTTGATGCAGCACAGGCTAAGTGCTTCCTAGGAGTGTTCCATTGGGCGTCCCGTTAGATATAGACTTGGTGAGCGGAGCAACCCTAAAGTGTGCAGCATTAGCATACCGGCCGCACATCCTCTCAGGCAGCAGGCCACTGGAGTGGTGTGTGTGAGCTGGCACATGCATTAAGGGACAGTATCCGAGCAGAAGGCACGCACAGGTAAGTCAGCAGCGTTGTATGTAGGTAATCAGACCTCAGTTAAACCAACGAGGCTGTGGTATGCAAGTATTAATAATTATTGCATAGCAGTGTACATAGTATAGCCAGGAGGTCCTAAGACTGTCTGGCAGCCAGAAGTTCTAGCTCTTCTAGTGTTATGCACCACTAGGTGGCAAGCTAGACTTGTTTTTAAGGCAAGAGATGTTTCAGAAGTGGTTTGTTATTTCCTGCCTCTGTCCCACAACCCTGGCATTCCTTGGAGGTTGCCAATCCAAATAACTAGCCAGGGCTATTGACAAAGTGGAGAGATTCCAGAGAAGGTCAACAATGATGACCAAGGGTTTAGGCGGTGTGCCATCTGCCAGGGGAATTATGTTAGCAAACGATATGGTTACTGCAAAAAAAATTGTAATGGGACAGGTACCGGAATAAGGAAGATGTGAACCATTTTGCAGAAAGGCTAATATACGAAAAACCCGGGCATTGTAGGATGGAAATCATGCAGAGGGGAAGGACTAGGATCTGGGAGACCCAGGACAGAATACCCACTCAGTCACAGAAGCTTGGAGGGCGCCCTTGGGCCAGTCACACATTTGGAGTCTGACCTACCTCACAGGGTTGTTGTGAGGATAAAATGGAGGAGAGGGGAATGATGTGAAGCTGCTTTGGGACCCCATTGGGGAGAAAGAAGGAGGGTCAATGAAGTAAATAAATTAAAAAATGGCAGCTTTCCTGTTAAGTATAGGGATGCAGGTAGTACAGGTGTCTCACAGAAGCACTAGGATGGACTCGAATCTAACTGTTCTGCTGCAGACCAACACGCCTACCCTCCGACACGATCTTCATGGATTTCGTATTTCATTAAAAATGAAATATTTTCTGGAGGTAATTGCCTGCTTGCATCTCACAGAGAATGCCTGCAAGATCGGATCATAAGATTGTGACTGGCATAATCTGCTTCCTGCCTCTCTGTCCTGTCTAATTTCCAAAGAGTTCTGGTGAGCTGGAAAGCTTGCAGAATGTTTTGTGTCAGTCTGGTTGGCCCTAATGAAAGGCGTTACACAGATTTCATTCTTGTTTTTGGATAAAGGCTTTTTGCCTTTCTGTAACTTTCTCTCTCTCTCTCTGCTTTCTAACTGGAAAACAATTAAACATTGGCTGGCATGTCTAGCTTGGGAAAAGGAAGATCAAGGAGGAACACCAGTCATTTTAAAAACGCATAAAAGGCTTCTTCAAAGGAGCAGCACCGCCTCCACAGCAGGGCTGAAGAAGGGAGGGTGAAGAAGAGCCTGCGGCGGCAGGATGCGGAAGACCCACTCTTTGAATCTGGAGCTTTGGTGAACGGCATGGTCCCCAGCTTTTCTGTGCCAGCTCTGGGCTGACTTTTTGCTTCCCTTGTCTCTCCCCTGGCCAGCACAGTAGAAGAAGGCAGAGGGAGAAGGCTCCGGCTAACAGCAAACCGCAGGTTTAGAGTCAAATGAAAAAGAGAAACAGGGCAAGAAAATGAAGGGAATCTGTTGTACACAGAAAGTCTTGTCCAGTGAGGGGCGGCTTCCTCAGTTCCTTATGTTGTTATCCCAGTGACATCCTTTCTTTTAGTGAAGAGCCGGGTGCTTCCGACCCAGAGCCTCTGCCTGGCTTTACTGCTCATGATTCCCAATGTGCGTCTTCTTTCCATCCTACTCTTTAAGTCTGTTATCACTTGTGACATGTTTTCTTTACATCAAAGCCAAGGGGTTGCTGAGACTGCATTTCTTAGTTGGCTTCGGGTGTCAGGGGAAGAAAACATGTTTTTAACCCCCTGCATGCCAAAGAAGAAAGGTTTACAACCTAAGGCACAAGCTGCATACTCATGGCGTACTGCACAGCTGGATCAAACTCCGATGAGCTGTGATTTCTGAATGCAAACACTCCAATCCTGGAAGTGCTGACTGGTACCTAATTGGGATTTCAGCATAGTATTTCTAAATGATTTGATAGCCTCCGTTTATACTAACTGTGATTAGTTATGGTATCTGAATTCACAAACTGCTGTTCATTGAACGGAACCTGGAGCAGTTCCAGACCAGGTTTTACTCATGGCTCAGGGTAAGGTACCTAGGCAAGCTACTGTGAAAGACTCTGGTAGGGCTTGTCTTCCTTTCTTTGTTGATTGTGAATGAAGTTTATTTAAGAAGTTCCTTGGCATATTCCTGGGTGATTACAGCATCTTACAAGTATATGGGGAATGTCTTCCCTGCTGGGAGATGGAAGAGAGGCAAGAAGATGCCAAACTGGGGGTTATGCATGTACTTATGTCTAATGCACTAATCCAAGTTTGTTGTACATCATGATTTATTGTCTCATCTGAATGCAGCCTTATTGTCCTTTGATCATAATGGAAGAGAGGAGAATCATATGGAGAGTAAGAACAAGATGTACCTTTCATTCCCAGGCTACTAGTTCAGTGTGGAAGGAATCAGTTCTATTCCCAGTAGACAGTCACTCTCATAACCAAAGTAACCCTAGTTACCATTGCAACCCCATACTCAAGTTGTGTTTTTTGTCAGAAAAAACAAAAGCTGTCTTGGTGAAGCCTTCAGTATTCTTTTATAGCTCTTAAGTATGGGTTTGTTTGTCTAATGTGGTCTAGCAGGCAGTACTTGATTGGAACTGGGAAGACACAGGATCAAGACAAATTTATGACGATGGTGTGGTATGGCCCTGAGCCAATCTCTTCTCTCTCAGTCTTGGCCCCTCTTCCCTAAAAGAAGAAGAATAGTGGCAGGGGTCATTTCCTAGAAAAAGAGCTGCAGGAGCTCATTAGCATGTGGTATGCTAATGAGCTAATAGGCTATTAGCATATGCCACACACCCCTGACATCACCGGAAGAGATGTCAGAAGGGGAAGCAAAGGGGGGGGGAAGGCATCTTCAAAAGCCTTCCCTTCCCCAGCTGGCCTGCGGGGGGGGGGGAGCGAAGAGAGAAGGGGTTTAAAGTTTAACCCCCTTCTCACTAGAGTTGGGCCACAGAAGGAGGAAAGAGGGAAGAAAGACAGAGAGTAGAGAGAAGGAAAAAGGGAAAGAAAGAGAAGGAAAGAAGGAAGAAAAGAAGGAAGGAAAGAAGGGATAAAAAGAGAAGGAAAGAGGGAAAAAAGAGAAGGAAAGAAGGAGGGCAAGAAAGAGAGAGAAGGGAAGAAGGAGGGAAAGGAGGAAAAAAGAGAAGAGAAGAAGGTGGGACTGCACAACCACTTTACACCTTATACCCCTGGTTTGGGGTAATGGTGTCCTTGGAGGGATCAGGTGCACAGACTCCCATGCAACCTGGTGCCTTCTTTCCTCTGTCCTTCCCTGAGGTATGTTGGTGCCTTGTCACGTGTCCAGACCATTCGCACCTCATTCTCCTCTGTCACTTTGGTCCTTGTCAAAAATCTTTGTCAATGCAGCTCTTAAGGGCATATAAGGTTTGCACATATATTTCCTGGCAGATTTGATTAATTAGTATATTTTATTCTAAAAACAGAACTTCGCTTCCTTGGTATCATATTCTGATTCCTCTCTCAAGCCGTCTCACCGTCAGCATGAAATCCAGTTTACCCTCCCTGCTTTCAAGCTAGGGCTGACATTGTCTGTTCCTATTACATTTAATCGGAAATGGATAGGCAGATGAGCTTCCCTGGATAAATCTGCCCAGTCTGAGTAGCAGAGTTCTTCTCCTTGATGTCATAAACTGTACACCATCTGCCTTGCCAATGCTCTGACACCCCTTAGGCAATCCCTCCATATTTCTGAGCACATTGTAAGGCTGGTTCTGTTTGCGAGAATCTGGTTCAGAGGCTGGATTTCCCCTGGTAGAAAAACTCAGGATCCTACCCGAGAGCCGTGACAGCCAGTGGGGGAGTGAGGCTCTGCCAGCAGCAGACATTGTGTTGGCACAGGGGAAGAGGAGGAATGATTCACTTTCCTAATATTCCAACCCCTCCGCATCATATCTAATAGTCTAATTCCAATACTTGTGAGTTTACCGTGGATGGGCTGCTCCTAAAATTCACTTACCGTGGATGCCAGAAATTCCGCCAGGCCCTTTGAATGCCGGCTAAACAGGAAGGAGAATGCAGTGGTAGAGGGGGAGTAGACCCTTCCCCCATCTGGTAGCAGGTGTTTGCAAAATTTGGCTATGGAAAAGCGGCATGCGAGGGATGTTGTTGGAGGAAGGGAAAGGAGTGGCACCATCCTGGAAGTGTGCATGGGTGGGTGGGTGGGTGAGGAGATGTGGGTTCCAGGTTCTGTGCTGACGGTTGTTCTGCCCACCCTTTGGAAAGGAAGCAAGTTGCCGCCGTCTTCCAGGCGCCTACTGGGGAGAGCTCGAGAGCCAGCGCTTGATTGGTGCCAACTTGTCGTCACACAGAGCCTTCTGTGTAACTCAATAATTAGTATAAATTAAATTTCAATTATTTTTCAAATCAGTGCTGTTTAATTGGCAGCAATTATTTCAAATGTTACAGCCAGACGCAGGTTCACAGGAGGTGTTCTGCAAGCTGGTTAAGACTGCTGATGAGGGAAGCTCTGGTTCAGCGCCAGGTGACCCTTGCTGTCGGGAGGCAAGCAGGGTGAATGTTCAAGGCAGACTGGTTCCTGGACAGGCCGCCTCTTGAGTCCGGGAACAAGGCCAGACAACAAATACACTATCCTAAGGCCATACAAAAAGGGAAGGAGGGGGTCTAGTATAGACTTCGTTAGCACAGGAACTCTTTGGGACTGGTGGCAGCTAACTGAGGACCTCTTTAGCATGGGCTAAATCTATGCAGAATTTGACAGATGTTGAAGTATATTTCCTTATATTTATAATCCTGCTTTTCTCCCCAGTCGGGACCTAATATGGCTTACAATATCATTCTGTTTTCTGTCATTCTCCCTCCCCTTCTGTTCTGCACAACAATAACTCAATGAGGTAGGTTAGAAGAAGAGAAGAAGAGATTGGATTTATACCCTGCCCTTCACTACCCGAAGGAGTCTCAGAGCGACTTACGATCTCCTTTCCCTTCCCCTCCCCAAAACAGACACCCTGTGAGGTAGGTGGGGCTGAGAGAGCTCTTTTGAGAACTGCTCATGAGAGAACAGTGCTGGAAGAACTTGTAACTCACCCAAGGTTACACCAGCAGCTGCACATGGAGGAGTGGGGAATCAAACCCGGATCTCCTAGATTAGAGTCCGCACTCCCAACCACTACACCAAACTAGCTCTGAGGTTAGGCTGAGAATGAGAGTGACCGGCTCCAGGTTACCCAGTGAGCTCCCATGGCAGGGTGGGGGTTTGAGCCTGGCTCTCCCAGAGCCTGCTCCAGCACAATAGCACCACACCAGTAGTGCCATGGCTCTAGTATGCACCTAACTTGTGGTTCGACCTACCTTTGCCACACCACAGCGGAGATGTAGTAAGAGGGGTGAGTGGAGATTTGGCCTGAGTCATGAATGAAGCATGAGCCAAAGCCATTGCATGATTCCTTCAGCACACATCAGACTGTGCAGAACCCCCTCAACCCAGTCGCAACCTGCCAATTAGGAAATGAGAATTATCCCAGTGCTTTGGCATAGGGCTGGATGCCATTTATCTGGCTTATTGTTGGAAGTTCCCAGTGTGCGCACATTATCCTGGGAGAACAAAAACCACGAGGAAATCATCCAAAGCGGCAATGGAGCTGCAGCTATTTTGCTGAAACCCGAGATCCTTAATGGAGGAGAACATGTCTGCCTGCCTGGAGGCATAAAAGCTCCAACCACCTGTCCCTCCCTCCAGTGAGCGAGCCTGGACCATCCAGGCAAGAGGATTTATCTTTGTGTTCCACTCAACAATGGCCACCCTGGCAAGGGAGTCACTTGGCTTCCTGCCCGTCTCTGGGAAATGCCACCCCTGACCTCAGCCGTCATAGCGGTGTCAGCTGCACAGGGCTGAAACACCTGGGGCCCCGCTCTCTGCCAGTGACGTGTCTTGGGCACATTCTGACAGGCAGTCAAGACTCATTGTCTTTGTAAGGGACGAGGGAAAATAAGCCTGCCTCTGAATTGTCACAGGCAATTCAGACGCTGCACTGCCAGGTGATTCTAGGTTCACTCCACATTTCTTTTCTTTCTTTTTGCTGCTGCCAGTGAGCAAGGGCTTCATCTTGGGATGCCCTATGCTGGGACTCAAGGGAAGTTGAGTATGATTCATAGGGGTTCCGTATCAGCTGAACATTCCAGTCAGCTGAGTATGGAACACTCTTCTCCTTGCACATGCGTGCACACTTCTGGAGACCTGGGAATGAGGAATGGAATAGCATTCTGGTGTGCAAGGCAAGCGGAGGTATATAAATTGTCCCAGGCTACATGTATGGGATGTGATGGTCCTTGATCTTGGATGTGTGTTTCATTCTTCATGGGAAATAAATTATGCAAACTATGATTCGTATAGCACTGCTGTAACATTTACTCTTATTCCGGAGGTTTAAAAAAATTAAAATAAGGATTTAATGACCAGATAGCTGCTGAGCAATGACAAGTGGTCATGGGGGTGGTTTTTTCTTCTTCCAGTCTGCATCTCCATATATTTAAAAAGGAGTCCTAATCCTAGGAGGGGGAAGGGGCCATTGTTCAGTGGTAGAGCATCTGCTTGGTACGCTCAGTCCCTGACATCTCCAGCTGAAAGGGATCTTCAGGTAGCTGGTATGAAAAACCGTTACCCTGGAGACCTGCTGCCAGTCAGAGTAGATGATCTTGACCTTTGTGAACCAATGGTAAGATTCAATATAAGGCAGCATAATGTGTGCACAGTTATTCGTCATTTTCACTTTTTGCTTTAGTTGCAAAAATGTCCAAGGCCAGCACTGGGTGATTGCCAGGAGTTGGTGAGAAGTCAGGCATATGCGGCTGCCTTTAATATTTTTTAAAAGCCACTTTGCATATCACACTGCAAGCCAAGAATCTGATCTGTTCTTGTTTCAGCAGTACCTTGGACAGCTCTATAGACATCGCTATTGTCGGTGCAGTGCAATTCGGCAGGCCTGTTTTTCTCTCCCGCCCACCCCCTAATAGCGGTAGGGGTGAGCTGGCATAGCTACCAGCCTGTCTCCCCTCTGGGCGAAGTGACAGAGGGGGGAAGGCAGGCAGATTGTATTGATGTGATGGGGAGGAAAAAGACCACAAGACTTGGTTGTCCCACCTCAGGTGAGATGGAGCCTCTTCCACAATAGAGGCAGATGGGCTGACATGGTCTTGAGGAGGAATACTGAAGATGCTTGATCTGCACAATATATGTCCTGTCATGCTAAAAGCAGGTCATGATGTAGCTCTTTAGGCCCCTATGAAGCTCTGGCCAAAGGAAGGAACTGGAAGAGGACAGCTAGATCAGGCAATGCAGAGCTTCTGGATCAGGTTCATGCTTTAATCTGAACAACAAAGGATCCATCTTACTGTCTTCTTTCCACTGATTCATCTCGTCTCACCTAGCCTTGATCCTTTACCTTGCCCCCTTGTGTATTAGCAGATGCCCGATCTAGCAAATTTTAATAAATCAATTATGGCTGTGGTCACACGGAGCATTAGGCACGCTAGAGGGACGGAAGATAGGCGGAATTTCTGGGCGCGATCTCACCGCCACATCTGGGAAGCGTCGAGCTCCCGTGGGGAACCCGAGGCTTTCCGCGGAAGATGTGCGGTAAAAAACTAGTACCTCAGAGGTACTAGTTTCCTGAAACTGCGGGGCAAGGGTGGGCGTCTGATCGCGTTTCCGGTGGTAGTTCCGGCGCCCGCCCATGTCCCCTCGCAAAAAGGTGTTTTTTTCCAAAGTCTCCATAGATGCGCACAAGCACCCAAGGGAGCATGCGCACATTTGAGTTTTTTAAAAAACCCAATCCCGTTCGCCCCGCGCCCCGCTTCTTTGCTGCGCTGCAGGACTGTGGAGTGATCGGCACCTCCCCCCTGCCACGGGACCTCCACGGTAGGTCTGCTCGCACAACCGCACGTTTTTTAGCCCCGGGGCAAACAGCCACGCTCCCCCCCCGCATTTTCCTGCCCATGTGCCCGCAGCCTATGTTTAACTCTTGCCCATCTTTCAAAGAGTTCAGAGTGGCATAAATAGTCTCTTCCCTATTTTATCCTAACAGCAGCCTTGTGAGGTTGGTTAGGCTCAGCGAAGTTGTTTGGTTAGTGAGCTTCATGGCACAGTGGGGGTTTGAGCTGGGTCTCCCTGGTGCTTGAATGACACCCTGCAACACCACATGGTCCCTCGTGAGCAGAGGACTCTACCTTTGACAAAGTGACTCTTTTGATGACCAGGTTGCCATGGCTGCATTGATAGCACAGAATGAAAGAAATGGAATACAATTGCAAAGGAAATTATCTTGCCTCACGCTGATGTAGTGTTGCTCGGCATGGCTTACAGCCTGCAGTTCCCTCTGTTGCCTACTCCTCCTCTCCCTCCATTTATAATGCATATTGCTTTTTCTCATGTCCGTATGACCTAGGTTATGCATGTAGGATGCATCTAGATAAGTGACTGTCACTCTCATGGATTGACAATTAATGTTTGTTATTTTTAGCCTGTCACAATAGCACAACAAGGCATCCACAATAAGAGAAAAAGAAACCTGCCATCTGGACAGCCAAGGGTTAGGACTTGCTTGATTCCCACCAGAGGTGACATTGTTCAACTGTTTCATTGCCTCCTGGGTGTGATTCGTTTGACTTTGGGAGTCACTCTTTTGTCTTTAGGAGGAAGCTAATCTTTCTCATTAATAACTCTGCAGATAAAAGATTGAAAATGACAATGGCAAAATTTTTCTGACAATTCTGATGGAGCGACAAAGCTGGGCTTCCTGTTCCAGTCCTCCAGGTTGGATAGCCTTCAGTTCCCCTTGGAGCTTCATAAAATAACATCACCCAGAAGGCAATGGATAGCCCATTCCTTAACCAATGACAACACATAGCTTTTAATGAGTTGATGGATGGATGGATGGATGTCAGCTAGAAGTGGAAGGCACTCAGTAGGAGGAAGCTGCAGACACCACCTTTCTTTTAGCAAAGGTGGTTTCTTTTATTTCAATGAAGGTTGTTCTCTTCATGCCGTCACTTTCCCCCCTGGAAGTTTTGCAAGGCTTTAGTAAATGCCTGTGGCTTGCCTGGGCACACCCCTTTAGTGTGCATCGTTGGGAGCGCAAACGAACTTACTGATATTTAAGATGTCTCTAAATGTGGCTGTGCAGAAAGGAACCAGCTGAATTTCTATGTATAAAGTTCCATACTCTTAATTCTGTGTGCTTACATGACTCTGCACTAGCACAGGCAGAAAAGGTATCGTCGTAAAAGAGAACATAATGGGATGTATTCAGGAATCTGTGATCTTTCCCTTGGGACAAGGTCCCATATATGTCCCTTCCTCCAAGGCATTCCAATGGGGAAAATCAATTCAAGACTTTGTAAGTGTTCCAGTTGATGTATTTCTATGACAGCAGATCAGCCCTCTCTCTCTAATCTCACACCTGCATGACTAGAAATCCCAGGAAACCGGCATATGTAGTGATTTGAGAGATGGACTAGGATCTGGGAGACCCAGGTTCAAGTCCCCACTCTCCCATGGAAGCTTGCTGGGTGACTTTGGGACAGTCACACTCTGTCAGCCTAGCCTACCTCACAGGATTGTTGCTGTGGGGAGAAAGCAGAGGAGGGGAGAATTCTGTTGTCAGCCATTTTGAGTCTCCACTGTATAAGTATAAATACACCTCATCATAATAAATCCCAATCTCTGACTGGCAGTCTTGCTCTGAGTGTTCTATGCTGCAAATTCCCAAGCTTGTTCAGCAATGGACTGGCCCTTTCCGCCACCTGTTCCCTGTGTCCCTCGAGCACTAACTCTCCTAGCATTTTGGAAGGGAAATATGCCCAAACAGTGTGCTAGAGATGTATTAGGAAAAGCACATTCCAAGCTGCCAGCCTTACACCTCTGCTAATGGGAGTGATCAAGATAAAAATGAGAGGTGGGTGAGAGATGCTGCACAATGTGGATAGGTGATCACTTGAAAGGGGAACTGCAGATACCATTTCAGTGCACATCCCCTCCATTTGGTAGGCATCTTGCTAGTGTTCATTGTTTTGAACATACCTGTGTCTCTGTCAATTTCCTGGTGATTGATTGTGCCGTGAAGATCGAAAAAAACATTCTTCTCGAGGGGGTCTGCCACAAAGAATCAGTCTGCAGGAGCAGGTGATCCCCACTATATATACCGTGAATTAAATTTGTTTTGTTAGCATGGCAAAATTGGTTTGCAGATGTGGTAGCTAGAGCCTTTGTAAGTTTTTGGTGGCAGACGACTTTTTTTTTTAAGAGCAGATGGAAGGATCTGGTTGATACTGCCTGGCCTGAGAGCAAGGGTGCCAGGGGTCAAATCCAAAATTCCTCCAAGCCAGGAAAGGCCAATTACATGCCTGGTGAATTTAGATTATCAACAGTTAGATTATCAACGGAGACGTCAAACAGTGAGTCAGCTCTAGGTCAGGTAGAGAGAGGGAGGTAAATCTATGCAGGCTCCTGTGGAGAGATCTTGGAAAAGAAAATTAGTTTAGAGAGCAAGCTTGGTTTATTTTGCTTTAAAAAAAAAATAACCATGGTGCTTCTATATGAGATACTTAAAAACACACACACAACAACTGCAAACAGAATGCAGACCAAGATAAGAAATGGGGTTGGATCCAGCTAGCTTTTCTACTGATGGAAGTGGGTGAGGGGCATCCCTTTTGGTCACCCAGACGGCAGTGCTGTGGATCATGGCACCCATGTGGACAAAAACCAGGCAGGGTGGAGGCTGTAGTGAGGAGGAGAATTAGGTGAGATTGAGCAAAAAACCTGGTTGGATCCAACACAGGTGTTACACGTACAAAGTACAAGCTTCTGTAGCAGTGCATACTAGAATGAACCAACCTAAAAGTGGCTGGTATGGACACATCCTCAAGACTGACACCTTATATTTTTAGAGGATACATGTTATGAAACCATTTTATAGACTGTAAAATTGTTATATACCACTTTTTTATTGTGTATACACTGAACCTGATGGGAAGTCACAGCTTATTATAGACCTGTAAATTGTACCCACTTGTAATATATGTGTCTGTCTTTTAATGACTTCAGATAGAATAACGTATTTATTTATTATGTATTTTACCAAATACGCTTCCCACCTGTCTTCTCTCACAAGGGCCACAACTTCACCTGTCCACATCTCTTTCCTTCTTTTCTAAATAGATAGTGCTTTCTTACGTGATAAACTCTGTTTTACTGTTTGCAAATAGCTTGACAAATGTAAACTGTTCAGTGGAAAGCTGTTAAATTGAATAGATGCTGCTTAGGAGAAAAACTGTTAGAAGTATTTATTAAAAATTTTTTAAAAATCTATTTATAAATTTCTGTCCTGCCGTATCTAATGTTCTGAGCTGGCTAACAGCTATAAGAATCAGTACATCATATCAATAAGCACAGTAAAATAATTCACAGTCATTAATATCCTAATTAAACTGTGCTAAAATATTTACTACAGAAAGTAACTTGGCTCACATAAGGAAAGAAACACACCACATTTAATATCTGTCTAAAAAGAAGAGCCCTAAATTGGTGCTGCATTGTTTCTAGATGAAACAATGAAGATTTAGGGACTTACTGAATACAGGTAAGGCTCTGATGGTTATGAGAACAGCTACTGAATTGTGTATCTACAGGGAATCCCTGTATATTTTGTTTCTAGCAGTGTCTCCTGGGATTTATACCGTGAGCGTCCGCAATCTTTCTCCAGGGACAGACAGTCTTGTTTGTTTGTGTTGTCAGTCCTGCAAGAGGCAACTTAATGCAGTCACAGCAGAATCCTTTATAATCACAGCCAGACTCTCCTTTAAGAGCTTACTTGTTCAAGTCAGTCAATCAATCCGTCCATCCCACAACCATCCAGATCCATAAACAAGGATAAATAGTAATTAGCATGGTAAATAGTTTGGCCCTGTGTGTGTGTGTGTTCTGGTTACAGTATCGTGGTAATTATTGCTGGCTCCCTGCCTGAGTATTTCCTGCCGTCTGATTTCGTGGTCTGCACAGCCTTGCCAGCCTGATTATCGCTGGACTCATGTGAATTGGCAGTTTACTTTCTGCTGTCTCTTCTGTTTGGTCACCAGGAGGCAGAGCCGCAGGGAGGGGCAATTGCCCAGGTGCCTTGTTACTTCACAAAGAACAATAGGGCCTGCCCGCACTCACTGCACACAGCTGAGCCTGTACTGAGAACATCTGATAGATTCCCATCATTCAGATTTGTAAATAAGGCCTGAAGTTTACTTCTGTGTATACATGCTTAGGGTTGTGCTATGCTAGCCTATTAAAATGTTGCAATTCCCTGATGCTCAGAGTACTTATACTAGTTATTTGTGGCACACTGACATTGAGAGAGAGAGAGAGAGAGAGAGAGAGAGAGAGAGAGAGAGAGAGAGAGAGAGAACCAGCACTTTTTTCCTTCATACAGTTCCCTGCTTGTTTACCAGAGAGTAGACCTGCCACAGGTAACCAGGGGAATGGCTATTTAGAAGCCTGCCATCATGTGATAATATGGTGCTTTAAAACATGCTGCTTTGAAGAAGGATGACTCACCCTCTGTCTCAGGAGCTGGACATTCTGATTATCTCTGCAGGATGGAGCTGATCACTTCTCCTCCCTTGCCTGATGGAAATTGGTTTTGCTAGATTTAAGGTTAAGGTTCTCCACAAGAGCCCTTTGCCTCTGTCTCCCACCCCTGCCTCTGAGAAACTTCTGCTGGGATTCTTGCAGTGCCTGGAACAAGGGGTGCTGAAAGCCACCATGCGCTCCTGGACAAAGATTCCATCTGCCCCCCCCCCCATATGACCCTTATCCAAACCAGACATTATAACAAATCACTTGGGTGGCTGTTACTACACATTTATAATTATAGAAGGATCTGTGTGTCCATCTGCCCATCCTGCCCATTTGTGGCTGGCATAACTCAGCAGAAAATAAAACCAGGAACCCCAAAATTGGCCATCAACTTCAGGATGATTGTGGGAATTCCAGGGACAAAGATGAATGGATTCAGAATACCCTAGCCTAGGTTATCTCCAGACCCCCCTCCCATGCTATTTGAAATGGGGGCTAAGCCTATATAGTGGTTGAAATGTTGGATTAGGATCTGGGAAACCCAGTCTGGAATCCCCACTCTGCCATGGAAGTGTATTGGGTGACCTTGGGCTAGTCATACTTTCTCAGCCTATCCTACCTCACAGGGTTGTTGTGAGAATAAAATACAGGAGACAAGTACGATGTAAACTGTTTTGGTTCCTCACTGAGGAAAAAGACAGGGTATAAATAAAGTAAATAAGTTATAGCTTCTGTTCCTCATTTATTACTGCTGAGGCAGAGTAGCATTTATTATCATGCATGTAACAGGTGGAAGGGGGGGAAGCATCCTTTTACTATTTTGATAGATTATGAGGAAATGTTAACTTCTCACTTTTGTTCATAATATTAACAAAGGTTTGCTACTATACTACAATTAAATACATTCTGAGTTGCCAACCCGGATGTATGAGAAGCTGAGAATGAAAAATAAGGAGGGGGATTAGAAGTGGGGATAGAAGAATGGTACATGATGAAAGGAAGAGAGCAAAATGAAGGAGGAGAAAAGTGTGGAAAAGAGTTACAGAAATGTAGAGAAAGACAACAAAGGTTTTTTATTTTATTTTGCTGTCACACACTAACAGGTGCCCCTTTGCAAGACCTGGCTGTGCAGGAGCTGGGTGGAACTAAAGGAAAAATGAAACCATAGAGTGTTGAAGATAATGACCTTGTTAGGAGGTTGCATCCTGGCATTGATTGTAGCTTGTCTTGCCTTGCCTTGCTCCAAAGTTGGCTTGACTGATGGGTTTTTAGCAGGATCTGAGAAGCAAGGATTTCCCTCAGACTCCTAGTTTACTTTGCAAAAAGGCCCTACTCTCTACTGTGCTCTGCCTTCCCTGTGCCCCTAGTGGCTGCTGTTAAAACTGCACTAGAATTTTTTTAAAAATGTATTAGATGAATACAGCATGACTCTGGTTTCAGGGGCCCTCCAGCTGACTTGGACCCCCCTCAAATTTTGTTCCCACAGTCCCCTGCCTCAGTGGCCCTGCCTGGAATTGCCTCTTTATTGCAATTTGTCAGGATGTCTCTTCCTCCTCTCTTAAACAACTCCTACAGAACCACCTCTTTAGCAGACTCTTCAGCCTTTCTTGATAGGGAAGGTCCTCCAGCCCCCTCATCATCTTGGCTGCCCTCCTCTGTACTTCTTCCCGCTCTGCAGTGTCTTTTTTGAGATACGGTGACCAGAACTGTACACATTATTTCAAATGATCTATACAGGGGTATTATAATACCAGCTCTTTTATTTTCAATCCCTTTCCTAATAATCCCTAACATAGATTTTGCCTTTTTCACTGCTGTAGCACACTGGGTTGACACTCTCATTGAGCTATCCACTACGGCCCCAAGAACTTTTCCCCTCTCAGTCTCAGCAAGTTCAGACCCCGTTAGCCTATACTTGAAGCTGGGATTTTTTTGTCCCAATGTGCGTCACCTTATACTTACCAACACTGAACTTCATTGGCCACGTTCTCGCCCACTCACCCAGTTTGTGGAGGTCCTCTTGGAGCTCTTCACAGGTGCCCTTGGTTTTCGCCATCCTGAATAATTTGGTGTTCCAGATCATTTATGAAGAAATTAAATAGTACCGGCCCCAATACCAATCCTCGTGGGATCCCACTACTTACTTCTCTCCATTTTGAGAACTGTCCACTGATTCTTGCTCTTTGCTTCCTCATGTCATTTAACCAGTTTTTAATCCATAAGAGAACCCATCCTCTTATCCCATGACTGCTACGTTTACTCAGAAGTCTTTGGTGAGGTACCTTGTGAGGATTTTTGAAAATCCAAGTATATAATGTCTACCAAGCCACCATTGTCTACATGCTTGTTCACTTTCTCAGAGAACCTCAAAAAGTTGGTGAGGCAGAACTTTCCTTTGCAGAAGCCATGCTGATTTTCCCTTAGCAGGCTTTGTTCCTCCAAGTGCCTAATAGTTCTGTTTTTGATTGCAGTTCCTACTAAATATACTTTCACTGTAATCCTTGGACTGCAGAAATTTCTACCTACAGGCCTAATTATTTTCCATGATACCAAGGAGATGCTGAGGATAGGGTCTCTGTGTGAAATCCAGCAGATGATCTGTGAAATTCCCATAGATTGGATTCTGATCCGATTATCCTCTTTGAATGGGAGGGGAAGCAGCATCTGCTTTGGCGGGAGTTTGCAGTCATCCCTAGGGATGGTGCAGGGTACTGTTCTGGCTTATTGTGTCTCCCACTGTAGTGCTTAGCCCCATCACTTCATTTGGATTCATTACTGTTGCCTGAGTCCTGTGTCGATTATAGGAAGCAAAGGTGAACTAGAACTATGCAACTGCTGGGCAGTAATGAAAGACTCCTACATCTGGAAGGAAATCACAGTGCCAATCCTAAGCAAAGTTACACCCTTTTAAGTGTGTTAAAGTAAATGCACTTAGAAGCATGTAACTGTGCTCAGAAGAAACTGCAAAAGCCATTTAGACTTACCTGGTGCCTCAAAGCAAAATCAGACATTCCTGAGCCCACCCCTCCACCCACTGCTAAATGTGCTATTCTTTTGGGTCTGCATTTCAAAAGCTGAGACATAGTGCTTTGTTGCTTCAAAGACACAGACTAGACTTTATATTAATTCATTTATGTGTCTGCTTATTTCACTGTGTAGCTTGCCCTGTCCCTTGGGTTCAGTGCACCTGCTATTGCTGACATTTACCAATCCAAACAAGAGCTGAAAATCTGACTGACCGTGAAGTACATACCTAAAAAGCAGAATTGTTGAATAACAGACTTGTTCCATTCACTAGCAGGATCTTCTTCAATGCTAGTTAACTACCAGTGAAACAAAAGAATTACCCATTGTTTAGAACTGGATGCCGGGCTGTGTCTCGCTGTGCATCAGTTTGCGTTGCGAAATGAGGCTAACGCTGCCTTCATACTCTTTATTTATTTAAAGAAGATGTGTCCGTGAAAGATTCTGAGACACTTAGCAATTATATAACAGAGACAATGTATATATAAAGTTCCTGAGGAGGATTGGCCTTGGATTCTCTGCCTGAGAAAATAAATTACTTTCCTTTCTACCAAATCTCTATACTCTCCACTTCCCCCATCGCAGATCCTATTTTCATTTTAAATCAGAAGTATGATTTGCTTATGAAAATAATTGTCTGAAGCAGAAGGAAAGTTTTGGAAAGGCTGAGTGCACTTAACAGTGGGATGTGTCCTTCTTTTGACTTTCTACAATGGGGGAATTTCTCTTTTGCTTGCATGATACTATCTTGGAACTCCATTTTATTCCTCGTATTTTCCTCTCAGTCATTTCTTTTCCAATAATGAGCTTTGTGATTTGTCTTCCCAGACATTGTTTTGTTGGAGTGGCATGTGTAAAGGCAACCCAGTAAACTGCTCTGAAGCTGAAGTGCACTAAAACAAGTGCCCAAACTGGATTAAGGGTTATGCATAGGTTTGTTAGGACCACTTGCTTGCTTGCAGAGGATCCCCTTAAGACGTTCACTGGGGATTCTATGTATCTATGGGGACTCATATATCTGTGTTCTGTGTATTTGTACATATGGCGCCTGTATCTACGTGGGTAAGGGGTGCCAAAACTGTCTATTAAGACCCAGCCTGCAACAAGCTAGGACTGTGTGAAAACATCTCACTTTATGAAAATCAAAGAGTGCCCTTAAACTCTTTAGTCTCTGGGAATATGGGTAGTATTCCCTTAAGCAAAGCCTCTGTTGGTGGAAAAACTGGTTTTGCTAAAAAGCTATGCTACAAGGAATAGTCATCTTGCTAATTTTTCTGTCCTGTTAGTTTTGTCAGTGCTGTTATTGTTAGGATTTGTATGATTGTTTCTGGCACCTATTGGATTATGCCTGTGACATCACCAATGACACATTCAGTGTTCCCACCACACAAACAGTTCTGGCTTTATTTTCAATGTTTGCTGTTATTTTTATTTTATTTTTTAGAAGGCAAAAGCTGCGTACTTATTCACTTTATCAGGTAACCGCAAATGGACTCCTTTCGAAAGGTATGGTAACAACTTTGAAAGGTTACCTTTCCTCCTCATTCCCTCCCCCTTCTAGAAAATGAAATCAGATCCTAAACTGCTTTACAGTGCAATTCTAAACAGACTCACACTGTTACTCTAGTCAGTTTCACCACCATTAATTTATATGGGAACAGAAGGTGGTGCCTGCCAGTCACAAAATGGCTGCTGTCAGGGAGTGAGGTTATACATAACTCTAACAGTAAATCCAGCATTTCAGGCAGAAGCTCTGTTTAACAGGATGCCTTTCAATCTGCACAGCCAATCAGAAGCCCTGCTGGACAAATGCCCTACCCAGCCCCTCCCACTTTCTATAAAAGCACTTGGCTGTGGCCAGGAAAGTTGTCACCCTAGTCACCACACTGGGGAACCCCTACTCCATTGTATCTCCACGTTCTTTTCCTTCTAAACATCCAAAGCCCTTTCAGTGCTGCTCAGACAAGGGATCCTAGATAAATGGACTCATAGTGGCTGATGATGGGAATGATCTCTCCCACTTCTTAAGCAGTTCTTGTTTTTTAATTTCTCCCACCATACAGATGACTGTAGGCCTTCTATATTTCAGTCAGTTCCATTAGTTACTGTCTCCCCCCCCCCCCGCTCACATCTTTTTATTCGTGACACAACTGCGGTGACATATCACTGATGGTGTAAAAACACCTTCTGCCATTTCTTTAAAGACCTCTAAAAATTACCATCTTGTCATCTTCTCAAGAACTGTGACCGCACCATCCCAGCGCATTGTAACCTTGGTGGCATTCCAGGCTCCTGTGGCAAGCCTGAGGTCTGCCCTTCATTTACATATAATTTTTCATTAATGGGTACAGGGTTTTAATCAGAAGGCAATGCACACCATTAATTTCATCTGGGGAGGGCTGTTGAGTTTACACAGCTCTTTTCTAAGACTCACAAAGCCTAACTATGCTTTTGCTGGAGCAAAGAATATCGGCACTGAAAGCACTGCAGTGTGAAAACTGTTTTCTTATGCTTGCTTTTGCATTTGAAGTGACACATGCACCCCGGATTCTGCTGAGCTGTTGTAGCTCTTGGCTCATGGAAGGATTTGTGGTCAGAATGAATCTCTGTCTTTGCCATTTTCAGGGGACTTTGACAATTAGCAGTTCTTGGTACACAATACAGGCTTCCTGAGTATAGCCTGCTGATTGTTCTAGTACTAGTGACTATTTCAGACACGATCCAGACAAAATTAAGCATTCCAAAGCCCCACTGATTTTATTGGGGAGGGGGGGAGGTGTGTGTGATTTACATATGCTCAGTTTTGTTTGGCTTCTGTCGTTCGTGTTCACGGGATATGCAAGATACGGCACTGAATTAGCCATAACACAGTCCCTGCACGGAGGACTCATTGTCATTGGTAGATGGGTAAAAAGGAGAAGATGGAAGAGGTCTTTACACATAGTAAGTGGCGATGGAATAGCAGAGAATTAACCTGCTTCAGTTTCATTCTAAGTCATTTCTCAAATATAAACATCATCAGGGGCTTGGTAAACGATGTCCCATCACAGTTTGGAGAAGCTCAGCTGGATGGCTTTCTGCACACTCCGTGTTAGTGGAATGCTTTGCCAACCATCCTCACTGCAGAGGAGGCACGCAAGGGCACTTTTAGCCTGTGTTCAATCATATTTGAGTTTTCTTCCACTTATGCTCAAACTGCCTTTCAGCCTGCTTCATTGCCCCAAGCACATCAGTAAATCAAGGAGCAAAATCAGCTTTGGCAATGGATGACTAGGAGCGATTGTATCTTCTGCTTGGGTCATCTCTGTATTTTGCAGACACACCAGGGCTTTGATAGGAGTTCCAGCCTTGTCAGCACAAGGGCCATCAGCCTCTGGGAGCAGACCATTCTAATTGATTCCCTAACCCTTGAAGATTAAACCTCACAGATTAATGGTCAGCCATTACCAGACCATTTAGGACTGGATCACTACAGGTCAAGCATAACACTTGCCACATGTGTGGGAGCTAAGATGTTTTGGACTGTTCTGTAGTTCTCATAGCAGCCATGAAGTCCTAAGCTACAACAACAAAGGGACCCTTGGCATGATATTGAGGTCCCCAAGATCTAGAAACCTTGGGATTGTCAACGCCAGTTCCAAGACCACCTCCAGCAGCTCAGGTAGGGAGACTTTTAAGCAATACACCAATAAAATTCCTAATATGTCTTTTCTCTCTGGCACAGGTACAGATACTTGGAAGACCAAAACACCAGGAAAGGGTGATAGGATTACGGCAGAGGGCAGACTACAGCAACTTCCCCTCCATAGCCATCCAATTATATCTTCACTGAGAAACCAGATGGGCACAGCTGGGAGAGAACTATCCTTACTCTGGCTGCTACAGCCAAGCAACTCTTGGTGATGCATATCAGGTCAGCTAGAGTCTGCAACAGTACTCCAGGGAGCCCATTAATTCAGGGTAACTGTATGCTCATAGCTACTGATCCCTGTGATTTCACCCTGCTTCTACTCTTCCTACTTGTCCCCAGCTGGCTAGTTCCTTCCCTCCATTTCTTCTGCCCCTGCACCCCACAGGAACCCTTTCTTCCACTTCCCGCCTTTTTCTCTCAAGGCAGACAGAGTTTAAGGGGAATAGATCTCCCTCAGCCATAGAGTCAAAATATGATGAATTATTTTTTTAAAAACGGCCAGTCATGGTTGTCATGGCTCACTAGACTGCTTACAAGAACCCATGTCCATCAAAAGATGGCTTACATGTTTTTAGCAACTTAGAAGATCCCCGTCTCAAACTGAAGCAAAATGTAAATAGGATGCAGGCACAGTATTAATGCATACATAATGTGATGCTGCCAGTTTGCATGAGCAGCATGGTATAGAGCAGAGATAGCCAGCTTCTGATACCTCCGGAGCGGCTCCAGCACCCAGCCGACTAACATGGATAAATAAATAATGGTTATATTCCAAGAACAAAGGAGGTGATCTGGACAGGGTTTGTTGCTTCAGGTGGCCTTTCTTAGAGAGGTGGTTTAGAATGAGAATTTCCAACAGGCATGCAACCCCCCCCCCAAAAAAAAAACCCCCGAGAGAAAATGCAGTGAGGAAGTGAGGCAACTCTAGCTCCATTCTCATGTTACAGAGTAGGCCAGGGATAGCTGAAGTAAATAGGGAAGGATTCATTTCTCTTGTGGGTCTGGCTGAGCTCAAAAGGTCTTCTCCGGAATTTCTGTTGCTTTGGGGAGAATTTGCCATTTCCCAATTAGTTTCAGTCAGATTTAAACACTTGTTCTCCCTCTCCTTGAAGATAAGGTCTGCACTGGGCTGATCTCATCTGGGAGGAGGCGGTCAGTGTTTAAGTCTAGTGCATCTGGGCAGACTAGCATGCGGAAAACACCTGGTGTCAAATCAGCAGGCTGATGTGGAGTGATGGAATAGAAGGGGGGGAAGCAAAGAGAGGTAAAGCTGGAGATTTGTGAGTGGTGAAAAATTACAAATTCTTGTACTATTTTTTAAGGGGGGGAAACCCACAGTGTCCTTTAATAAAAAGTCTCCTTTATTTAACCTTGTATTCTCATACACTGGTTTTAAAATTCTCCCTCAGGCTGCCAGAGCTCGAGCATCACCTCAGATATTTATATCTTCCCGTCTCTCCTCCTTTCCCTTCTTATGTGGAAAGCCCACCCAAGGGGATTGTGGGACACAAAAGGGTTTAGAAACAGAGGGGCTGCCATGCCAGATCAGTCAAGTCCACCCCAAATCTCCTCCTTTGGCAGAGAAGATGAATGAATAAGGTATTTGGCACGTTGCTGTAGGTGGCCTGCATAGTGACACCCTGAAACATGGTGTTTTATTTATACAAAACTGGGCTGATTACCACCAAAGGTCCAGTGACACCTTAAAGACTAACAACATTTATTTCAGTTAAGGAGCTTTCATGAGTCACTGTTTGTTTCTCCAGATATTCAAAGGGGAGATCATACTGAGAATTCTTCTTATGGCAAAGACTTCGGGGGGGAAGAGGAGAGGCTGTTGCAGAGGAGAAGAATCCCCATATGGAGGCAAGACTTTGGATGGGGCAGAAAAGCAGAGTATGGGGCACCACTCTATACCAGGCTGCAGAAAGACCTGTCTTCCCATACTTGTCACTCTGTTTGAGGAAGTTCTCTGGGCCAAACATGGCCAGTGGTGGAACACTTTGTCTGTGACTGGTGAGTAACTGAGAAATGGTTCTCTAAGGCCCCTGCCACACGGCAGGGGAAAAGCCCTTTAAAGCGCGGCTTTTAAAAGCCGCGCCAACGTTGATACGGCTCGGCGGGATCCCACGGATCCCCCGGCCGAGCCGCCTTTTCTCCCCGGCGCGATCAAACGCCGGAGAGAAAAGACGGCTCTAACCGGGAGCCGGCCGATCTGCGCATGTCGGAGCATGCGCAGTTCGGCTCCGGCCCGGGCTTGAGCCGGCGCAAAGACGCGCCGGCGATCAGACGCCCGGGAAGAGGCGCCTCATCCATTTGAACCACCGAGGTAGGTGGTTCAGTTTGAGGCGGTTCTTCCCGGGTTTGGGCCAGTTTGGAGGCGGAAGCAGAACGCTTCCCAGATGTGGTGTGATCGCGCTGCTTTGATCCGCCTCCAAACTGTCCCGTTCCTGGGCCAAATCGCCTCGTGTGAACGGGGCCTAGGTCTGGCATTGCTCCTCACCACAGGAGCCCTGGTGGCTACCACGAGAAGTAGGAGCTTCTGCTACCCTTAGAAGCTACTCATACCAGAGTGAAGGGGAGCTCAGCAGTACTGGTGTCAGATCCTCCTCTCTAATTCACATCCATGCCTACGATATTTCAGTTGCCTATAAATAGCTAAGCAAGGTTGGCCCTGGTTAGTAGTTGGATGGGAGACCACCACAGAATTCTATGGTCACTACGCAGAGGAAGGCAATGGCAAACCACCTCTGTTCATCTCTTGCCTTGAAAATCCTACGGGGTCACCACAGGTAAAGCTGCAAGCACTTCACACACACACACACACACAAACAGTGAATAAATAGTTTCCAGGGAGAGAACTAAAGCACAAACCTGGACGTTTGTTCAGAGAAAAAAGAGCTTTTGACAATCCTACTGAAGTAACATGAGGACAGGAGTTGGTTTTTCTGTGATCTGGCTGTGGCTGGGTCAGTTTTGAAAGGTTCACACAATATGTTACTCCCTGAGAAGACAGCATCTAATTGCAGTTAGTGCTTTTGAAAAATCTACCTCCAAATGAAAAATAAATGAACATTCCTCGCAGCAGCAGAATTCTCAGAAGTTGAATAAATTAAATATACTGAAGGACATTTTGCTAGCTGAGGGCAGACTTTTTGTTCTCAAAAGTAGCACTTGGATAGAATCCACACTGCTGTAGAATTTCTGACTGTTAACCTTTTAAAGAACAGTTATGGCATTAGCCTGAAACTGAATCAATTTGGCTGTGAGTTTCGCTGAGGTCCAAAGAGTCAGTGGCAATTGTTTATTCTGGCTGTAGAAACAGAAATTTGTGTACATGTTCATTCTTACTTTACAATGTTCCGACATCTTAATCTCCTGGAATGGGAATTCTTCCATGTGACCAGAAAATGCTCTTGGGAAAATAAACCCACCTCAACCCAATTAAAGTAGATCTGTTGTATATTTGTGTGTGCTCTGTAGCTTTTATTATCATTTGACATCATGTATGTTTCAGATTTTCTGTATTTTTAATTTTGCCATGAGTAGAATGTGGGACATTCATTTCTTGGATCAACATTTCATTTCATTTCATTTCATTGGGGGGGGGGGAACCCTCTCACAGGGAACTATACCAAAGCAGGCACAGAAAGTTTCTATGAACTTGATGTGGTATAGTGGATAGCAGGGCTTTTTTTGTAGAAAAAGCCCAGCAGGAACTCATTAGCACAATAGGCCACACCCAAGAGCAGAAACTCACTAGCATATTAGGCCACACCCCTGACGGCACAGCTCACTAGCATATTAGGCCACACCCCCTTGGCTTGCCCGGGCACCCCGTGGCTGTGGAGAGCCTGGGCAAGCCCCCCCACCTTGAAAGGAAGGAAAGGCAGTTTAAACTGCCTTCCCTTGGCTTGCCTGGGCACCCCACAGCTGCGGGGAGCCCGGGCAAGTCGGCCCTTGGACAGCCCGGGGAAGGCACGGGGGCATTTAAATGTCTCCCTGGTCCTTCCAGGGCCCCCCCTGGTCCGGCTGCCTCGGAGTCGCTGGGGGGGGTCGCTCTCCAGGCCTTCCCTCTGTAGCCGCGCACGCAGAGGTTTTGGCTGTAGTGGGCGTGGCCAACTCTGAAGCCAGCCGGAACTCCGTTCCTGTGCGTTCCTGCCCAAAAATAGCCCTGGTGGATAGCATAGCACACAAAGCACTGGACTTGAACTTGTGAGTCTTGTGTTCAGACATCTGCCTTGTCATGAAGCTTGCAAGAGGGCCTTGAGGTAGTTCCTGGCCTGTTGGGAAATACGAAGAGATTTGGGGTGGGGTTTGGGGAAGGGAGGGACTTCAGTGGGGTATAATGCCGTCGAGCCCCCCCTTCCAAAGCGTCCATTTTCACTGGGTGAACTGATCTCTATTGCCTGGAGATCAGTTGTAATCCCAGGAGATCTCCAGGCAGCATCTGAAAGCGGGCAACCCTATTTCAACCACCCATGTACATAAGAAGGGGTCATTTCGTAGAAAAAGAGGTGCAGGAGCTCATTAGCATAACTTATTTGCATATGCCACACCCCCTGACATCACCGGAAGTGTGTCAGAAGGCAACACCCACCGCTCAGGCTCCACTGGACTATTTTGGATTGCTAGCTATTGGGGGGGGGGCAGATCCTCATGCTCCTCGTGGCCTGGGGCTGCTGGGAGCAGGGGGCGGGGCTTGTTGCATGTGCCCGCCCCCTGGGCTCTTTACTGCCGGAGCTCCGCTCCTGTGCACTCCTGCAGGAAATGACCCCTGTACAGAAGGCATACAGTGTTTCCCTTTATGCTTCTCCATTCCTGTTGCCCCTCCCAATCCCCAGAAAGATAATTCCTGGGGGCAGAATTCCTGGGGGCTGCAGGATCCATGCATCGGAACAGGCATGTTGGTCAGTGGGCTGAAGTGAGGAGAGGAGAGAAGCTGAACAAGGGGATGAAAGGAACCCATTTCCTAAGCAGCGCTGTGCTTGTGGAAGTGGAAGGAGAACCGATCTTACCCTCTTGTTCTTCCTCACTCCAGCACTCACAGCTATTCCTCCTCTTGGGAATGGTCTTTCCAGCGGTCAGAAGGGATTGTAGGAATGGAGAACTCTCCCATTCTGTGCACGTTGGGTACAGCTGCCGCTCTCTCTTCAACTAGCTCAGAGGATTGTTGTTGTGAGGATTAAGTAAGGCTCAAGTCTGTCACTGGGCTCAGAGCTGGCCTTCCCTTCTCCACAGCCTCCTTCCTAGATGGTCTTTTAGACCATCTAGTGGCAGTACTCAGAGGTAAGGTACATAGCATTCCATCCAGAAGAGACTTAACAGCAACAAGTCCAGGTGAGGAAAGGCTCCCTGCTGCCCCCCCCTTTATTTCTTCCTTCCTCCTCAAGGGCTGTATTTTTTCCCCTGCTGTCAAGTCACAGCTGACTTCTAATGACCCCGTAGTCACAGCTGACTTCTAATGGCCTGCCTCTGCATCGCAACCCTGGTATTCCTTGGTGGTCTCCCATCCAAATACTACCGCTGACCCTGCTTAGCTTCTGAGATCTGATGAAATTGGGCAAGATGGGCTATCCAGGTCAGGGCAAGAGCTGTATAGCCCCAGGGTTTTCAGGGATGACAGGCAGTCCGCTGAGGTCCTGTACTCAGTCTCACTGTCCACCTCTGAGCTTGAACTTTTGGCCCCAAGACTCCCCTTCTGGAGGCTGCTTGCATCCTTTATAGCTGGCTATCAGCAATATCCCCTGCAGCCTGGACATGCTCCCAAAGTTTCCAGCTTGCGCCCCCACTTCTGAGTCTTCTTGTGGCTTTGCAGTGGCTGCCATTGGCAGCACTTCTGTATAGCAAATGAAGCAGTGGAGCCAAGCAGGCCCGACGCCAGGGAAGCAAGCGGCCTGACCATGCACCCCGAGCTCCTTAGAGGAGGATAGGATGCAAATATAATAGATAAACAATAAACGGAATATCAATGAATTAAGCACTTTTGCAGCCTGGCCATCTCTGCAAACGAAACTCTAATTAAAATTCTGTAAGTGAGCTTTATTCAGTGAACCGTCTTCATTGTGGTTGACTTACATAAATAAAAGCAGGGTTTGATTGTAAGGGGTTTTTTTTCCCTCCAAAAGATGGCAAGGAAGCCAGGAGCAACCTCTTGGCATCAAAAACCTTTTGGCATTGAACTCGCTGCTGTGCAAATACATCTGCATCCATCAGAAATGTGTCAAGTATGCAGGGAAAGTGGAGTCAGTCCTGCAGTTCGTAGGGCAATTCTGCATTGGCTTTTCCCTGCATTGTTTTAGCAAACCCACATTGGAACAGAAATTCCCCTCTGCATTGAATGCTGCTTTCACTTTCTTTGAACATCAGATTTTATGGTACCCTCCACACTCCATGCCGCTTTTGCTTTCTTTGCTCATCGGGTTTTATGGTACCTTCTGCATAGATTTATGGCTGTTCAGGGGTGACTTTGCAGTCAGTACGGCATTGTCCCAAGGTATTTGAATGTGGTTTTGAGCTGCACCTTTTCCTCCCAGTTGAGAAAATGTGGAGCGAATGCTAGATGCAGAATTGCCTGTTGGCAGATAGGTTTGCACTGTCTGCTGTGAGGCAGCTGTTGCACCTCCCGCTTCATGCCTCCACTGGTCCCTTTGTCCAGTTTCTTTGCCCACTTGTGGGGTAAAACTGTTGCTGTTGTTAGCCATTCAGTCGTGTATGACTCTTGGCGATCCTATTTGTGAGCTCTCTCCACGTTTTCCGATCTTGTACTGTTTCTTTGAGTCATTCCATGTTCAGGCTGGTGTCAACTTTTATGGTGTCTAACCACTGTTTTCTTTGGTGGCCCGGTGTCCTTTTGCTGCAAACCAATCCAAACATCATTGCTTTTTCCAGTGAGTTCTTCCGCATGACATGGTTGAAATAAGTCAGTTGCAGATTTATGATTTTTCCTTCCAATGACATGTCTGGTTTTATGCGCTCCAGTACTTGCTTGTTTGTCACCTTTGCTGTCCAAGGAATGCGCAGGAGCCTTCTCCAGCACTGCAGGTCAAATGAGTCGATTCTCCTCCTGTCTTGCTTCTCCATAGTCCAACTTTCGCAGCCATAGGTTGCTATGGGGAACACAATAGCACCAATCTGCATTTGGTTGCTAGGCTGATGTCCTTGCTCTTCCATATTCGATTCATGCTCATCATTGCTGTGCGATCCAGCGTGATTCAACGTTTCATGTCTGGATTGCATTCACCATTTTGGTTGACCTGTAATCCTAAGAAAGTGAATTCTTCCACACATTCAATTTCTTCATCCTCAACTGTTATTTTGATGTTTCTCTTCTTCTTGGTGGTCATGAACTTGGTCTTTTGGTTCAGCAACTACAGCAAAGGAAACTGTTGGGGAAAGACTATCCTTGGAATAGGCCAAGGGCAGGCTGGATCTCAGAACTGCAATATGGCAATCTTACTTTCACAGGTGAACTGTAGTATTCACTGGGGAAGTGTTCGGATTCCCTGATCCTACCTTGTCCAGGGAAACTGTTCTACCTCCATCTCCAGAAGGGGGTGGCTCCTGATACGATTTTTGTTTCCATGGTTCTTAAGGCCTGCGTGTTCTTTGAATCCATTTTGTTGCATTTATCCAGACAATGTAAGCTCCAGATTGGTTTTTTAAAAAAGTTATTGTACAGGATTAACCCACCCAGGCCAGTCCAGGGATGAGAGGGAATCCTGTACTTTTAAGTACATTAAACAACAAACCACGAGATGGTCTATACCCTCTCTGGTTTTCAGAACAATTTGCCACCAGAATCTCTTTTCAATAGTCCCTGCTTTTCCTAAGGGAGAGATTCAGCCCTTAGTTGGCATCCGGGACACACACCAGCAGCTCTCTATTCAGAGACGCACACTTTACTCTTACAAAGGTAGCTTAAGTAGTCAGGGTTAGCCACAAGATTTAGCCTTGGAGTTCAAGTTACAACATCAGAGACAATTAGAAATAAGAAGGATCTTTATTCAGTACAAAGCATAGCAACAGACTATAAGAGATTACTGACTATAAGAGATTACTTTGCCTTAATTACACATTAAAGATACATAGTTACCAATTCAGGAACATCCAACAGTCCAGAATAGTCCAAGGGATTTTGAAGGGAAATCCCATCTTTGCACACCCATGTGCTCCAAGTCACAAAACAGGTCTTTGTTTCCCAGTAGACAGCATTTCAGGTGTCATTAAACAGACAATGACAAGAGGAGGAAGGGAGAGCTAAGAGAGTCACTCTCATAGGGATCAATCAATTATACCCCAATTCCAGTCACAAAGGGCAACTCAAATGATAAAAGGGTTGGAACACTTTCCCTATGAGGAAAGGTTAAGGCGCTTAGGGCTCTTTAGCTTGGAGAAACGACGACTGAGGGGTGACATGATTGAGGTTTATAAGATTATGCATGGGAAAGAGCAGGTAGAGAAAGAGGTACTTTTCTCCCTCTCTCACAATACAAGAACTCGTGGGCACTCCATGAAATTGCTGAGCGGTCGGGTTAGAACGGATAAAAGGAAGAACTTCTTCACCCAAAGAGTGATTAACACTTGGAATTCACTGCCACAGAAAGTGGTGGCGGCTACAAGCATGGACGGCTTCAAAAGGGAATTAGATAAGCATATGGAGCAGAGGTCCATCAGTGGCTATTAGCCACAAGGTATAGATAGGGGCTCTGGGGCAAGGGATGCTCTGTCTTCTTGGTGCTCGGGGGGGGGGTCAACAGTGGGAGGGCTTCTAATATCCTGGCCCCACTGGTGGACCTCCTCATGGCACTGGTATTTCTGGCCACTGTGTGATACAGAGTGTTGGACTGGATGGGCCTTTGGCCTGATCCAACATTGGCATCTCTTATGTTCTTATGTTCTTATGTTCTTAGCTGTGGCCATCAGCCAATTGCGAGTGGGCATGGGTGTGCCCAATTGTTGGTTGCCATGGTTGCTAGCATCAGGTTTGTGGGATTGGCTGGAAGTTTGTAGACCCTGCCTGCAGTCAGCTGACCCAAACTCCAGCTACTTCATTGTGTACGTGACTGGTCACAAGTGGGCCAGATTGTGGAGCCTCATTGTCTGACTCTCTGTCAGAAAGGTGTGAAGGAATGTGGTATATGGCATGGTTATAAAGTTTCTCCGGCCAAATGGTCAGGCCATTTGACTTGCAACAGAAAATAAGACACAGCATGTTATCAGAAAGATATCACAGGAGAAGGCAGGAGACTTTTAGAAATCAATATTTCTATACAGTTATGTTTGGAGGTGGCCCTTTAACAGATTTTATTTTCTGTTTTGTTTAAAGTATTAACATCTCACTCTCCAAAGAACAGTTTTTGACTCTTTGCTCTGCAGGATTAATAAACCCTTTTTTCCAAATCATGGTTTGTAGAACTGGCCATAGCAGAAATTAGCATGTGCTTTGGGTTCCTGAGTGGATGGATCTTAATGTCAGGGACAGACCCTAGAAGACACCTCCATTAGTACACTTCGAGTCAGGAAGGAATGTGTTTCCAGGTACAATTGGCTGGCGGATTTCCATATCAGTGGCTCCCCATCCCGTTCTGCAGCAGTGATGCCACTGACTCAGTGGCAGTTGGCTGGAGAGGAGGAGCATTCTGGGACTTTGTAAAAAAAGACCGATCTTCCTTCTCTGCAGAGTTCCATAGATACTGTTGCTGCCACATGTGGGATTGTGCTCTATTCCCTATCCAACCTGAGTTGCAGCCTCCCCCCCCCCCCGTATATTCAAACAGAAACAATTTAGCAGGCTGTCTTGCCTATAAAAAAGCCCTGCATTTTTCATGGCTGTTGTGTCTGTTTGTATGATGTGGCATGGTTGTTTTGAGTTTATGATCTCTTGCATTTTGATGTCCACCCTTCCTCTAAAGAAAGCTCAGGGCAATGTACATGGCTCTCCCCTTCTCTGTTTTACTCTCACAATAATATTGTGCAATAGGTTAAGTTGAGAGTGACTGGCCCAATTTAAATTTATGGCTGAGCAAGGATTTGAATCTGTGCCTTCCCAGTCCTAGCCTTAACCCACTAGCTACTACACTGGCTAGATAGGAAGAGGAGGAGTTGGTTTTTATACTCTGCACTTCACCACCTGAAGAAGTCTCTGCGGCTTATAATTGCCTTTCATTCCTCTTCCCACAGCAGACATCCTGTGTGGCAGGTGGGGCTGAGGGAGTTGTGAGAGAACTGTGGCTGACCCAACGTCACCCAGCTGGGTTAGGTGGGGCTGAGAGAGTTGTGAGAGAACTGTAACTGACCCAAGGTCACCCAGCTGGCTTCATGAGGAGGAGTGGGGATCAAACCCCGTTCTCCAGTTTAGAGTCTGCTGCTCTTAACCACTACACCAAAATGGCTCTCTTTTATAGATATGAATTGTCAATTTTTACTTCTTTTGGCCACTTATATCCCTGAAACCATTTAATTAAGTAATTCATCTAGTGAGCCATTTGGGGACCGAAGTATTTGCATTTAAGAAAACTGCCATAGGACAGAGCAGGATATACATTTAATAAATAAAGAAGTCTCCACCATACGCCTGGGAGCACTGGGCTATTATGTCAAAGAACCATTGATTGGAAGTGGATAGAGATAATTTTTTCTCCCTCTCTCATAATACTGCATCACTTGGGGGACACCCAGTAAAAACTGACAGGCAATAGATTAAGCACGGATAAAGTACTTTGTCACACAATTCAAAGTCAACCTATGGACCTTATTACCATAAAGTATCATGGAAAGCACTAACTTGGATGGCTTTTTAAAAGGACCTGGAAAGTTTATAGACAGGTAGATCAATGGTAGTCAGTTGGGGAGGGGCAAACAGTCGCAACGCCAATCAACATGCACGTTCACACAAAACTATAATCCCTCGTATTTATTGGGAATGGCTGGCCAACAATTTTAGCTGATTCCGTTTTTAAAATTTCTTCTGTGCTGGATGGGGTGGCGAGGAGAGATTGTTTGGAAGTAGTCTTTGACTGTTGCAGTTTCTTCAAAAACGTTTCTACAAAATCCTACTAACCTAAGCCCTAATATTTATTACCTAAGTGAAAATGGGTTACTACTCTTTGACCCGTTACTCCCAGCAACATCTTTTAATTAGTTTGTAAAACCTTTCTTGAAATACTGTCCTCCAGATTTAGGGCTGGTTAATACGTTATGAGAATGTATGGGTGATGTTATGAGAACATGCTATGGGAAATATTTCTTCATGTTTTTGAGAACCTTGTATGCTCTCTCAGTTTTTGAGAGACATCCTGTTTTGGGAACCTTGTTCATATTCTTATTATTCCCAGAAAATATGTTGTGGCATTTGTTGTGTGTTCGTCATCTGTGAGAAGATGGAAACTCGGTTCTGGGCCCTGGCTAATCATGGTTAGCACTGTTAAATTTGCTTTACACATCTGGATTTGTTGGAAGATCTGACCCTACTTCTCTGGGCCCCAGCATGTTTGGTTCCTCCTCCTTGTCTGTTTGAGGCAGATGATAAAACTGGAAATTATGGGCTATCCTATTGGGAATACTGGTCCTGCTTAGAGGGATTATCCCTTCCAGTCCTACATGCATCCGTCAGAGAACACAATGCCGTGCTGTGATTCAGTTATTCTGCAGAAAGACAGGTTGATTATTCGGTGATTTGACAAAGTGCGTGAGAATAGTCTGCTTCATCCTGGAGGGGGCAGTGAAGTATGGGAGAGGAGGGAAATGGTGATGGACTCTTTTGTCCAAGGAAGGAGAGACTTTCAGTGTCTTTCTTCTCAAGAATAGGGATGCAGGAAATGTGAAAGGAGACAGCAAGAAAAAGGCAGGGTGTGGCAACTTCTGGACAGCTAAATTGTGCGACTGTCAAACCCCACTTCCAGCACTGCTGATTGGAGAAATTTTCAGTGTAAACTGTGTCAGTGTTTTCTAGTCAATCTTCCTCTGCCCTGTCTCTCTGCACACCTCCCAGTATACTTTTTGAAATCTGGTTTCTTTTATTTGTCAATAAAGTGAACTGAGGAACTAAATTGAATTCCACCGTTGGGTGATTCCTGCCACTGGAACACTAACACACTCATTACTCTTCTCCTCTCTGCTTCATGCTTTGTCTCTAGCTTCTGTTTTCTAAGGTGTAGATTTTTGCAAAGAGTTTTTGTTTCTTCACACGAGATCCGTGTATTTCAGGGTCTCTTCTCTAGAGCCTTATTTGCCAAGCCCTGTTTCTTTTGCCAGTGGCAAAATTTGTCCCTGATCTTAACCAACTGGGCAGGAGTGCTCGTGCTAGGATCCAGAGACATGCTGCTTCTCCAGCTCCTACCGCCTGGCAGTCTCTGTCCAGTGTTCTATAATCTGTTGAACAGTGAACGATCAAAGGGCAGTGCTGTATGCCCTACAATCAGATATGGAGTGGGGTTACATGTTTTTTGAAAAATAGTTTAAAATTGGGATTAAACTGGCCATCTTCCAATATCAACCTCTTAGCTGATTTCATGAGTTTAAATGCAAAATACATTTCCTGTTACCTCCCCCACTCCCACCCAGTTAGCATGACATTCTCTGTGATTCCACTTCTTACCGGAGGCATTCTCCCTTCCAAATTCCTTGCAGATCAGAGAAAGTGATTACATGTCTCACTTGCAGTGTGGGCACAGGCAAGCATGAACTGGCAGGAAAGTAAAGTTTTTCCTCCTTTCTCAGTAGCCTGAAGCCACAGGTGGGGATACATTTGATTTATTATGAACATGAAGTGTGTGTGTGTGTTTTGGACCTCACTGCAATTCATTTCCTTGCATATTTTTCTCCCTGCCCTTTTTCTATTGGAGCCTGCCTGGAAGAAAATGTGCTTTAGGTACCAGAGTAAGAGGCAGGATGTGGCAGTGTTTAGCTCCAGCATGTGGGGGCATGAATTTGGAACAGGGCTATGGCATGGAGAGAGGGGGACAAAGGCACTGCCCTGCTGCTGTGGGCCATGAAAACAGCATGAGCGAGGGCTTAACCCCATCTCTCTGTATGCCATGGTTCAGATCTGAATGGTCCTCTGCATAGTTCCCTCTAAGCTGAGTTGGTGTGAGCTAGCTCACAGATTTTTAGCCTCCGGCTCACACATTTTTGTCTTAGCTCAGGAAGGGATGGCTCCAGAGCAGACTAATTTATGCAGCTGCCAAATCGCTCGCTCACAACTTTAATGCCAGTAGCTCACAAAGTAGAATTTTTGCTCACAAGACTCCACAGCTTAGAGGGAACATTGGTCCTCTGTGTACCTCAGAATTAAGTTCCAGCACAGAACACCCAGCATACATCTGGTTTGAGAGGACCCAGAATGGACCCCAAATGAGCGCTGAGGCTTTGAGACAGTGAGTTTCTGTGAGGTAAGTTCACTTTGAGGGAGAATGCTCTAGAACAGGGGTCTTCAACAAGTAGATTGTGAGCTACTGGGAGTTTGTTGGCTGCTGCAGAGTATCCTGGGTATCCCCTAGAAGACCCAGGAAAGACCACAGAAAGATGTGCTCCAGGTTTTTAAAAAGCTTTTATGTCACAGAATTCTTTGTTGTGCTGCTTGTTGTGTCGTCCTAGTCCATGTTCAGTTTCTAGGACAAAACAAAACTGGGTAACATGCCGGGGTGGGTGGCTGGTTGCTGAGCCTGGCAACCAGAAGAATGGTTGGGAAATAGGAAAATGGGGGGATGCACAACATTGGCTACATCGCAGCATCACTTCTGGGGAAAACTGGAAGTGATATAGGGTAGCTTGAGGAATCTGAAAACTCTATGGTAAAACCACAGAGTTTCTGACAATTCCTGGAGCTGCCCTATGTTATCTGTGTTTTCCCTGGAAGTGATGTAGCAACACAGCTGATGTAATTTTTTAAATTTATCTTGATGATGTTCTGACTGGTGGTGGGCAAAGCAAGCTGTTGACAGAAGACTTCCTGCCATAGTGGGAGGCCTGGAAGCCCTAGTAATCTGTTTTGTTTATAAAGGTACAGGCTGAACAGGTGTTACTGGGGTACAGAAGCAAGCATATAGAGTAGTCTTGGGTTTACAGCACTGTCACTATTCTGGAATTACTCCAACCAAAAAATTTGCCTAGCTTCTTCCTTTGAAAACTCCTAGCCTCTCTTACAGCCAAAATGAATTTCAAACTGTTCACGCAGCTATATGCTTTGCCAGGCTGGAAATAGCTGGTTTCCCGAGAGCATGGATGTGGCTCATATTGCTGATATTTGGAACAGTATATTAATTGTCCATTAGCAGCCAATCTGACTGAATAAGCCACACTGATTTTAGGGATGTTTTGCATCACAGAAGAGAAGAGCTCACAACAGTTTGTATCATTGACCTAACCCAAAGTGTAAGACAAACAAAAGTGCTGCATCCTTAATAACACACACACATATAAAACTCACACAGTTATAGAAGTTAACTGTCCCATTGTCCAACCTTGCTTATGTTCACAAAATAGACTAGTCTACAAAAATCTTTCTAATCTGCCTGAACATGCCTTTGGCAATCAACTATAGCCTAGAAGAACAGCTTTCTCCTAAATCTTGCCTAAGTGTTTGGAGGTAATTATTACGTGGTAGGGGTAACCAGGCAAGTGACTATTTGCAAGCCTGTTTTTATGTCCTTGTAATCAGGAACATATGAACCTGCCTTATACTGACTCTGGTCCATCAAGGTCAATATTGTCTACTCAGACTGTCAGCAGCTCTCCCAGTTGTTAGGTAGAGGTCTGTCATATCAGCTACTATCTGATAGTTTCAACTGGAGATGCTGGGAATTGAACCTGAGGGACCTTCTGCATGTAAAGCAAATGCTCTACCACTGGGTCATGGCCCCTCCTGGGTGTTGCACTCACACTGCAGAAAGGAGGGGTATAAAAGAAAAGAAAAATATTAATAGAATTATCTTCCACTAATACAATTCATTCAAATTTTGTTCTCTTTCACAGAAGAATCCCCTCATTCCTATCCCATGCCCTGCTTTGCTATCCTTTAAACCAGTTTCTCCAACAGATAGTTCACAAAAGGATAGACATGCTACTCAGATTCCCTGTTACTTGCTTCTACTGCCTATCAGCCAGCCCGGTTCAGGCCCTCTCCCAAGCTCAAACCTTCTGTCCTTGTTTGTGGTGGAGCTGTGTCTATTTTCTGACCCATTTCTCCCTTCGCTTCCTCTAGGGGTTGCCATGTTCCCAGCCACACTCAAAGACAAGTCTTCCCTCTGCAAAGTGTATATGCTTATCTTCCACAGCACGAGACTAGGGGTGGGAATGAAAAGGAGCAAGAGAGGACCAAATGTCCTCAAATGACTACCAAGTGGCTGGCACTTCAATGCCCCCTACAGGGCAACTGGTGACAAATCGCCTGGGCTAAGATTGCCTGCTGGTCAGTAATGGCCAGCTTTGTGGTGAGCATGGACGTGTGATCCCAGGACAGAAGCATTAGCTGTACAAAGCCTCTGCTAGCTGGCACTCTAAACAGAGGGAGCCAATGAAAGACAGCATGTCTTTCTCAGCATCCCACAACAAGAGTATTAGGAAAGGCAGTGGGGGGGAGGGGGGAGACTGACTGTTTCAAAGGAATTGGGGGCATTAAGAGGGAGATGAATCCAATGCAGATTGAAGTTGTCAGACGAGAACAGAAGAACTCCTCAATCTGTATATTTAGCTCAGTGAGGTATATACACAGAATTCTACAGCCAACTCATCCGCTTCAACCCTCCCCAAATGGAGTGAGTCATCAACTCTGAGATCTAAAGTTAGGCTCATGTCACAGTTTTATTTCTCTCTCTCTCTCTCCCTCCCTTATTCTTCTATTTTCATGGGTGTGGAGAAAACCAAGCAATTTCTGGAAAGGGGGGGAGGGCTGTCAGTCACGGTGGGTGGTAGCGACTGCATCAGCGTTAGCCTAGGCTCTGCATATACTGACTTGTGTATCTTGTCTCAGGCAGGGCTGCATCCTGACCTTCAGCAGCTTGGCGTTCTATGTTTGTGCCAGCAGTTGCATGCACAATGGTTATGACTCATAGGAGCTCATGCTGGTGTACATAACTGTGGCATTTATTGGGGGCCGGGATGGAATTTCTAGCAATCAGAGACATAAGGTATGAAATCACCTACTCAGCTTTCATTACCTCTGTATCAGACTGGAATTTATATTCCCCTCCCAGGTAAGATCTAGGACAAATATTTCCCCATTTCTTCATCCAGATGGACTGAAGCATTAGTTTACAGCAGCCTAGGGATACACTGTCAAGGTAAGGACCTATTTAAAGGAGATGCAGCCACTGGGAAAACACACATGTAGGCATTCAGCATAACACTGAAAAGCTGTTTAGTTCAGGTGTTGGTCAGTACATATCCATTGGGGCAGATCCAATCATTCTCCAAGAAGCCTTCCCCTAGCCTATGGAAGAGCCGCTGAAGTTAGAGGAAGGCTTCAAACTTTGCTTAATTGAGTGGTAGGACAGGCTAGTCCAATCTCATCAGATCTTGGAAGCTAAGCAGATAGATAGGCAAGCCTCTCCTGTGCAATTGAGAGAATCTGGTAAAGAACTAGCTGAGGCTCCTCCCCCTCCTCCTCCCAGGGGGAGGGAGGGAACAGCCAGAGCTCACTTCCTGGCCAGGCTGCAGGAGACAAAGGGAAGCCTTTCTTTCCTTTCACTGGCTGAGGCTCCTCCCTGGAGGGAGGGAGGGAACGAGGGAGAGCTTGCTTTGCTTGGCTGCCTCAATTGCACAGGAGAAATACCAGACACCTTTAAGACCAACAAAGTTTTGTTCAAGGTATGAGCTCTTGTGTGCCTTGCTACAGTGTGTGTGTGTTTTGTTGGGCTTTTTATGCCAGGGCTCTCCTGGGTGCAACTGGGCCCCCTCCCCCTTTCCACTGTATTCATGCCCTCATGA
The DNA here is from genome assembly GCF_001447785.1 of Gekko japonicus. Classification (NCBI taxonomy): domain Eukaryota; kingdom Metazoa; phylum Chordata; class Lepidosauria; order Squamata; family Gekkonidae; genus Gekko; species Gekko japonicus. The sequence goes on along the minus strand of NW_015171503.1, from coordinate 2,316,688 downwards.
TCCAGTCTTTCCCAGTAAGAAGGCAGTGTGAACTATTTTAGAGGAGGAATAACAACAAGCCAGTGAGGTGGATTAGGCTGAGAGTGTGTGTCCAGACCAAGTTCACCTGGCACATTTCCTTTGTAGGAAGTTGTAGTTATTTCTCTGGGGGAGACTATAGTTTTGTTGACAAACACATGGCCCTTAGTCTGTGTCAGGATGTCTTCTCATGTTCTCAACCAGCACATGAAGCAATTTATGTACAAAAGGTTGCAATGCCCAGCCATTTCATGTTTCCCCCTGAGTCCTAGGCTCAGAATACTGAGCATGAGATTTCTGTAATGAATGTCAATAAATCAAAAGTAGGTTTGCAGCTTACAGATACACACCTGAACAGCATACTCAAGATTGCTACAGCACAGACATTTTGATGCAGTATTTCAGAGAAAGAGGAGTCAGTTATCAGAGACTGTTAAATAGACAAAATATTGCAAGAGTGCTAGTGTTTTAAGCATGTTTTATTTAAAGTTTAAAAAATCTTTTGTATTTGTCTGTGTCCTTTATAAAGTTTATATCTCCGCTACCTGGCATTACATTTTATGACACACATGGCCCGACCCAACAAGGTCTCATTTATATTAGATCTGGCCCTCATAACAAATGCGTTCGACACCCCTTATCTACAGAGTACAACTTCTTCACTTCTGCCATCTGCAGCATCCCAGAATGCCCTCCAAAATGCCACTCATGGGAGACAGAGCACCTCCAAACAACATGGGGGGGGGGGGCTGGAATTCTGTAGCAGGAGGGGACAAATGGGCAAAAATCACCTCTCATTCTGTCTATGGAAAACCTCCAGGAGATCCAAGCTGTGAGGTTCCCATGAAGTCTCTCATCTGGGCACTGACTCAGACCTGCTTATTTTCAGTGGTTGCTTCATTATCCACATCCAAGGACAGAGTGTTGTGAGGGTTCAGTGGTGGCTTCTATGCATGTGGTTAAAACTCCTTAAACAAAGTAAACACCTTGGCCACATGGCCCATCTACAGAAGTAAATTTTAGTGGTTTTCAAAGAAGAGCTGAGCACAATATCCATTTTTAAATGTTTTATTTATAATTTTTCAACATTATAAACAGCTTTTAGCAAATTTATACTTATACGAGTCATTTTTTCACATCGTATTATTCAACCATATATACAATGTTAGCAAAATGTTGGAAATCAGATATAATACCCTCAAAGGAGGAACTGATAGAAAAACTGTCATGGTTGGTGGAAATGGATAGGTTAAGTTTAATATTACAAGGGAAAGACCAGGATGTATATGAGAAAAGATGGGGGAAATTGTAGAATATCCATTTTGAATGCGGAAGGTCCCAAGTTTAACCCCTGGTATCTCCAGTTAAAAGGATGAGGCAGTAGGTGATGTGAATGACCTCTGTATCTGAGAGGCCCTGGAGAGCTGCTGCCAGTTATGATAGGTGATGCTGACCTTGATAGACTCATGGTCTGTCTAAAAACAAGGCAGCTTCATGGGTTTAGGTCTGAAACATGCTTCAGGCCAACTTAGTGTAAGTCAGTAGAGAAGCCAGGGAACTATGATGCTTGAGACACAGATGATTAGACATATTATGGAAAAACTGGGCAGAGGAGGATCCAAGGATCCCAAAGCTGCTTCTTATCTATAAGAACCTTTCTTCCCTTCTTGTCCCTCACTGCCACCACCTTTTTTCTAAAGCTGTTTGCAGTTAAGTGACAATGGATGGTAATTGCCCCTACTAAATAAAATCGATAGCTGCCACTGAAGTAGATGTCCAGAAGGTATTACAGGGCCCGGGGCTCTTTAAAGCTGAAGCACAGACTCTCCCCCTTTCTTTTTATTAGTGAGCACCATTGATTCAGGTGATGAAAAGAAAGACAGTCACTGACTTCATTATTTGTCTCAAAAGCCATGCTGCTGGAGAGAAGCCAGGGAACAGCTGATGCTGAAGCCCATTGAGGTGTTTGTCTCCAGCTTGTATATAACTGATCTTGAAAGAGGCTTGGTCCTGCCCTCTTCCAGGAGTTGAAAAGGCTAATCCCTCAAGCTTCAAGATGTCTCTGGAGGGCAGACTTCATAAATGAAACAGCAGCTCAAGCACAGTGGATGGTGCTGAGTGGGTGGGTACTGCAAGACTTTGGCTCCAGAATGTTGGCAGAGCCTTCCTGCTGTCATTCCCCTTCCCAGTGCAACTGGGTAAGGTGATTGAGAGAGTGGTAGCCGAGCAGCTCCAGAGTTTCTTGGATGACACATCGACATTGGACCCATTCCAGTCCAACTTCTCCTCGGGCCATGGGACGGAGACAGTGTTGGTCACCCTGACAGACGATCTCCACAGACAGTTGGATCAAGGCAAGTCAGCGCTGTTGCTGTTGCTTGATCTCACAGCGGCGTTTGACACAGTTGATTATGATCTTCTGACTCACTGCCTTGCTGATGTAGGAGTTCGGGGAGTAGTCTTAAAGTGGCTTTCCTTGGTTAGGGAAGAGGATTGTGATGGCACAGGGAGAGAGGATGACAGCCAGGTACCCCTTAGTATGTGGGGTTCCTCAGGGGGCAGTCCTCTCCCCGGTGCTATATTTATTTATTTATTTATTGGATTTATATTCAACATCTACATGCGCCCCCTTGCCCAGCTGGTGTGGAGTTTCAGGCTGGGGTGCCATTGGTATGCTGATGACACCCAGCTATATCTGCTACTGGACGGCCGCCCAGATACCGCCCCGCATAACCTGGCTGAGGGTTTGAAGGCTGTGGTGGGATGGCTAAAAAAGAGTAGGCTGAGGCTGAATCCAATATAGACAGAGGTTCTGTGGCTGGGGGGGAGGGAGCGTCAGGGCTGGGGCTTAGACTTCCCATGCTTGATGGGGTGCCTCTAACACCAGCACAATTCATCAGGAGTTTGGGTGTGATCTTGGATACCTCTTTAACTATGAAGACCCAGGTCACAAATATTGCCAAACTGGCATTTTTCCATCTGTGCCAAGTGTGGCAATTGGCCCCTCTCTTGTCGCACCCTGACCTAGCCACAGTAATCCATGTGACAGTCACCTCCAGATTAGACTAGTGTAACTTACTCTATGCTGGCCTTCTCTTGCGACTGACCCAGAAACTCCAGCTGATCCAGAATGTGGTGGCACAAGTCCTGACAGGAACGCCAAGGATGGCACATATACAACCTGTGCTGCACCAGGTACACTGGTTTCCAGTGAAGTGCTGAGTCAGATTCAAGGTGTTGGTACTGACCTTTAACGCTTTGAGCAGTCTGGGACCAGCATATCATCAGGACCGTCTCCTCCGGTATGTCCCCAGGAGAGTAATCTGCTGGTGATCCCTGGTCCCAAAGTTATCTGGATGTCCTTGACCAGAGCCAGGGCTTTCTCAGCCCTGGCTCCAACCTGGTGGAACTCTCTGCCAAATTCCATCAAGGTCCTGCGGGGATTTAATGTAGTTCTGCAGGGCCTGCAAAGCAGAGATGTTCCGCCAGGCTTTTGGTTGAGGGCAGCAACAGTTTCCATCATAGCTGGCACCCTTCTCTTTACTCCTACTTTGCCCGCTTTGGTCTCCCCTTAACCTGCCCATGAGACAGAAGAACAACTCAGGGCAGGTTCTTAAGTTAAATTACAAATGCCATCTGGAGACTGAGCAATTGTGTTTGACTGATTGTCAATTTTAAATTGTACTTTGTGGTTCTAGTTTCGGCTCCTCGCCTAGCAGGCACGCACTGGCGAGCTCCGTACGGTGCAGCCTGTTCTGCAGTGGTTAGGAGGTGATCCGGCTGTGCCGGTTCCCCCCTGGGGTCCACATAAAGGACCCCTCAGCCATGGGGCTCGAGTAGTGCCGCTCCCGAGGCGCAATGCCAAGGGATTGAGGCACACTTTGCCCCGAAGGTCCTACAGCTGCGGTGCCATCATAGTACCTAGAGGTTCACACCGGTTGAGCATACAGGAGTTTTAGCGAAAATGCAGGACATCTTGGCAATTTAATGATACCAGAAGAAATGTGAGTGAATTTGCATCAAGCGCATGAACTTTGAATAAGCATTTTTAATCAGCAATATATATAACTCCTGTTAGCCTTTCTTTTAGTAATGCTGTCCTATCACCTGTAGTTGGTTAGTGTTTACTCATCCCTTGTTTCTATGTAGTGTGTAGTATAAAAGCAATAAACATTTATATTAAAAAAATAATTTGTACTTTGTATGTTTTTAATTCTGCTGTAAATCGCTCTGTGTACTCAGGGATGGGGTGATTCAGAAATCTAATTAGTAACAACAACAACAACAACTTGATACCCATGTTTCGGTGTGTGTTACGAATTAACACATCAGAATCAATCTCTCCCACCCCCATTCAGAGGTGATAAACTGTGGGACAACATACTCTGCTTAGTCTACCAAACTCTGGTTTGTTTGCTGCTTCCTTCATTCCTGCCTCACAAGGTAGAAGACATCCTCCCTCTGCTGTTATCTTTCAGATGGTCACAAGGGGTGGAACTACTCAAACAAGTGAGACATCACAACTAGTGATGTGAAAACCTGAGAACATTTGGAAAAAGAAATGGCACAAGACTGGTTATGTCCAAATAATACATTTTCCTTTGTTTCTTGCACAATTTGTTATTTATTTTCCCCTCATGGGGCGGGGCATGGGCCGATTCAATGGCGGATGCTAGTTGAAGGTGCTCTGAGAAACCCCTCCAAACTCTGCCAAAATTACTAAACCAATATCAGTTTTTCAAATGACACGGGATGGGAAAATCAGGCGGAGTGCGATACTGACCTGGAGAACCAACTGCAACTCAATTAAAGAGCTATTTTCAAGCTGACAAGGTAAGCGAACCGCCAAGTGGGCCACGGCAACTTGAAGACAATATGGCGACCGGGCCTACACACCAAAGTCAGACGCAAACGCCTTTGACTAAACAAGACCTTACCGACAGACTTTTTAAAAATGAGATGCTTCATAATATTAATGCTTTATTAAAACCTATGTCGGAACAAATGGAGATGCTTCAAATTTCAATGCAAAAAGTTGCACAATCTGCAGATATGGCATTGGAAGCCTCCATAGCCAATCAATAAGACATCAAAACTCTACAAAACAGTGAAACTTGGGCTAAAGAAAGAATATTACTTCTAGAACATCGAGCACGAGAATTTTTTTTTTTAAACTTAGAGGCTTCCTGGAGCAGGCAGAAGGTCCGGAAGAGCTTACCTCATGGCTTGCTTCGGTTATTAACTTTGAAGACGGGATTGCACCCATGCTTACAAGAGCATACCGCTTAGGTCCCAATGCAGCTGATAAGTGGAGAGGCCCCCAAGACATACTAGTTGAGTTCCTGGATCTATGCATGAGAAGCCAAGTATTACAAGAAACCAAAGGAGCTGGGAACTTCAAATTCAAAGATGAAGAAATTAATATTTTTCCTGATGTACTGCCCGAAGCCTTACAAATTAGAAGAGCCCTCAAACCAATAACTAGCTGCCTTCAGGAAGCAGGAATACAGTATCGCTGGTCTCAAAAGGGATACCTTCAGGTTAGATACCAAGGCAATAATCATCAAGCAGGTGATCTTGACTCAGGAGAAGCTCTTTTAAAAGCACTTGGTCTCAGAGCAGCACACGACATGTAAACTGAAACAGATCCCAATCTTCTTCATAAATGCAAATGCCCTGACCAAACTACTCTGAATAGATGGAGTAAAATTTAAACAAGGAGAAAAATGAACTTCTAACTGTTTACCAGGTTTACTATGCAAAATTTTTCTTGATATGTATTATTCTGCTGGTATTAATAAGTGTAGAACATGTACTTTAGGCGGGGGGAGGAGGGGAATTTTCTGACACTTTCATGGATCCCCTGAGGGTATTACAGAGTTTTGTGTGGTTTTGGGGTTTTTTGACAGCAACCAAGAAGGAAGAGTGTAATGAGCTCTGTGAGGATCTTTTCCTCACATACTGTGGTTGCCACAGGGGGGGAGGGGAGTTTATTGCAGTAGTATAAACTGTTTGTTCAAGTTTGTAAGTCAGATGATTTTCAATGTCTTTTAGGCATAGAAATGTTCAAATGTTTTTTCATTGCTTATTTCATTAGTTTGAGATGGTATAAGACAAGTTTATTGGTAAATGCTCATAACAAGGAGTTCTGGTGTTTTTCTGCTGTGAATTTAACGGTGCCATATTCTAGGCTACAATAATCGTTATAACCATAGTCAATGCTGGAATTATAATGCATTTTTTTATTGCCATACCATGGGGGAGTTAAAAATACTTACTCTCAATTGTAGAGGAATTAATAATAGGATTAAAGCTAAGTGCCTTGCCAAAGATTTGCAAAAACAGAAAGTACATGTGGCATTAATACAGGAAACACATAAAAAAAGGTTCTAAAGCTTTGCCTTCCAACTGGTTCACCACACAATATTTAGCATACGGATCCAATAAGTCGCGAGGAGTGGCTGTCTTATTTTCTCTAGATACCAATTTTACTGTAGAACATATTGAGAAAGACACAGAAGGTCGTTTTATATTTGTAAGAGGCAAACTCAATGAAACATCTATAACATTCGCATCTCTGTATGCTCCAAACAAAAATCAGATGCATTTCATGTCCACAACTTTGGCAAAACTACAAAAGTTCTGTAAAGGCCCCATAATTTTGGGAGGAGACTTAAATTACTTGATGGATACGCATTTAGACAGGACATCTCACAGTACAACATGCAAACCCCCCAAAATAAACAAACACTCAATCCTTTAAAAAGGCTAATTAAAAATCATGATTTGCATGATATATGGCGATTGCAACACGAGAAAGACAGAGACTATACTTACTATTCAAACCAATTAAAGACTTACACTAGACTTGACTATTTATTAATATCTACAGAACTAATTGACAAAATTAAATCATCAACAATCGGTATTCAAAATTGGTCAGACCATGCACCAGTAGACTGTATATTACAAGTAGGTCACAATGAACAACATAGACATAATTGGAAATTCAACAAGCTTTTATGGCACGAAACCAAAATATATAACATCTTACAACAAGAACTTCAAGATTACTTTAAATTAAACACATCAAATGAGGTCTCCATTTCTTCTGTATGGGAAGCTTCAAAAGCAGTCATGAGAGGTAAATGCATCTCCTTAATGGTTTTCTGTAAAAAGGAGAAAAATGAAATTAGGAATCATCTTATACATATTATTCAAGAGTTAGAAATTAAGCATAAACAAACATGCAACACAAACATTTATAAAAGACTACAAGATGTAAGAAAACAGCTTGAAATGATTGATGCTACAGAATTCTCAAAACATCCGTTGACTTTTACAAAACCAACTCTACCAAAACCTCTAAGAGACTACGTTTTTTATCTTGGCGGTTAAAACAATGACAAGCTGGCCAATTTGTAGGTCGTATTAGAGACCACCAGAATAATTTGCAGTATATCATTCAGGTTTTCGAATCATTTTATAAAACACTGTACACATCGACCAACCCTAACCCCTCTGATATTCAGAAATACTTAAATTCTATTGAACAACTAAAAAAACTAAAAGAACATCGCATTTTTTAGAAGAACCATTCAACATTAAGAAATTCGAACTAGTAATTAAAAAACTGAAAAACAATAAGGCCCCTGGTCTGGATGGCTTCACAGCCGAATACTATAAAGCATTTTTTCCAATCATCAACACTTCATTGCTAAACACCTGCAATTCAATCCTAGCCACTGGAGTACTACCAGATACGTGGAAAATGGCCAACGTAATACTAATCCCAAAAAAGGGAAAGATACCACAGATCCAGCATCCTTTTGACCAATATCTTTATTGAACACTGACTACAAGATTTTTACTTCGATGATGGCAGCACGGATGAAACACATTATTGGACATTATATCCACAAAGACCAGACAGGTTTCTTTTCTACTAGAGACATTTCGGACAATATCCGCAAAACCCTTAACATTATACATTTTGGGGGGGAAAGTAAAAATGTAAGCTCTTTATTAATGTCTATTGATATTCAGAAGGCATTTTATTCTTTGGAAGTTATTTACCTGGAAACCCTTTTACAGCTTATGCAATTTGGCCCCACCTTTTGCAAAACAATTCAAGCGCTCTATCAAGATCCAAAACCAAAACTTTTGGTCAATGGAGCAGCCTCAAACAGTATCTCTCTGCAAAGAGGTACTCGTCAGGGTTGCCTGTTGTCCCCAATTCTTTTCATATTAGTAATGGAACCCCTGGCATGTGCGTTGCGATCCAATTCACAATTTGAAGGAATCAAAATAAAAGAAAAAGAATTTAAAACTAGTTTGTTAGCGGACGATGTTGTTTTATATGTTTCTACATCCATAAAATCATTGCAAGCAATTCAATCATCTTTGGATGAATTCGGTCTGATAGCCGGACTCAAAATTAAGCAAAACAAATCACTTCTTTATCCAATAAATTTATCAAAGGAAGAAAGAACAACTATTAGTAATCAATGTAATTATCAATGGGCCGAACACCATCTTCAATATCTTGGCATTAAAATACCCTTGGACTTAAACAATCTTCTTAAAATCAACCATATTGAGACACACAAAGAAATAATACAAAAATTAACAAAATGGAATACAAACTCATTTTCCTGGATAGATCGTGTAAGCATTTTACATTCCTATATTTTATCTAAATATATGTATTATTGCTGAACTTCACCTATCTCTCTAACAGAACAACAACTTAGGACTTGGCAAAACGATATTAACAAATTCCTATGGAAATACAAACTACCTCAGATTAACTTCAAAACAATAAGTAAACCAACACAAAAAGGTGGTCTAGCGATACCTGATCTGACTCTTTACTACAAGGCAACATCATTAGCATCAATGATAAGACAACACCATGAGGACTCTTCACTAGACTGGAAATGGATTGAAGAAAATACAACAAAAGGACAAGGATTTCAGGACCTTTTGTGGAAAAACAATATTCAAGATATATATGCATTACTGACTTCTCCCTTTTTAAAGCAACTCTCAAAGTCTGATACCAAAATAAAAATAAAATAACTACACCATTCTCACAGTTAAACACTTTTACAGGCCAAAATGGTTTTTACCAGCAAATGATCCTAATTCTTTTCTCACCTGGAGAGCAGCGGCAATAACCAGAATAGTGGATGTGAATGATAAAGGTCAACTATTATCCAAATATGACCTGGAAAAGAAACACAAAATTAAAATCAGATGGTTTGAATACCTACAGCTTTGTCATCTCATCCATTTCAAAGATTTTAACTCTTTGATTAAAAAAACCACTTAACGATTTTGAACATATTCTTCTTAAATACTCCGGAAAACAAGGCCTCATCTCTAAAATTTACCAAATATTGCTTAATCTCTCCAATACAAATCCCCTAAGCTATCAAAAGGCATGGTTTTTGGATTTACAACAAATAACAGGAGAACAATGGAACAAAGTTTGGCAAACCCAGAATACAATGTCTAAATCTTTAAGTATTTTCGAAGCAAATATGAAAGTTCTCCTAAGATGGTATTTAACCCCTGCCAAGCTAGTACATCTTGTACCACAATCAACATCTTTCTGTTGGAAATTATGCGGCAAAAAAGCAACATACTTCCATAATTGGTGGTCCTGCAAACATATATCACACTTTTGGTCTCAAATAATCCAACAAATTCAAAGGCTTACTGGTTATAACTTACCTTTATCACCCGCTTTAATACCACTCAATTTATGGCCAACAGATGGCCCTCCTGCAAACAGAAGAAAATTAATAAATATTCTACTTACCGCAGCCAAAATAGTTATAGCAAAAAACTGGAAAGATAAAAATCCCCCAAATATTAGCAATGGTTTCATAAGGTATGGGACCTATTTATGTTAGAGAACATCTCAATTTATAATTCCGAAAATCAAACTGAATGTGTTTTTTATAATCTGTTGAATATATGGTACCCTATTTTAGATAAAATAACAATTGACAAATTTGATTGGGAAACAATCAAAGATGCTAAATATAAAATTATGTTGTATAACTAAGAGTTAAAACAATTGCATATATTATTTGTAAAATTGAAATTGTTGCACTGGCAGAACTCTGATGTACTTAATGTGTACATTGAATTTGTATAACACTAAGTTAAGTTTAGTACTATGCTGAGTTAATTGTATTTTATGGTTGACAATCTGACTTTCTGTTTGATTTTGTTAAGAAAAAATTAGTAAAAATTATATTAAAAAAATTTATTTCCCCCTCATTCTTAGATGGCAAAGTCATAAGGTTCTGCATTCTGCAGCTCTCACTCTCAAATGTGGGGTATATTTGCAGTTTTGCTTGCAGAAAGCTTAGCATTTGTACCTCTTAATTCCACAAATATGCAAAATAGTACTATTTTATATGTTAAGCAAGTTACAAGTTATGCATTTTATGCTGTTAAATTAATAAAATACTTTAAAATAAATACTCTAAGAAAGAAATATTGCATATATTTCAACACAACCCTCCCTAATTTCCATCATGGTTAAAAAAAAATAGAGGGAAAAAGTGTGTGTGTTTACTGGGTTCAAAGTCTCTGGGAATTTTACATCTGTAAATGACAAACCAAAATTGGAGTAAAGGACTCAGTTATAAACCAAAGCTTGAACAACTGGTTTGATACAGTTTGTCTGGTTTCAGGTCAATACAGGTAACCTGAGTGTGACATCTGAATGTGGCCCCACTCTTTGCAATCCATGTGGGGCCTAAATTGGATTTCTGTCTGAGATTGAACAGAAGCAACATGCTTGTTTTAATTTTTTACACAAACTAGCATTTGAATAAAGATAAAACATTCATTTCCCAACTGGCCTATCTTCCTTCTTAGATTCCACCCCCCCTATTATTTTAAGATTTTGAGAGTCCAGATTCAAGTAATGTCAGCCAGTGTGGATCAGTGGACAGCCTTGAAGATGTAGCTGAATCATTTTGTTCCCTGTTCTTTTCTCTATAGCTTTTTATTATTTTCTCTTTCTTTTCTTTTCTTTCCATTTTCTTTTTTTTTTGGCCCCCCGAAGGGAATTTTTTATTTTTTTGCATTTTCTACACACTACAATTATGGGATGGGGGAAGGGATACTAATACCCTAACACTATTACTATGGGTGATGGGTAAAGGCGATCTAATACATATATCTACTTGAAAGGAGAAGGAATACTACCATTCTAATCTATTTGATCTACTGGATTTGGGGGAAGGGAGAAGTCTAATACATGTCACAATATGAATAGTTGAAAAAATAACACTTTTTAACCTAATATTTCACATTATATCAAGATTTGGTTCAATTATGATAGTACACATTTAATAGCTTAGCACAATTACTGCCTTTAGTGCTATTGACTTAGTTCTAGAGTCTTTTCTTCTTGCATTTCTTTGTTTTCTGGAGTTTGGAGGCAGCCGTTCCTTTCTCCGATTCAGATGATTCTGATGATGGGGAATTTTGGCTTGTTGAATCCTGTGAGTAGGATTCTTCTTCTTCCTCTTCTTCCTGCCCATCTGGTTTTAAATTCTTTTCCTTCTGCTTCTTTTTCGTATTGAACATTTGATCCATAAATTTTTCCGCTTTTGGAACAGAGTCAATTATATATTTTTTGTCCTGGTAATTGAAGCTCAGCCCTTCCGGGAATAGCCATCTGTATGGTATTTCCTTTTTTTGCAGAGTGAGAGTAAGCATCCTGTAGAGTTTCCTCTGTTTTCTAACTTCGAAAGGAATATCTTTCAAAATTTTTACGTCTTCATTCTTGATTTTTAAGGATTTTCCCATTGTTGACTTCAGCACCAGTTCTCTGGTAGATCATTTCATGAATTTTAGATAGGTTTCCCCTGGGAGTTTGTTTTTCTTTATAAAGTCCGGATAAGTCCTATAAGCCACATCCATCTCTTTTATTAAATCTTCTTGTTTATAATCCATTAATGGGGCCAAGGCAACCGCCAACAGTTCTTTTAAATCCTCGTTCTTCTCTTTGGGGATCCCATGGAAATGTAAAATGTACATGGATCTTTCCAGCTGGAGCTGTATTAATTGTGTTTTATCAAAGGATCTTTCCTTCTCTGTTTCATCCACTCTTTTGTTAATGCTCTCAGTCTGTTTTTCCATCTTTTTCTGAGTTGCTGAGGTTCTTTTATCCATTTGATTCAGTTGCTTTTGGACATTGTCCAGCTTAGTGTTGAGGTTAGTCATCTGATTCATTAGGTGGTGCAGTGCATTTGCTAACAGTGAAGAGAAGTCTGTAGTTACTTCCTGGTTCTGGGAGGGAGTCGTTGGTATGTTATTTCCGGTCACCAGTTTTTTCTCCTGCACCCTCTGTCCTCTCCCAGCCATAATATCAACAAGAGGTAAGTTTTCCAAAACAAGACAAAAGTTATGCGATTTGGTCCCACTTTGTATACTTTAGCAGTTTTTGCATTTGCTTAACTTCTTATGCATTTATTTTAGCTCAAAGTCATTTTATTTCCGATTTAAAACTGTTTTTAAAGTTTACTCAAAAGAGGGGGAGTGCATAAATTCCAGCGCTTCAAACTTAGGCACTTCCAATTACTACCAAGGTTCAGTTCGCTTTTTTCACCTGAGCTTTGCTTAACTCACAGTTTGGAGCCTTGGAGATCTTTTGGAAGCATTTAAAAAGTTTGATCATGATCGCTTGCTCCGTCAGTCGTCTCTGGGTGCCATACCGGCTCTGTGGCGATGGTACCTTTTGGGGAAGAAGGTGAGCCTCAATTCCTTGGCTGTCGCCTTAGAAGAGGCTCTTCTCAGCTCCCCAGGCTGGGGGTTTCCTACAGAGACCCCGGGGAGGTCCAGGACGAACTCAGACCCCTCCCGTCAGCCGGGTCTCGGCGCGTCTCCATCAGAACGAGACAGGACGCGTCCGAGCTGCGAAACAGTTAAACCGGAAGTCTTTTCTTTCCATTTTCAACCCTCTCCTTTTGCCTGTCTCTTCACTTTTCACTCTCTCTCACCTTCCCCAATTGATATTCATGCATGAATAAATTCAGCCACATTTTTCTCCCCTTCCCCCGCGAAGGAGTTTGTTGGCAAATTGCAGACATTTAAAATAATAATTCTCTGATTTCTCATTTGTTGAATAGTACAGCCAGTCCCAGTACAAAAGTAACAATGAAGCTTCTAGTGAGAGGGGAAAAGTTGACAACTGTGCAGCCTGCTAAGTAAGGAACACAAGGGAAGTGGTGGCGGCTACAAGCATGGACGACTTCAAAATGGAATTAGATAAGCATATGGAGCAGAGGTCCATCAGTGGCTATTAGCCACAAGGTATAGATAGGGACTCTGGGGCAAGTGATGCTCTGTCATCTTGGTGCTTGGGGGGGGTCAACAGTGGGAGGGCTTCTAATGTCCTGGCCCCACTGGTGGACCTCCTGATGGCACTGGTATTTCTGGCCACTGTGTGACACAGAGTGTTGGACTGGATGGGCCTTTGGCCTGATCCAACATTGGCATCTCTTACGTTCTTATGTTCTTAAGGACTAGTTCACTTGTTTTAACTCTTTTATTGAGGTGGTATAGTTCTCAAATAGGGCTGTTCCACCTCAAGTTTCTTGTGGCTGATTGGAAGATGCCTAGCATGAGGTCATGCAAAGATCCATGGGCTCAATCCTATGACTTCCTTCTGCTAAGTTGGATCTGTGCCAGAAAGGCTTCCTCCAATGGAGAATGACCCATGCTGAGAGGGGGTACGAATGTACACACCCTCCTGGGACTCGTGCGCTGAGTCCCTTGCCACGAGGCGCTGAGTGTTGCCTCTCTGTGAGCACGCTGCCGGCAAATTGAGGCTTCCCTTTGCCCCGAAGGTCTCTGCGCTGCATTTCTAAATGGGACCAAGCTACGCACACCGGGACAAGTGCTTGGAGGTACAGCATTAAAATCTTTACCTGGTGAGATTCAAGTGATCAGACATTGAAGAGTGAGTCTGTTAAAGCAAGAACACCAGAAAATGAGCAAGTCCCCATTTACTAAAGCGAGGGGGGACTCTCCCCCAGAAAGAACAAAATAAGCAAAAAAAGAAAAGCAACTGCAGTGAGGACGGAGTTTTAAATGGTAATAGACTGTAGTAGAGAGACCCCAGGAGTTAAACAAGCGTTTGGGCAAATTTTCGGGACTTTAGCAAAATTTTGGAAAAAGTAAACATGCTTTAAAATGGCAATCGGCGAGGCAGCAGAAGCAGCAAGCGAGATCCAAGCTTCCATCAGGAAGTTGAAGAGCAACCAGCCCATGTGACCAAAACAACCATAGACTCTTTCAGACTGCAAGTTAAGCCTTTGCCCTCTGCTGGCAAAAATGAGTTACTTCATAAGAACTGGGCTATACTTTGGCTGCTATTTTCAAGGGACTGTGTTCACATCAGAGAAGTGACCAGCCTTTGATTACAGGGACTTCCAATATTAAACAGGAGAGTCTAATAGTAAGACTAAGTGGGGCCCCCTGTATATAGACGACTAAGCGAAGCTATGCCATGGACATACTCGAAAAAGTCTAACGGGCAAAAGAGCGGATAGACTCTCTATAAGTTTGGCTCTTAAAAGCAACAAATGGAATGATCCCCAAGATTGAAGGCACACATTTAAGCGGATTACAGTTACTGAAAAAGAAAAAGGGACTTTTTTCTGAGATGACCAGTTCCAGCAAGACAACGCCACAGGGAAAATGTTTAAGACGAATGAAGATAACAGCATGGGAAGAGAAATTGACTGTGTTATACTTACTTAGGGAAATAAAATTAGTAATTTGCTTTAAATGAAGGAGGGAAAAATAATTGTAAAATGAGATGCCACTGTTCTTTGCAATTTGTTTTTAAGCGAATTAGCAATTCTTCTGTAATGCTCTTTATATAGTCAGACTTGATGGTTTGTTAACATAATTGATGATGATTGACTACTCTCAATGTCAACAAAAGCAATTTATATATTGTTAAGCTAATACTTTTATAAGCAATGTATGACCTCCAACTCTTGGGTTTTAGTGGGTTTTCTTTCTTTTTTTCTCCTATAGTATTACATTCCCTCCCTAATTTCGTTGTAGTTTTTAGAAAATGCAAATTTAAAAAATCCCCTACGGGGGGCCAAAAAAAAAGAGAGAGAATGATCCTTGCTGATGAACAAAGGTTTCCTCTTGATAGCAACACCCTGAGGGCGCTAAGGTTCTTTGACTTGTGTGGCTAGCCAATAAACCACACAGTGAAATAAGCTATTCCAGGCAATAAAGGGTAAAAAAAAGGATTTATTTTAATAAGGAACATCTCACAGCAAAGATATTCAGTGTGTTACACAGGGATCTTGCTTACATGCTCTTCTTGCTCCTCCTCACTTTACATCATCATTGACATCATTTACACATGCTCAGTTCAGATTTCTTTGTCTGGTCAGTTATCAATCATATATTTGACAAACAGGATGTTACTTGGCCACGTCTCAACTTTACAATGCAGGTGCTTGCCTCGTTATATTGATTTATATCAGTACTTATTTTTTGGCTGCTTACATAGACTCATTTTCACCTTTGAATGAACTCTCAGGCTGAGTTCATTTTCAGTACAAAGCTTGGATGTTTTCATTACAAAAATGGTTCTTTTACATTAATATATGCATATAAAAGTATAACAATATTCTTAAAGCATTTTATAAGCTTATTTACACTAAGGGTATACAAAAATATGAAAACATATATAATTACAATGACATTAAACCCTTTACATGTATTCTTTTAATGTTTCAAAATAGCCGATGGCATAAAGCCTTTGTATTTTTTATTTTGGTCCATCAGAATATTTTTGTTAATTTTAAAAGAGTTTTAAAAACTTCTAAACTCGTACTCCGGTCAATAGGGGCTTTCCTTGTCTAATACAAATGTTGTATTTCTTTTTTTTATTGACTTCTAGTGAACAGGTGTGCATGATTGATTTCTATGACTTCATCTGCTTGTTAGTAGCTTGTTAATTTCAAACACAGTTCCTTAAAACTTAAAAGCACACAATAACTTAGATCTATTTTGTATGAAAGACACACCTGAACTTCTTGATTGGCTTCTAATGAATGACAGTAGCTGTGATTAATGACCTTTATTCTTGGCTGAATTTACACACACCTGGTCGGGTCTTGGTCAATAGTTTATGGATCTTTGCCAGGTTAATTTTAAATGTATCTTTAAGCAAGCATAAGCTTGATATTTCTTTAGCAAAGCTCAAAGTTAATAAAGGATAGTCGCTTTTGTTACAAATATCTTATGTTCAGCTTTAAACATAATATAAAGTTCTAAAAACACACACACAGATCAGAAGAGGGGATTTTTCTCTTATAGTTTCCTCTTGTTCACCTCAATTAAGCTTTTTTTGATCAATTATTTATCATTCCTTTGAAGTAAAAGATGCCACCATAAATCTGACATTGGCAGCGGGCTTCCTGCCATTAAAACTCCCTTCACTGGCATTAGTTCATTATGTAAAGCTTATCAAACAAATTCTTTTCTATTTTAAAATAGGCTGAAAAGGCAAACATATATATAGATATTGCCTATAAACTGTAATAGTTCAATATTGATATGTTAAAGCATTCCAAACTTAAAGAGAAATTTAGTATGATCTTCTCTTATTTAAAATTACTAAAAATCATAAACTGAAAGGAACTTCTGAACTCACTCTTTGAAGCAAAGAGTCCCACTATAGATCTTGAGCTTTGACAGGTGGAAAGTACGTCCTAATTGAAAATTGGCTGAGGTTTCCTGGGACAGAATTACCTGTGGCTAGAAGAAAAACTTCTTTGCTATCAATTAAAATTCCTTTTCTTTGAAGCAAAGGCTGGAACATCTAGCTGGGATGGTTCAAACCAGTCTAATTAAAAGGTGAGATAAGAACACCTGCTCATTAGAACATTCTTTGTATGACAATTAAATTTGATTTAAAACACCTGTTTTTCTACAACTTTACTTTAGTGGTTAACAGTTTAATTCTCCAGAAGAATACCAAAGAATTTCTTCCAAAGACTCCTGGAAGTCAGCAATAATCAATAGACAATCACTTGAACCCTTGAATTTTCCTCTACACTCTGATGAAGAAAAGTCTTCTACTGTTGAAGAAAGTCTTTCTCTATTGGAGGAAATCTTGGCAGAGGGGATTCATAAGATCCAACTCCATATCAATAATTTATCTCCTATCAGCATGCCTGAATTGAGTTTCAGTGGCGTGAGACCAGAAAGATTGATTTAAGTCATGGCAAGTTACACCACTGATTTAAATCAACAAGGAAAAAATTATCCATCCCCCCAGTTCTCATATTTTCTGAACAAGCATGCATACTTTCTGGTTGCTGTAATAAAACATCCTGGTTTCTAACTAAAAAGAACATTTGTCCATTTCATGTAGGGGGCTGAAAGCTTTTCACACACAAGCCTTGCACATTAGAGAGAAAGTTCTAAGTTAACCTTTCATATCAATTTTATCAGTATAGGGAATGTGATACCAGGAGGAGTATTCAAGCATCTGATGAGCAGCCTCCACTATGAAATTATAAGGCTTGGATGTAACACATGGGGCTTCTGCTCCTCTGAGGTTGGGGGATTCCTTAAAGTTTCTGCATGACTTGTTTACAACTTCAAGAACTGAACTGGAAGTAATTTACTGTAATTCTCCAATCTCAGGCAAGATCATTCTTTCATCCCAGGATATGTGAATGAGTGAAAAATGCTCTTGTCTCTGGTTTGCTGAGATGGATGGAGTGCTGAATTCTCTAGCATTCCACAATGACCTGTGAATGACCTCAGATAATCAACAAGGGGCTCTGGTTAAACTTAAAACTGATAGGACTTCCTTGTTCATTTAGAGAAGAGTTGTTAGTTTAGATTATTCTCAAGAAGGTAACAATCCTGAGTAGTCTCTAGTTTGATTGTGTAAACAAACCCTGAGATTTTGATATTTCTTTCCCCTGGTTATCAATTTTGGGGTTGTTAAAGCCTGATTCCGTAGTTGTGTACAGTTTCAGTAGTTTTTTAAAGCTCATCTCAATCCCTGGATATCTATAAAACCAAGAATATTTGTCATTTTTAAAAAAATTATTTGAGTTGGTGCTATCTAGATTGCCAGTAGTCAATTCTTCAAAATATTCAAAGTGTGTTTTTTGTTTGGTTTTTGTTTTGTAGATCTCCTTAAACATCTAATCCCAGCAATTTTCAGTAAAAAAGTCTTTCTCACAATACACTAGCATGTTAGCAGTTAACTTTTGGAATGCCTGAAGGCATGATAGTTTATTGAGACCTCTGAAAATTAGGATTCATCTATATTCTGAGATATTGGCTGGTGTTTACCTTTATACTCTGCTTGTCTCAAATATTTATTTTGATTCTAGTCATCATGGTGCCTGGGTACATCACAATATTCATAGTATGTTGCCCTGACGTGGATAGCCCAGGCAAGCCCGGTTTCATCAGATCTCAGAAGCTAAGCAGGGCTGACCCTGGCAAGTACTTGGAAGGGAGACCTCCATGGAATAACAGGGCTGGGACACAGAGGCAGGCAAACAAGCCACCTTTCTGAAATACACCCTAGCCCCACTAGGGGTCACCAGAAATCACCATGACTTACAGGCTTGCAAGTACATACACACACAAACAAAATACAAAAATATTCATCGTATGTTTATTCTTGGAGAAAATGTGGGAGATGGGAAAGCTCAGCACACAAATATTTGGGCCTTAGATACTAAAGGTGAACCTCTCCCCTTCTGAGTTTTTGTGCCAGGTATCTACCATACCAGAGGTAGCACATGAATCTGGTCTCTTGCACTCCTTCCTGCCTGGAAGGTGTCGAATGTGATCTGAGGCCTAGATTAACAGATGGGTTGAATTGTTCACTTGTGGTGCCATGCGGCGGTTCACATGATTTGATGTTTCTCTACATAAAATCTCCCTCCATATAGAAAACTAGCATGTCAAAGAGAAGTCCCGGCTAGAACCTTTCCCCTTTGTTGTCAGAGTTCAGAAATAATCCAGGCCACGCTTTGGAGTTTGCTTTCAATGAATTTGCTGCAACAGGATTTTGCAAAAAGACAGTAACTGACTGCAGGCCATTAATGCAACAGGGAGGCCTTCAGAGCACAAGCACTAACACATACTAACACACAGCAGAGAGAGAAAACAACAAGAGGTAGGCTGAACGGCAAGAGAAAGCATTCAATAAACCCTAGATACTAGAGAATGCTCCACAACTCTCCCTAGGGTACAAGTGGACTAAATTACTCTTTCAGCCATATTTACAGTAACTAGACTCTTTGCAGGCTGTCACTTCTTCAACACCCTTAATTAGGGTTGCCAAGTCTGGGTTGCAAAATACCTGGAGACTTTGGGGGTGGATCTGGGAGTGGGCGGAGTTTGGGGAGGGGCCTCAGCATGGTACAATGCCATAGAGTCCACCCTTCAAAGCAGCCATTTTCCCCAGGAGCTGAACTCTGTCAGCTAGGGATCTGTTGTAAAAGCAGGAGATGGCCATTCCCCACCTGGAGGTTGGCAACCCTACCCTTTATATCTATTTTTATATCTATTTTTTAAAAATATGGAGGAAAATTTAGTCCTGTACAACCCCACCTGTGATCTGAAGCAGTGCAGCCAAGAGAAAGATTTATCTCGGAATCAAGCAAGCAATGACATCATGATATCTGTAGACTGATCTTTGTGGGTTAAAAATAAATAGTAACCACCATGGCTCTGATTCAGATCACACAGGGGGGGAAGTGTTTTAACTCTCTTCCTGGGACTTCAGGGGTAGGGTCCAGGGCTGCAGCGCCTTCCAGGATTCCCTTTTTTTTGGTCAGTCCTTCAGAAGACCCTAAGTAAAGCAAATGGGGGAGGGTAGGACCACCGAGCTCCCCTGCTGCTCCCCGGTACTTCCCACGTGTGCCTAGAGATGGCTTTGGCTTTTCCTCAGCCTGCCTTTTAAAGGCCCTCCTGGGGAGGCTCCTCCAAATCCCTGTCTTGAAAGGAGGGGCCTTCCTGATAGGCCTTTGGCCCACTGGGATACTAACTGAGGATACTTTTTCCTGGTCCTCACCCCGTTGAGCCTCTTCAAAGGGCTAAGTGTTAGGCCAACCTAGAGCTAGGGTTGCCAGCTCTGGAGTGTGAAGTACCTGGAGATTTTGGGGGGTGAAGACTGAGGAGGGCGGGGTTTGGGGAGGAAAAAGACTTCAGTGGGGCATAATGCCATAGAATGCACATTCCAAAACAGCCATTTTATCCAGGTGATCTCTTTTACCTGGAGACCAGTTGTAATTTCAGGAGATCTCCCGCCACTACTTGGAGACTAGAAGCCAAAAATGAGAGATCACGAGAGGAAGTGGAATTCCAAAAACGACATTGGTGACAAAAACAACGAAGTGTCAATAAAGATAAGTTGCAAAATTGTTTACTGTAGTAATTTCTGTAGAAAATCTTCTATTATCGCTCACACGCTAACGAATACTGCTCAATGAACAATTCGTTTCACAATATTTGCTTTATCTGAGCGTGTAGCAATTCCAATTCTTATCAATCACTACTTATCAACTCCCGAAGGAAATATTCCATGTTGACGCTCTAATAACAGAACCCAAGCTTTTCACAATGTGAAACGAATTGTTCATTGCACAGTACTCGTTAGCATGTGACCGATAATAGAAGAAAATTTTCTACAGAAATTACTACAGTAAACAATTTTGCAACTTATCTTTTTTGGCTCTTCGTTATTTTTGTCATGGATGTTGTTTTTGGAATTCCACCACCTGAAGGCTGGCAACCCTAGCTAGGGAGCGTGTGGCTATCCATTTCCCACAAAGCCAGCCTGTTGTAGGTTGCAAGGCTGGCGGCCACCCATCCCACTATCACATGGCATCCTCCAACTCCAGCTGCCTCCCCCCCAACATCCTTGCGGGCCTCGTCTGCCTCCCTCCTGACTCCACACCTTGACTCCACTGTCTGCTGTCCTCGGCAGTACAGGGAAGAGTTGCTGGCTCTTCCCTCTGAGGAGGTAAGTGTGTGTGTGTGGGGGCAGAGCCACCTCTGTAAGAATTTCTTCTCCCTATGCCATTCCTTTACCTCCATTAGCCCCCACAGCTGCTAGTTCACTGTGGAAGGAAAATGTGTTTTCACTGTCTGGCAGATATAGTTAGGTAGGGCAGCTGAAGCCAGGAATATGACATTGGATATAAAGCCTAAACCCTTTCCCACAATCCCTGCCTCCAGTGGCTACTAGTTATTAAAAAAACCTGCAGAAGTTATTTTGATAGATTTCTGGACATTGTGTCTAGTTTGACCTCTTTTAGAACTAAGCCTGTGGGTACGCTCAAAATGAACTCCAGGATTCTTTGTAACACCATCACTGATGATGGAGTAAATTTTAGGTGCTGGCCAGGCTATAGTCTATTTTGTTTCTTCTAGTCTCACTGGCATGAGCCAAGACTGCCTCCAGAACACACTTCAGAACCCTGATGTGGCAGAACCGTCTGAGGTACATTCTGAGGGCCGGCTTGGTCTGCCTTCAGCCACTCCCCCTTTGGCTGAGCTGCTCTGAACCCCAGGCCTGGCTCAGCTCTGTTAATCGGGCAATATTATCCCCAATGGACACGTGGGCAAATGAAGACTTGGAAAAGGTGTCCCAAGTTCAGTCAGGAAGTTGGGAGCTGATCAGGGACTTCCTCAATGCTTAACCTCAACCTGCTGCCTTGTAATTTTAAATAGATGGTTCTGGTCTTGCCCTCAGTGGGTATTATGAGCAATTGTTCATCTTCTTCCTTCAGACATAAGTTCTAAGTTACTCAAAACTGTCAACACATCCCCACAAAATCCACCTACCCCCTTTGGTTAAACACACCATTTTTTAAGTCAGTAATTCATATAATTTGTCTTTTAGGACAATCATATATTATGAATCAGACCTAACTCATACATTTTGCTGCCTGAGCATGAGCTCTGTTTGCATGAACACTGTAACGTATAAGGATTATATTAGTACAGGACTGCAGAGGCTGAGACCATGAAAAGGAATGTCGTGCTTTTGAATCTCCTTTAAGTATTCAGGGTCATTGTGCACAAGCACCTTCCTCATACACTGCACAGCTCACATGAGTAGGCAGCTCAGGTGAGCCGCAGAATGTACATTAGAGCTGATTCATAGCTTATGAATTAGCCCTTATACTCCCTTTCATTCTTACAGCTCTCTTCTAAATGCATTCTGAATCCGCCTTGAACTGTGGTGTCCAGAAGCAGACACTGTGATGAACAGACTGATGCTCCCACTTCTTGGGTCTTGGAGGTGATGCTGCTGTTCACACACCCTAAAGTCATATTAGCCTTCTGTAGCACATCGTCACAGAGAGTGGCGTTTAGTATCTTATCACTGCGTGTCTCAAAATCTGGACTGAAAGTGATGCTGCTAACTGGTTACATCATATATTTGGCTCTTCTTTCCTCTATTTAATTTTATATTTTTTTCCTGGAAGATTTTTTTTAATCTGCCCAGTGCTGCATTTTATTCACACTTTCTGACCCTTTGTCATGCTGCAGTCTCATATTTTGCTACTTTTAACCATTGTGTCCAATGTATTCCAGAGTCCATTGCACCTGTTCCCAATTCACACTGCAGTGTGCACCACTGGGAACCAGATGGGAGGTGGACACAGAATCTTTTGCAAGGACAGCCCAGATCATGGAAAGAATATTAAGGCCTTGGGCCCCCCCGTAAGTTATTGTAGCCTATTGTGGCAAACAAGACATCTGAGTTTACTTTGCAACTGGGGGCAATTCTGCATCTGGCATTCGCTCCACATTTTCTCAACTGGGAGGAAAAGGTGCAGCTCACAGCCACATTCAAATACCCTGGAGCAATGCTGTACTGACTGTGAAGTCACCCCTGAAGAGCCATAAATCTATGCAGAAGGTACCATAAAACCCCACCATCAAAAAAGTGAAAGTGGCATGCAGTGTACAGAGTACCATAAAACCCGATGATCAAAGAAAGTGAAAACAGCATGCAATGCAGAGGGGAATTTCTGTTCCAAGGTGGGTTTGGTAAAACAACGGATGGAAAAGCCAATGCAGAATCACCCTGGGTGTCTGTGTGTGACTCTCCACATCACTCTAAAGCCCTGGGGAGGGAGATAACTGGTGTGAAAAGACCCCCCCCCAGGCCTTAGGACCTGATTGAAGGCTTATGTGTCCCTGATTATGAAAGTTACTCACCAGTAGGAAAGCCCGAAGTCCTGCATTAGTCCTCTAATAAAAAGTAGTTAGTGCAATTCAGTGTTGAACAGTATCTAATTTTATCTGCTGCAAGAAAGCCCCCAAACTTTATAAGGAGAAAAATAACTGGATGTAGTAGGAACTTCTTTATGGCATGGGAAAAAACCCATTCTCAGTGCATCATCCTTGGTTTTTCAAGGAGACAATGTTGGTTGCTGTTTTGTGAAGGCTGTTTGGCCATACAGTTCTCAAGGACCTGTTGACTGCATTAGAGCTGAAATGATTTATACTAGTTGTAGTTCCTGTCAGTTTATTCTAATGGGCTTGCAATTATTTAAACTTAAATAGTGAATCATTGGCTGTGTTTTGATGGAAGTACAGTTGAATTCTCATTAGAACGGTTGCATGGCTGGAGGAAAGTGGAGCATTACCTCATGAGGCAGGATCTTCTGTACCCAACAGACTGTACTCATAGATAGACATTATCATCCAGGTGTAAACAGAATCAGAGCATGCAAGGTGCTGGCATACCAGAGTTGTTACTAGATCCAGGGACAAGCACCCCTTCAGGCGGGTATGTTGACAAGATGCTTCATCACATGCCCAGTGGAACAAAAACCAGCAGTTCTACCGCAAACCTACTTTAAATAAGTGAATGGTGGCATGATAAAGGCAGATAAATTCTACAGAACTGTGAACTGGGAGGAGGAGGAAAAAGACATTGGATTTATACCTCGCCCTTCACTTGGAGTCTCAGAGTGGCTTACAAGCTTCTTTCCCTTCCCCTTCCCACAACGGACACCCTGTGAGGTAGGTGGGGCTGAGAGAGCTCTTTCAAGGACTGCTCTTGAGAGAACAGCTCTGAAAAAACTTGAGACTGACCCAAGGTCACACCAGCAGCTGTGATGGAGTAGGGAATTAAACCCGGTTCTCCCAGATTAGAGTCCGCGCTCCTAACCACTACACCAAACCGGCACAAAGCACAATCACCTTGCTGTGTTCAGAGCACTGCTCATGTGTTATCCTGTCTTTTCAACACATCAGTTTTGTTGCTATGTCTAAATTTAAAAACAGAAGTTGTGCCTCTTGGTACATGTAGAAACAGCCTCCAGTCATGTCAGCCAAAAAAAGATTTAGTAAAGAAATCTTTCCATACACCAAACATCATTTTCATATCTGATGCTGCTTGAAGTTGTAATGGGCTTAGAGTTACAGCTGTCTAGAACCAGCAGACACATTTTTACTGGAATTTTTAGTTCCATGTTAGAATTTGGTGAATGTTATTGCACATACATATTTTACATATCAGGATCTCACAGCAGTGTGGAATTTGTAGTACTTAAGAATCCTGAACACACCCTGCAGCATGAGATTATGTCACAGCCCATGCAAATACAGCATCCTTATTGGTAATAAAGTGTAAACAATTAAAGCTTCATGGATAAATACAAGGCAGATTAGCCAAAAGAATAGTGAGGGTTGATGAGACCCTCAGAGTTATGGGTGCCATTGTCTCACTTTGGGAACCCACATTTTTTTTTAATCCATGTTTTTTTATTTGTTCTGTAGCCTGCCACATCCAATGAGCTTAGTGCAGGTTTCACCAGTTTTTTGCATGCATATGTTTGCTAATTTTGCTACCTACACTGTACATCTTAAATTCTCTTAAGGGTTCCCCCCCCCCCTTAACTGCATGACACATCCATCCCTTTTGATATCCCAGCTCCACCTGTGGCCATCTTTGTTGCCTAAGGAGCAGGGAACAAAATAGAATTGTAAAGCAAAACATGATTGCTGATTCTACTTGTTGCCAGTAATTAGCCATATACAGTGCCCTTCATATGTTTATCCATTTGACCTTGTACATATTTACTCAGAAGTTATTTCTACAGAATTCAGTAGGGCTTGCTCCCGAGCCAGTAGGATTGCAGCCTTAGTAAGGCTTCTGTAACAGTTTCAAAGACTGTGGTCAGATAAAGGAGGTGGAAGTTGGTACAGTGAATCGCAACAGCTTGTAGGATGGAGCCTCCGGGCCACTTCATTGCCAGCTGGAATGCTGGCCTCCTGGTTTAAGTGCCACTATCCTAATGTAAGGCTTTCGACCAAAAATAATCCCTCCAAAACTGATTATTTTGTCTGCATTTAAAAGACACAAAAATACATTTGTAGCTAATCATTTTCATCCTGGATGTGACGATTTGGGACTTGAAGAAGGGCCTTTTAGAAATTCAATCTCCCTATGCCAGGAGCAAATTCATAGTCTGCTTGCTTTAGGGATGGAGAGGAGCCTGAAGCCATTTTCGGGAGGCACCGGGTACCAGGGCAGGGTATGGGGGTGTCCCAGTCTCTTGGATGCTACCCAGTGGGGAGGTGTATGTATGTGGGGAGAGGGAAGACAGTTTCTCTTTCCCTCCTAAAAAACCTGCATTTTCAGTAATTGTAGGTTTCCCCTAAAGACATTTGGTGTCACTATAAGGACAGCATTTCCCTTTCTCCCTCTGTCTGCTCAGTGATTCTGTCGCCCTGGCGGTGCCATCCACTCGGTAAGCCTCTCCTGAGCAGACCACGAGCGGCGGCGAGGGAGAGCGGAGGACCCCGCGCGCACAGCTCTCCGCCAGGCTGGCCGGCCAAACTTCTCCCCGTCCGTCCGCCCTCTCTCGCCGCCCCTCCCTGCGCGATCCTGCCGCGCTCACCTGGCTGGCTCTCCTCGGAGGAAGCCCGGCTCGCTCGCTCGCTCGCGCCTCGCTCTGCCCCTCTCCTCCGCCTCCTCCCCCCGCCCCCTCTCTTGCCAGGGAAGAGGCTCTGGGTAGCGCAGGCTTCGGATCCTCCGCTTCCAGCCCCGAACAGGCACGTTTCTTAACATGCATTTTCCCTTCAGACCTTCTCCTTCCTCCCGGCGCTCGACGCTTCCCGCGATGGATCTAACACCACTGCCTGCGTCTCGCCTGCATCGGCTCCACTCCCCGGCGCGCAGCTGATCCTCATCGTCTTCTTGGGGGGGCGGGCGGGCGGGGGGCGCACGGCGCGTATGTGCAGCGGGGGCGCCTTTTCCTGGCAGGGGATTTTTTCCCAAACTACCTTCTTTTTCAAACTTCTCTGACCCGGACTTCCCTCCCCCTCCCCGGAGATTTCTCTTCCATGCAAAGGTAGGTGGGGAAATGCAGCACACCTGGCTAACCTAATGCCCTGAATCTTTTCTTCCCCCCCAAACAAAAATTAGGAAACTTGGGAAGGTCCGCTGGAGAGCACCTGTTTCTTTCCTGCACGGCGAATGGGATGGAGCTCGGCGTGTGTGTGTGTCTGTCTGTCTGTCTGGGTGCCATCTCGGCCCTTCCAAACAAGAAAGTTATTCCTGGGGAGGGGGCGGAGGTGGGGCGCTGGGTGGCACTCTGCTGTTTCCCCAGGAACGATCATGCCTGTGGGGCGGGGAAGGAGGGGGGATGGCGGAGCCCGGCGACCGGTAACGTGTTGTTGGGAATGGGGGTCGGAAACAGAGCTGCCTGCGTGGGATTCACGGCGGCCCTTGACATGTGTGCATGTGTCCCTCAATGTGATGTGGCAAGTGGGAATAGTCCGAGGACATGGGATACCTGTCATGGGTGCTGTATTTTTGCCCTGGGAGGGAGAGATGCGGGTGTCTGCTGGGGGAGGGATGTCACGAAAACGTCTCATGGCCAAATGCTCTCAACATTTAACTTTTGGCGAAGGTGTTTTGGCTCCCGGGGCTTTTGTTTTCCCTTCATTTGGAGTCGGTGTGTGACGCCCGGGAGTCTTAGCGGCGGTTTGTTTGGTCTTGTCTCCCCGAGTCCGAAGGTGCCGGCGCTTTCCTGGCCATTGTCTGTGCAGCGGCCCAAAGTGCCCGGCCGGAGAGGACGGTGGGGCTGGAGCGCACTTTTGCAATACGAGCCGTGATTAATTAGGCTCATTATTTCGAGCGTTGGGGAGAGCGGCTTCCCAGAAGAAGCGCTCGGGAAGTTGCGCGGGGGGGAGATGCACGTATCCTGGCAAACATTCAGCAGTCCCTGCCTGCCCCCTCCCTCTCCTCCCCAGCCTGACCATCGTTTTGTAACACTCAAGTGGATGCAGTTTGTTTCACGTTAGCAACAGTCGGTTGAGAAGTAGCTGAAGCGGTTTTTTGGGGTTTTTTTGAGGGGGAGGCACAGTTTCAGCAAGAATCGTTAAGGGCCCCCCCCCATGAAAATTGACAATAACAAAATACCCAGGTTGTGCCGCTTTTTCTCCCAGGCGGAGGGGGGGGGGGAGATGAATCAGAGAGGTCTGGTACCCTCTGGTTCCGTTCAGGGCTCTGGTTCTGCTTCTCCCGTCTTAGGGCGAGAGTTGTTATGGCAAGCTGGCTGATCGCTTTAAAATTTTGGATGGCATTGAATCGCTTTCTTTCTTTTCATGTGTGCGTGTGTGTGTGTGTGTGTGTGTGTGTGTGTGTGTGTGTGTGTGTGGTGTTTCCAACTGTCTCCCACCCCTTCTTATCTCCTTAGTGTTTGTTTTTACACCAGAAACCTAGGTCTGGTAGTGGAAATACATCCAGTGGTGGTTGTGGTGCTCCTATTCTCTCCACACAACTTTAAAATGACAAACAAGAGGGGGAGGAAAACCTAACTGTTTAGTGGGTCTGAAATGTTTGTGGGATCCTGTATGGAGCTCTGCTTTAGCAGAAGGACAGTTTCAAGCTATGAAAGCGCAGTTATCATGACCATTTCACAGCATCCCCCAAACACACCCTTCTGTTAGCTTAATTTGAATTAAAGGAAAACCCTTTCCCTTTTGGTCTAGACGAGGCGACCACAAGGTCATATTCTTCTGCAGAGAGGTTCAGGTGTACACTTGTGCCAGTGACACATGTACACGCATCCTTGTGCACCTGACTAGCTTGGGAAGAAATGTCACATTTCCCCACTTTAGAAAGGGGGCAGTAGTTATCTGGCGACTGCTGGGTAACTGTGTGCCGCTGTTGTTGGAAAGAATGAAGAGGAAAACAGGTTTCCCAGACATGTCACTAGAAAGCATGTGTCTGAGCCCTTGCTAGCTTACCACGCAGATAAATAGGCACCTGTCTTGTCATACAGTTCAAAGGTGTAGTCTTCATTCACCACATTGGGGGCATCAACAGCTTTAGACCTGCAGAGCTTACTGGGGGGTTTCGAGGAGCATGTCTAAAAGGGCTTTTCTGTGTTGAGGTTTTCAGCTTTGGCTGTTTCAGTGGGATCTTCTCCACTGTGACAAAAAGGGGGTTTTGAGCATAAGAGATTTGTACCACTTATTCTCATGGGAGTTGCCACCTGCTTCTGTATTTTGCTAGCTGGGTGACAACAGTCTGGTACCTAAATCTGGGCCTGTGGTTAATGTTTCACACTCAGCCCAGCAAAGAAGTAAAAGGAGAAGATTCGTAAGCAGATAGTTGGTCTCAATCTGAATCTTGTCCCTACTGTTGCCCAGACGTTGTTCTTCAGTAATATCCCACTTTTCTTCTGAGGAGCACAGGTGGTGTGCATAGGGTTATCCCCCCCCCCCTAAAGTTTAGGCTACCCTGTAAGTGTAATGGCTCAGTAACAATTTGAGCTCCAGTTTTCCCCAAGTGAAGCACTCTGTGCCATATTGGCTGTTATGAAATTGCTTTACCTTGCCAACTATTCATGCCTCAGTGTATCTCTCTCTCTCTGTGTGTGGAGGGTTTTCTCATGACTGCTGAATATTTCTATTTACTTTATTACGAGGGCTTCAGGACCGCAACAAAGTCTTACGGAGAGAGAGTTTAATGGTTAAGAGCGGCAGGACTCTAATCTGGAGAACTGGGTTTGATTTCCCCACTCCTCCACATGAAGCCTGCTTGGGTGACCTTGGGCCAGTCACAGTTCTCTCAGAGTTCTCTCAGACCCACCCACCTCACAAGGTGTCTGTTGTGGGGAGAGGAAGGGAAGGTGATTGCAAGCTGCTCCTGGTGAAATAGTTATTTTTAAAAATGGTAAGCCCATGGCAAGTGCTTGAAAAACCCATTTCCAGCTTGAACGTCAAAAGCCAGGCAAAATTATTTGGCCTAGCAGGTGCCTGTATAGGTGGAGACATGCACAGCTAGTGAGAGGCATTCAAGAGGCAAAAATGTATGCAGGAGCTCTAAGATGCTTCCAGGTGGAGGATTTCTCGGATGCTCAGTGTGTTATCCCTGGTACCATAAGCCACCTGAGGTCTATGCCAATCTCCCCCATGCTGGTGTCTTCCTGTCTTGGCCAAACAGGCATGCTGTGGGATTATACAGAGTTAAAGCAGGTGACCCAATACAAATCAGAGTTTGTGGAGAGGCTGTTTTCAGAATCACAGGTGATCTTCCAGTTCTTTCTTCTGTGCGTCTTTCCATGCTTTCACAGAGGGCTAAACTGTGCAGGCAGCAGTGTGGAAAGTCACCAGGCAGGCACAGCCCCAAAGCATCGCAGCAGCTACAGTGAAGTGTGAGTTGTTCCTGATGGTTCTGTAAAATGAGTAGATTCAGTAGAAAGGGAAGTTTGGAGAAAGGGGAATTTTCAGACGTGAGGAATGCTAGAGGCCAATAAAGCTGTAGTCTGCCATGTGTTTGTGTTTTGCTGGGCAGACTCCTGCTGTCCCTCAGTTTGTCTCCCTCTTATTCGGTCAATGGCCCCTCAGCACCTGGCCTTCATTTCCTCTTGCGATGGCACTCCTGGGCTCCCTGTTGTCTCCAGCCACAGTTCCACCTGACTGCAGGCCCCCCCTCCCACACACACAAACAAGTGTCGATTTGGAAAGGCAGAACTCCAGTGCAACTGGCTCTTGCCCTGCTGCTCTTCTTACTGCACATTAGCTATGATAAATCATGCACTGCAGATGCCCAAAGGTAGGGCAGAAGACAAGGAACTTGTGTCACTTTTGGCACTGGGGGACGACTGGGATTCTAGTCATCAGGCATTGCTGTGCAAATAAATCATTTACATATCTGCTTTTATTTGAAATGCAGAAACGTGGGTGGGTTTTGTTCCTGTTTCTTTCTCTTTGCGGAAAGAGAAAGTGTTCTCAAAATTAAAGGGGGAAAAAGCCTGTCTCCTCAGACTCATAATTGTATGAATGCAGCAGACTTCGCTACAGTACCTGGCATCTGATTTCCTTGAACTAGGATGTCTTTCTAGAACTCTTCCAGGGGTCTGACCTGATTGGCTATGGGTGCAGGATATGTTAAGAGCCTGTGAAGTTCCACATACATGTAGTGTTCCTGTTGTGGGTGGGACGTAGGCATCAAGGCCACAGTGGTCTGCTTCTATTAAGACCAATTTATGCAATCGTGTAGTTGCTAGATATCTCACCCCTTGGTGATTTATCATGTGATCTGTCATAGCTGAATATATTAATCACCTTCATTGAGAAGCATTTGTTTGCAGCCAAGGAGGTGTGTGTTAACTCTGAGGATGACTGCTTCCTCATATGCTAGTCATTATGTGATGTTGCACGTGTTGAGGGCTGAATGTGCATGTAGGAACCTGTCTTTAGTGTCCTTGTCTGTAAAATGGCTCTTCATTTCTGTAGGTAATTGCTTAGAGGCCTCCGAATAAATAAACGTGTATGCTGCACTTGGGTATATATGTGTTACACAGTTCAAGTCACAGTTTAGTTTATTCAAATGTATGTGGAAGTGCCGAGGATTCATTTCCAAAAGGGTCTCTTTTGTTTGGAGTGCCCGACAATCATCGCTGGGCCTTATGTGACGGTTCATCATGATTCTCGTTATGTGTTTTGAAAGTAGAGGCTGAGGGAGGGCAGTTTGCTTGGGAACCACCTGTGGCTCCTCTGAGCCCTCTTTCCCACAGCACCCATCCCATATTCCAGGAAAGGGGGCAATTTCTTTATAAACGGGGATAATTTCATTATTGCTATCATGGGTTGTCCAAGGTAAAAGTAACAGTTTTATTTCTAAAACAGAACACGACTTGTCCATGGTAATCATATCAAGGTGTGGGACTGTTGGGGTTTTGTGTACAAGGCTGGGTCGGTGCATGCAGCCAAATGAGGTGATGAAATGGGGCATGCCACGGCTGGATGCTGGCCCATAAAACAGAATTCCTTGCAAGTAGAACACCGAGCATGGAAAGAGGTTCTAACCACTCCATCTCTGCAGAACTAGAGTAAAACTTGAAAGAAACTTCTAACATAGATAAGCATTTGTTTTTTTTAACATCCAGACTGATAGGGTTCTGGACATCCTGAAGCTTGTACATAATTTTTCGTCATAACTCGAACTTCCAAGGTTGTCTTCTTACTCCAGATATACAAGGGCTGGCCAAGTCTGAATAGTAATGGGGCGAGACAACCCGACACGCTCAGAGGGGCTCTGGTAATTAAGGGTTATATTATAGTTATAGATTATTGTTTGTATTTGGGTTGGTGAGCAGGGCATAGAGTTGACCATGTGGGTCTTTTGGTTGAGGCCAATTGCAAATGTGGCTCTTTGTGATCCATGGAGTGGGTGCCACTGGCTTGGAGTTACCAGTGATCATTGCCGGACTAGGATACCAGATCAGCTCTTTCAGGTCCAACATGCAATCCACTGGATCATGTGGGTTGTCCACACTTGCATTCTTACCCAATTTTGTATATAATTAAGTTAAAAGTAGCAATTCCAAGTGTGGCAGGTGACTCAGTTGGAAGCTGTCAACATAAGCTCAAAAGGGGAAGGAGCTATGGGCTGTTTACTGAAGGTAATGTGGACTTGGCCCTAAGAGGCTGGGGTTCAAAATGCCTTCTCTCGTGTGCTTTCTGTACTTCAGAAACATACGGTAATTTCCTCAACCACAAGCTCTCTCTTTGAAAAATAGGAACAGTGGACTACTTTAAACTTGATCTGAGGACTCATATTAAAAGCTTTTGATTCAAGTTGTGCATTAAAAGTGGTGGAAGGACAACTAAACGGGGCTTACTTCCAGAAAATGCCTTTCTACCTCCCCCTCTGTGATCTGTGCAAGTACAGTAGCTCTCTATAAAGCCTTTTTGATTATTTTCCTCTATCAAAACCAGCAATTCTAACTCCACTTTCTGCCCTCGGCCAATCAATAGGGCAGCTTCTCTGCATGCTACATGCATGTTTCAGCTTCTCAGACTCAGTTCACTGACCTTGGGACCCTGAGATGAAGAGCAGGTCCTGCAGGTCTGTTTTCAGGTATGGCTGATGGTCTCCTGCCTGACAGTCTTCTGCCCCCTTGTGAACCTAATATAAGTAGACCCTGCTGGATCAAACCGGTGGTCCATCTAAGCTGGCATACTGTTCCACACAGTGACCAACCAGTTGTCCAGGAGGACCAAAGAAACAGGGTGTAGAGGCTGAGGCCCTCCCCTGCTGCCACCTCCCGGCACTGGTATTCAGAGGACTGCTGCTGCTCCCTTCAACCACCATGGCTAGTAGCCACAAATGGGGCCCTCCTCTATGAACCTTTTAAGGCTATCTGTGCTCATGGTCATCACTGCCTCCACTGGCAGTGAATTCCACAGTTTAAATTACTCCGTGAGTAAAGAAGTATTTCCTTTTGTCTGTTCTGAACCTCTTTCCCAACGATTTAATTGGGTGCCCCCAATGTCTAGTGTTATGGGAAAGGGGAGAAAAAGGTCCCTCCATCCACTTTCCCCACCCCATGCATAATTTTATAAACCTCTATCATCTGTCCCTTTAGCTGTCTCTTTTCTAGTCCCAGAGTCGCCAGCCTTTTCTCGTAGGAAGGGTGCTCCAATCCCCTAATCATCTTGGTTGCCCTCCTTTGTACTTTTCCCAGTTGTGTAATTTCTGTTTTGAGGTACAGCAACCAGAACTGCACAAAGTATTCCAAATGAGGATTTACCACAGCTTTCTATAAGGGCATAACAATATTGGCCATTTTATTTTCAATCCCTTTCCTAATCATTCCACGCATGGAGTCTGCCCTTTTCACCACTGCCACACGCTGGGTCGACACTTTCATCAAGCTTTCCGCTACAACCCCAAGATCTCTTTCAATCTCAGTCTCAGTTCAGACCCCATGAGCATATATTTAAAATTAGGGGGTTTTATTTCAATATGCACCACCTTGCACTTACCTATCTTGAACCTCATTTGTCATAGTGTTGTCCACTCACCCAATTTAGAGAGACCCTTCTATAGCTCTTCACATTCTGCCTTGGTTTTCACCATCCAGAATAATTTGGTATCATCTGCAAACTTGGCTACTACACTGCCCACCTCCAATTTCAAATAAATTATGAACAAATTAAATAGCACTGGTCTCAGTACAGGTCCTTGTGGGGTCCCACTGCTCACTTCCTCTATTGCACGAACTGTCCATTTATTCCTAATCTCTTCTTGTTACCATTTAACCAATTTTTAATCCATAAGGATAACCTTTCCTCTTATCCCATGAGTACTAAGCTTGCTCAGGAGTCTTTGGTGCGGTACTTTGTCAGTAGCCTTTTGGAAGTCCAACTTTTTGATGTCTACTGGGTCACTCTTATCCACATGCTTGCTAACCTGCTCAAAAAACTCCAACAGGGTGGTGAGGCAGGACTTCCCTTTGCAAAAGTCATACTGATTTTGTTCTCAGCAGACTTTGTTCCTTGGGGCACTTGATAATTCCGTCTTGAACAACAGTTTCTACTAATTCACCTGTAATTTCCTGGATCCCCTCTAAATCCCTTTTTTAAAACTGGAGTGGCATTTACTAGTTTCCAGTCATTGGGCATGGAGGCCAGTTTTAGTGATAAGTTACGTATACTTGTTAGTCCATCAACAATTTCATATTTAGTCCTTAAGAACCCTTGGGTATATGCCATCTGGAGCTGCAGACTTAACTGATTGCTAGTTTGCCTAGTAACCCTACAGCTTTATCTCTCATCATGTCATTTTAACTCAATTCTTCAGACTCCCTTCCCAAAACAGCAGCTCCAGTGTGGGTATGCGCCCCACATTTTTAAAAGGGAAAACAGATGCAAGAATTCATTTGGTTTCTCTGTCGTCTCCTTTTATTCCTTTGCCATCAAATGGTCCTACATCTTCCTTAGCTGGTTTCCTGCTCCTAATATATTTGAAGAAATGCTTATTGTTTATCTAAATATTTTTGGTCATATGTTCCAAAAATTATTATCACCTTACATTTGTTTTGCCAGAACTTGTGCTCCTTTCCATTCACCTTAATCAGGGACACCACCCACTTTTTAAAAGAAGCCTTTTTGTCTTTTATGGCTTCCTTGATCTGAGCAGTTAACCACCCAGGCTTCTTTTTAGACTTGGTAGTACCTGCACCAGCTAGCCTGATGTTGGGATTCACCACTGAACATCTACCTTGGAGCTGAGGTGCACTGGAGATCTCTGGGGAGGTTGCCTGTTTACTTCGATGCCAATGCAGATCTTCCCCAGCAAAAAAGAGCTCATGTGGAAAAACACTAAAGAACAGGCCCCTCTTCTAAGGACTGATTGTGTGTTACTATAGCGGGATACACATTACAGGGAACTAATGCAAAATAATGTATATGTATCCTCTGCGGTCCTGAATTATGCTTGGAGGAGAAGAGGGAGAAGTGTATGTAAACTATTTTTGCATTTGCCATTTTCTTGATGTAGGAGGGTGTTTGGACTAATTTCTCTTTTAAATCGAATGATGTTGGTATACATACCACTCCCTGATACTTTTTATAATCTTACTTTCACATACATTCCCAAGTTTGCTCTCTGTAGCCAATAAATTTCCACCACACTTTTGTTCATGCAGTCAGATTAGAAGCAGACACCTTACTACACTTTCTCCTATCAATATTTATGAAAGAGTTCTCACAGTCCCTAATTATCCCTTGTCTTTATCGGGAATTAACTATAACTGGGAGTATTCTACTAGAATAATCACTCCTCTCTTAAATATGCCTTGGAAAACTGGACTGTGCTTCCCCTC
Organism: Gekko japonicus; assembly: GCF_001447785.1. Classification (NCBI taxonomy): domain Eukaryota; kingdom Metazoa; phylum Chordata; class Lepidosauria; order Squamata; family Gekkonidae; genus Gekko; species Gekko japonicus. The sequence continues at coordinate 2,281,469 of NW_015171503.1, read as the reverse complement.
TTAGCACGCTTCAAGCTCTGTGGACTCAAACAGCGGCTCTGGTACATTTGTCTGAATTAGTGCTGTAAATGCTGCCTTAGTGGTGGTAGAAGTATGTATTTATTTCTATGCTTCCTCTTTGTTCAAACAACACCCAAGGCAGCTAACAAATGTAAATAAAATCCTAATAAAATACAAACAATTAAAAAAAACTGTTACATTTAATAAACACTGAATACTGTTTGTGACATTCTGGAGTGAGAAAATAAGTGACAAAATTTATCCATCTGCCTTTTATGATTTGTTGTAGATTATATAGCTTCTTGTGTGTGCTTCCCTGCCCCCCCCTTTTTTTAATTAACAATTTTTATTGAAGTTTTAATAGTACAAACAGATATTAATACCAACAATAATCACTTCAGTATTGACAGAAATTTTTTAAGTATCATTAACATCTTGATATGTACATCAATCAGATAGGATAAACAAGTATTCAAAAAAAAATTTTTTTTTTTGAAAAATAAGAAATATAACTGTAAAACACATAGACATTAAGACTTAGCAAATTAGGTGTTGATAGTTGCCCCCTTTTGTTTGTTTGTTTGGCTATGTGTATACATTTGCCTTTTCTGTACATAGGGAATTATAAGCAGCTTTTAAAAAAAAGAAACATAAATGTCAAATAGGCAATCGGTAGGGTTACCAGCCCTACTTGCCCACTGGACAATTCCTAGTGCTGCATCATGTTACTTCCAGCTTTTTCCTGGAAGGGGTGTAGAGATGGAGATGATGCCGGCCCCCCTCCATATCCCCAGCCCTCCTTGGCCTAGCAGCTCTAACAACAGAGGTCATTTTGGGGGGATCGCGGGGGATCGCAGTTCCCCCGTGTGAGGTATGGGGGGTGGGGCACATGATGAAGCCCCGCCCCCTGCTTCCGGCCGCCCCACTTCTGGCCCTCATTCAGCCAGGAGGAGGCAGGAGAAGAGGGAGGGTAAGTTGCTTCCTCCCTGCCTCTCCCCACCCCTGCCTGCCTGGGGCCAGGGAGGGCCTTCGCAGGGCTTCCTTGCACTCCCGCCGGCCTTGCAGGTCCACCAACGGGCCCCTCATGGGGCTCGGCAGTGGAGCTGCAAGGCCGGCGGCAGCCGGGACCGTTGGGGGCGGGGTGTGTGGCCTTGTGACACACTTCCGGTGATGTCAGGGGGTGTGGCCTTGTGACACACTTCCGGTGATGTCAGGGGGTGTGGCATATGCTAATGAGTTCCCCTAGCTCTTTTTCTACGAAACGACCCCTGTCTAACAATCAGTGATTAATAAAACAGCACTGGGCTTGCAAGTCTGTCTCAGGGTCAAGGTGGTCACGGGTAGGGCTGAGCAGGTAGAGAAGCTCAGTTTTGAATAGCATTATTAAAAATGCTCTTCATTCCTCTTTATCCAATTTCTGTCTCTGAAATCCAACAATCCATTTCTCCTGGAGCCTGTTTCTAATCAATTCCTTTTGATTCTAGTGTCCTGGCCCCACTGGTGGACCTCCTGTTGGCACCTGGTATTTTTGGCCACTGTGTGACAGAGTGTTGGGCTGGATGGGCCATTGGCCTGATCCAACATTGGCTTCTCTTATGTTCTTATGTTCTTAAGTTCAAAAAGGGGAGGGGCAGGAAGTAGCATTGCCAGCCCCCAAGTGGGAGTGGGGGATCCCCTGATTTCATGGGTTGCTGTTTGCTGCTGGCCAGCTGGCTGGCTGGGGGGGGGAACCCCTGCCCCCAATAGCAACCACGCAGTGATAGATCCCCAACATGATGACATCACAGGGAAGTTTGGGGCAAAATACCAGAGCGT
>NW_015171503.1:2170985-2279474 GCF_001447785.1 Gekko japonicus | reverse complement strand
GTCGTCTGTGCGATGTTTCTCGTGTGATGATGTAACTTCCGTGTGATGTCATCACATCAGGGATGTCACGTGTGTTGATGTCACCCTGCCCCCCCCATTCCTGGAAAGCTCCTTCCCACTCCCACAGAGCAAAGGACCTGGCAGCCTTAGCAGGAAGGGAGGTTCTGCAAAATTTCAGGATTGTACTCCGTGGTCACTCAGAGGCAGGCAATGTTTTCCCAAACCTTCTTATCCTCCTGCTAGAGAGCGATCTTGTGTTATGTAACATACCTACAAGGACTGAAGTTACAAAAGGGTGTGTTGACTTCTCTACAAAGCAGAATCTCTTTTAAAAAAGGAATAAGAGTAATCAATATCTATAATTGAAAAAGTGGATGTCTTCCGAGATCCACGCATGCGTCAAACCGAATAGACGCTCACTCGTGTCGCTCCTGGAGTTTGTTAATTAAAAGCCTAAAAAAAGACAAACTGAAAGTAAACTGAGAACGAAAATATCCTCCCAGAGGCTAATTAGGTTGGAGGAGTTGCCTCTAATCTTGGGTGAGCAAGACGGCTGCATAGTTTGAAAGCTTCTCCTTAGCTGCAAAGAAAAAAAAATGGCGAAGTCAATTAAAGAGCTTGGAGAGATGATACAGCGTTCAGAGGCTAATGTAAGAGCTGATATGCAGGACTTAAAAACAGAAATGAGAAGGATAATGACGACGGTGGAACTGGTGAAAAAAACTGCAGAACAGGCGAAAGGAAAAGCGCAGGCAAACGAAGAGAAGATTGAGACTTTGACAAAGAGGATAGCCCAGATGAATGATAGACAACGTAGAAGGAATTTAAAATTTGCTGGAATCTCAGAAGATATACAGCATAAGGACTTGGAAGGAGTTATGCTGAACTGGCTTAAGGAGCAAGGGATTCAGATTAAGCAAGATGAAATTGAAAGAGCACACCGGTTATTTACACCAAGGAGAGGGGCTGGAGCTCCCAGGGATGTTATTGTGGCTTTTTCAAGAGAAAAGATAAGAGATGAGATCTATAAATCTCTGCGACGGAAGACTGAACTTCAGTTCAAAGAACGGAAGGTCATTGTGAGACAAGATTTTTCACAGGAGACGTTGCAAGCACGGAAGAACATGCAGCAATTTGCGCAAGCTTTATTTAAAGACAAAATTCTCTTCACCTGGGCATATCCAGCAACTTTGTTGGTGTTCAGGGAGGGCAGGAAATATTCGGCTAGAGATCCAGAAGAAGCAAGGAAGATGTTGATAGACTTGGGAGTTGAATTGCAAGACGAGACTGGGCAAGAACTCTTTAGTGTGGAAGAGGAAGAGGAAGTACAGGAAGATCAGGCAGAGTCACCAGCCCAAGAGAAGGAGAGTAAAAAAAGGAAGGGACTGGAGGGGGAGGCAATAAATAATAAGTAAAGTAAATATGGGGAAATATAAAACAGGCTGTATGTGAAGATATGGTTGTGAAATGTAAAGTTCTCCAGGAGAGATGGGGGAGGTACGTGGGTCTCCAAGGGCACCATGAGACAGAGCTCAAGGCGAGCTCTATTCAAGTCTCAGGGGAGTAGGGGGGAGGGGGTAGTTAATGTTACTAATCAGTGGAAAACTTATGTGCACGGAGGAATTAAAGGAACAAACTTAGAAAGGGAGTATGGATAAGACCTTAAAAATATTATCTCTCAATGTTAATGGATTGACTTCTGACATTAAGCGTTTTAGGATTGTGGAGCTAGCAAGGAAAATGAAAGTTGATTTGTTATGTCTTCAAGAGACACACAGAGCTAAAACAAACAATAAACCTTTGTTACCCTCTCAGCATTGGGGATTTAAAATAGAATCGAAAGCAACAAATAAGGCGAGAGGAGTGGCTATACTGTGCAATAAAAATCTTAATGTGGAGATTTTGAAGCAGAAGAAAGATAATGATGGTAGATATGTATTTTTAAAGATTAAAATGATGCAGAAGGTATTTACTGTGGCCAGTATTTATGGGCCAAATAATGGGCAGAAAAAATTTATAAGGAAAACTTTGGACAAATTACAGGCCTTTGCTGAGGGGGATAATATAATTGTGACCGGAGATTTCAACTGGAGCTTAAAGACAGATGATTCTTTTAGGTTGAATAAATGGAGATTAAAAGATGTTTTTGAGATAGGGAGTGCCAGTACTAAACCCACCTTCTTTTCCAATAGACATAAGACTTATACATATATAGATTATTTGTTAATTACAGACAGGAATGAATTTAGGGTTGAGAGAGCTCAGACTTTGGGAATATGGATCTCAGACCATGCCCCATTGTTTGTGGAGTTAGGAAGTACATCGGGGGAAAACCAAGGAAAGAGATGGCGTTATAACAATGTAGTAATGGTTAAAGATAAGGACAGGAAATATATAAGGGAACAGTGTAGCTGGTATTTTAAGGAAAACAGTGGTACAGGAGAGATTCCGATAGTGTGGGATGCATTTAAAGCGGTTATAAGAGGACAGTGTGTCATGATAGAGAAACTTATTAAGAAGAAATGGTTTTTGGGTAGGCAGAAGAAAATTAAAGAAATAGAAATACTTCAACAGCAGCAGCAAAGTAAATATTTAAGAAGTAGACAAGGTCAAATAAGGAAATTACAACAAGAATTGGAGGAGTTAGACTGGTTTACGATCTGGAAGAGAGAGAATTTTATTAAGAATGAGTATCAAAGAACGTCAATAAGGTCAACAAAGAGGTTAGCAAATTATTTAAAGAAAAGAAGAGAGAAACAGAGAGTAAAAGCAATCAGGACTAAAAGGAAAATACTAACAGAAGACCCTCAAGAAATAAGAAAAGAATTTGCAGAATTTTATCAAACATTATATAAAGAGGAAAGTAAAAGTAACAGCAGAGTAGGTTTGGAGTTGAAGATAGAGGAAGAAGATAGATTAAGGTTAAATGAAGAAATTTCTTTGAGAGAAATTGAAGAAGCGGTTAGAACATTTAAAAGAAAGAAGTCTCCGGGATTAGATGGGTTCACTATTGATTTTTATAAAGAAACAATAGATATAATTGGCCCAGAAATGAAAAAAGTATTCAATAATATTTTAAAAGGGGGAAGGGCTCCAGATACGTGGAAACTAGCGGAAATAGTAGTGATTGAAAAACCACAGAAGGACCCTACAGAGGTAGGCGCATACAGACCTATCAGTTTATTAAATTTAGATTATAAAATATTGACAAAGATTTTGGCAAAACGCTTGGAAAAGGTACTTCCCAAAATAATCAAAGAAGATCAATATGGATTTATAAGTGGAAGATATATTGGACACCCAATACGAAACGTGATAAACGTGTTAACAAGTAGGCCAAAAGGGAAATTAGCCTTATTGAAATTAGATGTATACAAGGCCTTCGATACTATAAGACATAAATTTTTATGGAATATTATGATAAAGGCAGGAATAGGAGACAAGTTCGTGAGGGTGCTCCAAGAATTATATAGAGGAGGTAAAGCAGTAGTTAGGGTGAATGATGGAGTTTCAGAACAATTCAATATACAACGGGGAGTTAAACAAGGGTGCCCAATATCACCATTATTATTTGTGTTGGGAATGGAATACTTGGCAGATAGGATAAGAAACTCTGTCAGGATACAAGGATATAAAAAGGGTAAGGAAGAAATTAAAATAAATATGTATGCAGATGACATTCTGTTAGTATTAGTAGAACCATTGGAGGGAGTAAGAGAACTTTCAATTATTTTGAGAGACTTTAGAGAGGAATCTGGATTGGGAGTTAATATGGACAAGTCGGAAATATTGTTCTGGAACGTAAGTGGAGAGGAAAAGAAAGAAATAGTGGAAATGACAAAGATGGACCCTAAGAGAAAACAAATCAAATACTTGGGGGTGAAGATTATTAAAAATGTGGATAAGATACCTGATGTGAATTATAAGGAGGTATGGAGGAAGATTAAGAAAGATATGAGAGCTTGGAAAAATAAGAACTTGTCTATCCTAAGTAAGGTTAGGGCAGTCAAAATGTTTTTAATTCCAAAATTATTATATCTATTTCAAGTAATTGCGCTCCCGATAAGGAGGAAGTGGTTTAAAACATGGAATAAGGTATTTAAAAACTGGGTTTTTGGAAGCAAAAGGCCTAGAACTCCAGACATAGTAAATTATGCACCAAAAGAAGAGATGGGATGGGCGATACCAAATTTGGAACTGTATTATGAGGCATTTCAATTGAAATATTTAATAGAGATTGGATATAGTGATAGAGTTAAATGGGTGAGGCTGGAAAATGAGATAAATAATAGAATAGGAAGAGAGGGGATTTTTTGTGGCGAGGTGCAGATGGCGTATAAGAAGGCGATTGGACCAAGGAAAATAGCTCTAGGTATCTGGAAAAGTTGGAAAAGGAAATGGTTGCCAGGCTATTCAAAATGGATGCCATTAAAATATATAAATAAGGAATTTACCGATATGGGGTGGTGGAAGAAATTACAAGAATGCGGTTTTTATTGGCTAAAAGATATGTTTGTTGAAGGAGGAACTTTAATTGCAAAAAACAATTTTTCAGAGAAAGTCGGAAAGCAGTACTGGTTAGAGGTGCAAGGACTATACAATTTAGTTAAATCTGAAAGATTAGAGGGGATAAGCAGGGAGAGAACAGAAATTGATGAAATATTAAGCAGAAGACAAGTAAAAGAAAAAGGGATAGCGGGGGCATTATATAAATTGATGGTAAGAGATAAGGAGAGGATGATACGGATTATACAGAATAAATGGGAGGGAGAAGGGTTAATGCATCAGGAAGTGATTCAAGAAATAATGAACGGTATAAATCAAATTAAAATAGATAGATATAAAGAATTGGTGAGGAAATTTATGTGGAAATGGTATAGAACTCCGGCTCAGATAGCGTACATGATTAAAGGAATGAATCCAAAGTGTTGGCACTGTGGCCAAGAAGTGGGTATATACGCCCATATGTGGTGGGAATGTAAAGTGGTTAAGGAATTTTGGCAAAAGATTGTAAGGGTTATCTTTGACCTATTCCAAGTTAATGTAGAGATCAACAGGGATTTGCTCATTTCTGGAATATTGGGAAACAAAAAAGTGGAAAGAAATAAGCGGGAGTTATATAAAATTATGATTTTAGCCGGGATGGCCGTAATAGCATTGGGATGGAGGGATAGGCACAAATGGACAATGGAAAATTGGAATAATTATGTCTTTGAACACGTACAATTAGATATATTCGCACAGATAATTATTGAAGAGACATGGGAGGAGAAATGTCAAAAGATTACAAATAAATGGGGGGGATATAAGGAATGGGTGGAAAGGGGAGAAGCCAATCCAAATATCCAAATACGAATGAAGAATCTGTGCACATGGTTAAAAATATGAAAATACTACAAAGAGGGAGGGGGGAGGGAGTGGGGTAAAATGATTGTATAATGATTTAATGTAAGATAATGTATATAAGCTTCAATAATAAATTTTAAAAAAAACTTAAAAAAAAAAAAAAAAGTGGATGTCTTCCCAAACCTTATCCTCCTGCTAGAGCACCATCTTGTGTTATGCAAGATAACTACAAGGGCTGAAGTTACAAAAGTTACATTCCCATGACAATGCTAGATTGGGATGGAAAGTTTCCCCCAGTATTGAGTGCTGATGATGCTTGACTTTCAACTGGAAAGCAGACAGATGTGACCATATCTCTAAAGTGGTTATCAAAACAATATATGAATGAAGTTGCTTTTACCAATTGCAACCTTGACTTTTTTATGGTGGTGGCTGAGTTTGGTACCTTGTGGTTATAACTCTTAGCAAGCTAAGTTTACTTGGAGTCTCCCAAGTTTTTTCATAGTTGTGCTTCAAATCTGCTAGCTATTTGAATCAAGCAGCCATGGGCAGGAGGCTGGCCCAGATATTTAATGTTATACTGTATGTGTCTAACTTCAAATGCCATCTCACGTCTCCACTGGTAGAAATGAAAACTGGTATCATAGTGTTGGAAATATAAGAGCACTGGAAATAATGGTTTGGACAGGATGATATTGTATGAAACAATAGTGAGCGCCAGTGATTTCTGTCTACTGTAGAGATTCCCAACTTTTTAGAGCCAAAGGGCACCTCTGGAATTCTCACAGAAGGTGGTGGGTGCCATTACAAAAGGGCTGCTGCAGGAGGCTGAGCCAATCACAAAATGTCAAAGAGTGAGGTCATTCATTTATGTACTATTAGCTATGTGTGGCTGCAATCTTTGGATAGCTAAATCCATGGACTGGGGCCACACAGAGGCAAAAGAGATTTTTCTGCACACTTGTGGGACTCCTCAGATGTACAGAAAAATCTGAAATATTTTAAAAAAATACACAGGGGGTTAAATGCACCGAAAAGTACCTGTTTGGTGGAGCTTGGGAGCTGCGGCAGGCCATTCAGGAGCTGCTCTGGGCCCTGCCATAGCAGTGATGGGTACCAAGAGCCACTCTGGACCCTGCTGTGGTGGCAGTGGATGCCAGGAGTCACTCCAGGCCCTGCTGCAGTGGTGGCAGACACTGGGAGCCGCTCCAGGCTCATCAACAGCAGGCACTGGGAGCTGCTGCAGTCTCGAAGTGGCTCCTGGACACTGCTGCCACCAGGCTTCAAGGCACATGGTTGGGCTGAACTCATGGGCCCCCACTTGTAAATTCTAATATTAACTCTTCAGTGTTTCAGGAAGAAGCTCTGTGTAACGGGATGTTTTTAGAATGAGCATGTTGTTTGTTTTAAAAACATTTTCATGCATCTACACAGCTTTCCTTCAGTCATGCAGTGAAGATCCTTGTGCTATGGTGGCAGCTGCTGCCAAAGCAATTTTAAAACATCTGCCCAGCCAATAATATATCTAACGGCCAATCAGAAGCCCTGTTGGGCAAAAGCCCTACCTGGCCCCGCCCAGTTCCTGAAAATACTTGGTGATTCTGGGGATCCCTGATCTCTAGTATAGACAGAAGCAGACCAATTATAGGGAGTGGTGTGAATAGTGTAAATGGAATGGGTTTCACTTTGGAGTGGATCCTACATCTAGACCAAGCTGTAGTTAAGGCCCTGTGCTCGCTTTCTTCGGAGCCCAACTGCAATTAGTTCAAGTGAATATTCAAGCATAAGATTGAACTGCATCACATGCTGAGTCACATTTTTAGGGCTTTCTAATGTTTTTCTTGGACTGCCTGTTTATCCAGCGGCACATCTTTTTATACACAGATGTGTGCTGCAGCAAATTTCAGTGTTCTGTATACTTGAGTGGCCAGGCTGTGTGTGTAACTAAGAAGACTTTCCCCTTGGGATCCCCACTGCACCTCACCATGGTTTGTGTTGACAGATCAGCTGCTTGCTTTTCAGTGACAGGAAGATGAAAGAAGCTCAGTGCAGGGAGCAGGAGGCGACCCCGTCCCTCCCTTAGACAACCGTTCCACAGGAGAGGCCCTACTCTGCAGTGGAGTTTGCAGACGGGTTAATCCAGCCCTGTCTTGGGCGGTCTTAGTGAGGATGGGGCCTCAGAATCACTCCTTCCCACTGGGCCACCCCAGGATCAAGTGAACGGTGAGTCTTGCACTGCTGCCCAAGGCCTTGAGGGTGCCGGCACATGCACGGGAGCCAGCTGCTGTCTGAGCCCCAGAGGGTTGGGGGGTGCTTGCAGCTGGTAGTTAGCCGCTGCTCAAGCCCCAGAGGGTGTGTGAGCGCAAGGCAATTGCTTCTTTCCCTCTCTGTTGGAGGGCTGAGGCTATGGGTAGTTTCAAGGCCACCCAGCCCAGAGCCCAGGGCAGCTGCCCCAAAATCACCAATGCTGGGCAAATCTGATCCTCTGGTTTCAGAAGGATTGGTCATGCCCTGACACAAGCCCATTGGCTTGGATTCAGGTTTTCCACCACTGAAAAAGGGAAGAGGATGTTCTCTTTGGAGGAGGAGGAAGAAGCAGCAGCAGTTGTTTTTACAACCCGCTTTTCTCTACCTTAAGGAGGCTCAGAGTGGCTTACAATTGCCTTTCCCTTCCTTTCCCCACAACAGGCACCTTGTGAGGCAGGTGAGGCTGAGAGAGGTCTGAGAGAACTGTGACTGAACCAAGGTCATCCAGCTGGCTTCATGTGGAGGAGGAGTGGAGAATCAAACCTGGTTCTCCAGATTAGAGAATGCTGCTCTTAACCGCTACACTACGCAGGCCATAAAGGCTATGCTGGGGATCATGGAAAGCCATGTGGGACGTGAGCTGTAGTAGAAGAGATTGGATTTATACCCCGCCCTTCACTACCCGAAGGAGCGGCTTACAATCCCTTTCCCCCCTCCTCCCCACAACAGACACCCTGGGATTGCTCTTGACAGAACAGCTCTGAGAGAACTTGTGACTGACCCAAGGTCACACCAGCTGCTGCATGTGGAGGAGTTGGGAATCAAACCCTGTTCTCCAGGATTAGAGTCCATGCTCCTAACTGCACTGGAGGAGAATTGGGCAAGATTTAGTGAAAAAAGTGACTGGATCGAATCCACTGTCCATTTTATGTGATGATGAAGAGAGAAAAAACCCTGTCAGTGAAATATGCTGCAAAAGATCACTGCACAGTTGGAAAAAGGAAGATTTTTTTTCTTCTTAATAAGTGTTATACAAATGAACCGTTTTACTTTAATCACATGCCTGGAGAAAGCAACTCCCTCCATGTACGTTGAACAGGTAGTGAGAAGGAATACTGGGAAGAGGCTTATTATTCAGTTGCCTCTCTCCTGCCAGGCCTGAGGCACACAGCAGTGAGGACAGCTCCCATCCCCCTCCCCTCCTGGGAGCTGCGGGGCTTTTCTCCTCCTCCTCCTGCTCTCAGGTCCCATCCTACTTAACATCTTCATTAATGATCTGGAAGGAGTAAATAGCATGTTAATGAAATTTGCAGATGATAATAAATTGGAAGGTTTTCGAATACCGGCAAGGGTATAGAAATGATACAATGAGAACCACAGAGATTAGACACATGGATGGAAAAATAACATAATGAGATTCTCTTCTTTAAAAAAAAAAATGAACGAAAGGAAAAGTAAGCCACTGCCATGTCTGAGCAGTGAATGGGGGGGGGGGAAGCGGGATGGGAAGTAAAGTAATTATAAATAATGTTAGGCGTGTGATGTTTGTATTCAAAAGCTAAAATACTGAAGCAGAAATGAAGGCAGACGTATGAGAGCAGTTAGCTAATTCAGATATGAGTTTTGGCAGGTAGAGAAAAGATGTAGTTGTTTTCAGAGGTCCCCCCCTCTTTTCTTCTGTCCTTGTGACCCCTCTCTGGATACAGTGTTCTTCAGTCATTGGCACTTTACTGTCAATATGATGCTGGCAAGTTAACAGGTGTAAACGAAGAAGAATACAGATGACTGGGGGGCTTGAAAGATTAATTTATAACGAAGGATTAAGAATTAAATATGTATAGCCTGGCAAAGTGAAAGGACGCAGTGATGATCTGCAAGCATGTGGCACTTATAAATCTTGTGGAAGGAGATAGATTGCTTGATGTCGTCAGAAGACCCTGGAAGGAGCAGTAAGGGGGGGGGGGGAAGTGAGGGCTTGTCAGGACTACAGGTCACCACAATGCACACTTACGGGGTGGTTCCCATCATGTCCTTTCCCTTAATCATCAGCCGTCCAAGTTATAGCTGTTCCTAACCAGAATATCACAGGAGTCTTTGTGGTGTAAGAGATGGAGCGCATGAGAAGTGCGAGATCTCTCGTAGTTCTTACCTGGAGTTCCCTTAGCAAGCTTCCAAGCTGCCTCCACATAGAGCAAGCAAAGGTCAGAGCAGAAAGGTTCTGCAGGGGTCCTTGGCATCCTCTTGCTTCCCTCCCAGGCAGTTAAGGGTAGCAGAATGAAAGACAGACAAATTTGACTCAGGGAGCAATTCCTCAGAAAGTCATCCTCTGCAAATTCCATTGAAGTAAATGTGATCTCCAATTTCAATGGGGCTTCCAAAAGAGAACTTCAAAGCATGCCATGTTAAGTAATGGGAGAGAGGTGCAGCGCCTGCCTGCTGAATTTTCCAACTCAGATGCCAAATGTCTTAGGCTGGCCGCAACTGAAAAATTCAAATGCCATTTGCCTGCCCCTATCTTCTCTTGCATGGAGAAATGAGCTCCTGTTTTGTTTGGTGACCAAGCAAGATGGGACTTAGGTCAGTAGGCAACAGTTCCTTGTAATAAACCACAATGCTGATATTCATCTCTTGTGAGTTGATAGACTTGGAGCACACAGCATGTTTTCTGCATATGTGAACATAAGAACATAAGAGATGCCAATGTTGGATCAGGCCAACCAAAGGCCCATCCAGTCCAACACTCTGTCACACAGTGGCCAAAAATACCAGGTGCCATCAGGAGGTCCACCAGTGGGGCCAGGACACTAGGAGCCCTCCCACTGTTGCCCTGCCCAAGTACCAAGAATACAGAGCATCACTTGCTCCAGACCAAGAGTTCCTATCTATAGCTTGTGTCTAATAGTCACTGATGGAGCTTTGCTCCATATGTATATCCAATTCCCTCTTGAAGCCATCCATGCTTGTAGCCGCCACCCCCTCCTGTGGCAGTGAATTCCATGTGTTAACCACTCTTTGGGTGAATAAATACTTCCCGACTGCTCAGCAATTTCATTGAGTGCCCACGAGTTCTTGTATTGTGAGAAGGGAAGAAAAGTACTTCTTTCTCTACCTGCTGTATCCCATGGATAATCTTGTAAACTTCTATCATGTTGCCCCTCAGTTGTCGTTTCTCCAAGCTAAAGAGCCCCAAGTGCTTCAACCTTTCTTCATAGGGAAAGTGTTTCAGCCCTTTTATCACTCTAGTTGCCCTTTTCTGCACTTTTCCCAGTGCTATAATAACCTTTCTGCGGTGTGGTGACCGGAATTGCACACAGTATTCCAAGTGAGGTCACACCATTGATTTATACAGGAGCGTTACGATACTGGCTGATTTGTTTTCAGTTCACTTCCTAATAATCCCCAGCATAGCATTGGCCTCTTTTATTGCAGTCACACACTGTCTCGACATTTTCAGTGAGTTATCTACTATGACCCCAAGATCTCTCTCTTGGTCAGTCTCCGCCAGTTTGGACCCCATTTATATGTATTTATAGTTAGGATTCTTGGCCCCAGTGTGCATCACTTTGCACTTGGCCACATTGGACCCCATTTGCCACATTGACGCCCACTCACCCATCCTTGACAGATCCCTTTGGATAAGCTCCGCATTCCCCCCTTTTCACCCCTTTGAAGAGTTTTGTTTGTTTGTTTCTTTACTGAACTGCACTGTAGCATTATAGTGCAGCTGGGGAAAAGAGAGCAAGCCCTTTAAAGGAGGGGTTGCACCCTGGAGAGGCCTACAAAATGTGGAGGCATAACAGGGAGGAGTAGGCAGTGGGGTGGGGGAGTGGCAGCAGAACAAGCCGCTTTGGAATGGGGTATGTGGATGCCATTTATTTCTGCCCTTCATTCTGCATGCGACTGTGGTGGGTGGGTGTCTTTGCACCCTTGTCTGGAAGAAACCGTCATTCGTGTTGTCCTTGTGGAGAGGTCCTGCCACATGTTTTTGTCAAGCCTTAGTTCTTCCTGCCATTTTGTTGGTTGCCACACCATGCTGGATGATAAAATATCTCTCTGAAGGATTCAAAACTAGGAGTCTATCAAGAGAAAGTACAAATCTGTTGTGAGAAAGATGCCCTCTCTGTAGCCACTCTGTGAAGCACCTTTCTTGCTCCTTCAATATCACCAGGTTCCTTTTTCTCCTCATTAAGAAGTGTAGCTTTCCATTGCCATGTGAGACTAGTTTAGACTAGTTTTCTCCAGAGGAATCAAAATCCACCCTCCAAGCTTTTGACAGCAAAACCAAGTGCTTTTGAAACAGGAAAGGAGCAAGTCAAAGGCCATCAGGCTACCTGTGGCTGCCAAATTAACAAGCATTCTTCATGTTGGTGCCTGTGTGAAAGAGAGATGCAAGATCCATGAAACTAGGGAACAATTATGAGTAACTGGCACAAAATAACTAGATATTTTACTGGTTTATATGCAACAGGGAAGACAGCTGGTTTCTGACACCCAAGATTTAAGCACATTTTTGATTAGATGCAAGGCAGAAGAGGGGGGAAGAAACATTTAAAATCTTTCTATCCTGCCGTATCTCCTTAGACTCAAGGTCGCTTCAGGTATAAGGGAACATCTGCAGGATTTGACCTGAGAATCTTCCTTGGTTATCTTTTAATTTTGCTTGAGGATGAGGTAATGTTACCCCCCACCCCTTAATATATTTGGACAATCAAAGATTCATATGGGTTGGCTTCCCTGATCTACAATTCCATGCAGATCTATGATAATTTTCTGCTCAGTTCCAAGTGGTTGAAAATTTCTCCTACCACACTCATGGAAGGTTTTCTCATGTGGTTAATATGTGATGACTTGCTTGTGTAAATGCTGGGCTGCACTGTTCGTTTCATGGAAATGAAAAGGGTTGTCTCTCATCAAAGAGAAAATGGCTGTTTTCAGAGGGCATTTTATTTCTTGTATGAAGATATGCTTAATGTTGTTATTAGTTAATGATGCTGTGATGTTATTACTATGGCAACTGCATTATCACAACAACAAGTGACAAGTTATAGGGACTACAACTGAGCATACTTAGAATACTAGCAAAGTGAGGGGGGAAACACCCCATGTTTGGATCTGGTGAGAATGCTAATTTACAGAAAGCCTGGTTAGACCAACTGCAATACGATAGCTGAATAAATTGACTATGCAAATTTGGCCCCAGCCATTGCTACAAAGGGTTGATGTTGGTCACAAACCATTTATCTGCCCATACATGAATCTTCTGACATCAGCTTTTTATTTAAGGAACACATACAAATTATCTATGTAACTGGCTCCCAGTCTACATATCCCATTATGAAAGGGAAGCAAAGATGATAGATGCTGTCATTTTTCTTGATAGTTGCTTCTGAGATGGCAGATTGCTTCATGACTCATGGGTAGCTTTGTTGTAGATGTTCACAATGACCTGCAGTGTTCATTAATCCATGATATACAAGATTGTGATTTTTTTTTCCTGAGCAATCTCAGCCTTAATGGAACAGATCCAAACTCTCACCTGCTGCTTAACTTTTCCAGCATGATTTATATGTATGGCTGCATCCAGAATGGCAGTGACGATGTGTCCTGAATCCAGGTGACTGAGGAAAAACTAGAGGGATGCAGGGCAGCACTATTAAGAGGATGGTGTTGGGGATGGTTCAGACATTACTTTTGGTATGATTTGCCCCAGCTATTCTTGTGTGTGTACTTGCCTTTTATAAATGCACTGTGTGATGCTGGATATCATAGATATTGGCCAGCTACATCTTTGTGTTTTTGGGAGAGCTCTTGTGATAATGGAAGTATTATGTATTTGTCCACCTGAACATGTGCTTGGAAATATGTAACTTCTGAATGAGAAGACCTTGAAGGTGTACAGCCCTCCCTACTGAAAACATTTTGTTAGATGAATTCAGCTCATGTGACTCTTAGAGTGCTCTGTGCTAGCACAACGTCTATTGAATTAGGATAGAGGGAAGTTCTAGTATTCATAAAGCTCAATCATCCCTCTGATCTTTGATTCAGCTTATAGATATTCTTTGCATTTGGAGAAAGAACTTCTTTCCTCAGTCCCTGAAATGTTGCCTCTTTAATCTGATGCAATACATTAGCCAAATACAGGCAGTCAGCAATCCTCATCAATACGTTCTCCATCCTGTCGCTTCTGACCTGGCCCAGCTGGTTTTGTGATATCTTCTTGTAGTTTTCCAGACTACCATCAATTATTAAACACTGAGTGGTTTTTTAATTTGGTGTTAGACATTTGCATTAGGGCTGAAATCATTGTATACTTAATTGGTGTGATTAGTACATTAATCACTGACTAAAATAACGGACTGTTTCATTTGACTTCAATAGGAACTATGCCTTGTCAAATGTATTCAGTGCTGATGGCAGTGTTATTAGCAGATTCCATGGAAGATGTTGCCCATGACCCCCCTCCTCTCCTTCGTGGACATATAACATTTCCTCATACTAAGTCAGACTGTTGGTTCATCTAGCTCGGTTATGTCCATTTTTGTTGTTTACTTCCTCCAAGAAGCTTGGGTTTGTATTCATGGTTCTAACTTCTCCCATCTCCATTTGGGCTGCTATCACATGCACCTTTAGATCTGACATAGGTGTGAATGCATGATGGATCTAAAGGGAGCAATCAGACAGCAACTTCTGGGAAGGGTTCTGCAGTTGTTGGCAACCTGTGCTGCTCTGCTATGAAAGCGGAGTTAAAAGACATCGGGGAAAGTCCAGTAGTAAATGGGTTCTGATAGGCCACAGACGGACTTTCCCCTGTTTGCTCAAGCACACTCTCAAGCCGTCGGGATGGTCTGATCATTCCATCCTGGATCAGTGCCGTTCCCCCCCCTTTGCAGTCTGCGCATCATCGCATGCTCCATAGGGGGCCCTCAGTGCAGAGGTGCAATTCCTCATTTATGCGCATGGGAAACAAACGGCAAAAAAAAGAGAAACTCGCCTGCAGTTGCGTCTGATCACACAGTGATGGGCTGTGCCCACATCTACAAAAGGAGGTGTGACCTCGCAACCGTATGTCAAATTCCTCCAGAGGGAATAGCCTCACTTTCCCTCTGCTTCAACTGGCACGTGTGACCGCAGCCTTAGGCTCTCAGTGACCCTGTGATGTAGGCAAGGCTCGAAAAGTATGACCCAGCAAGATTTGTGACAGTGTGGGCTTTTGAACCTGGAGTTCCCCGATCCTAGCCTCACACTGTAACCACTACACTACACTGTCATAAGAAGACCACTGCTGGGTCAGACTAAGGTCCATCCAGTCCCGCATCCTGTCTCACAAAGTGGCCAGCCAGCTCCTCTGGAAGGCCCACAACAGGGCATAGAGGCCGAGGCCTTCCTCTCATGTTGCCTCCTGGCTCTGGGATGCAGAGGTTTACTGCTAATTAATAGTGTTACCATGTGTGGTCAGAAGATACATTATACCCTAAATATATCAGTATGAATGTAGCCCACTTTCCAGTCTGAGTCCAAATCCACACTGTGAAGCAACCTGAGCCTAAGGAAGAAAAAAGTCACCTTCTGCTAGTTCTTACTACTAAGCTAAAGGAGTTGCTGGCTTAGGTTCCACACTTGGCTCTGTGCCCTCCAGTATGGGCAGTGACCCACTCAACAGCAGTAATGGGTTTTCAACTATGGATGAGACACCTTTAGTCTGGAAAGAAACACTGACTATTCTTCTTAGCTCAACACTATGCTCTACCCCTTAATGAACTATTTGGTAGATTTTTCAGGTAGTCTGATTTAACAGAGAGACTGCCCGTGTGGAAATGCAGAGATGGGATCACCTTTTTAAAAATTCAGTTGTGATTTATAGTCCTCAATAAGATTAATTTTTTAATTTTTCCATTAATATCACACTTCCCAGTATGTTCACATGATTACCATTTAATATATCTATCGCCTGGTAAAGATAAGGCCACTACCTTCTCTGTAGGCCATTATTTAATCACAGCCTTGAAGATTCGTCCAAAGACATAACTAATTTCTGCCTACATGCTCATGTACATACAGGTGCTCTTTTGGCTCTGGAACTGGATTAACAATCTAATGGCCAGGTAATGGAGGAGACAAGGTACCTCTCTGGGACAGCCCACTCCCTCCCAGTTCGTGTGATCCAAATAGCCACTATTCAGCCCCTTCTGCTTGCTAATGGCAAGAAACCCTGTTTATCAGCATGATGTGACTTGTACCAAAGATCTGGTCCCAGCAGCAAAATAGGGGTATGGAAGGGAAATATGAACAAAATGGATGCCCTTGGCAACTATCAGTTTATCTAGTGCATTTTATTTTAGTTGAAACCAAGACCATCAACACATCCTTCACTTTGTTGATGACATTAATTTCTTATGTTGCAATAAAACCGCAATGGCTGTGTCCCCCAACAGCAATTAATATATAACAAGGGTCACATTTTGAACTGCCCTGACTTGGATGGCCCAAGACAGCCTGATCGCATCAGATCTCAGAAGCTTGGCAGGGTCAGCCCCGGTTAGTATTTGGATGGGAGACCACAAAGAAATTCCAGGGTCGTTATGCAGAGGAAGGCAATGGCAAACCACTTCTGTTAGTCTCTTGTTGTGAAAACCCTATGAGGTTGCTATAAATTGGCTTTGACTTGACAGCACTACATGTGCACAAACACACATTTTGAATTAACCAAGGGTTAAAGGAACATCAGTAGTGGCTCCTCTCACTGAATCTCCACAGTGAGCTCAGGCACAGAGACTGGCTCTTCACTGAGAAAAGGCAATGAAGATTTTGTCCCGTTTCTGCACTTAGTGGGCCTTCAGCTGTTCACACCCATCCTTACTTTGCTTGCAGATAGAAATCAGGAGATGAGATTTGTGTGCAGAGCATGACAACCTGTGACTGGGGCTGGGGTGGGTGTGGTTCAGCGAAGTACTTGCAGGGCTGATGCCTGAGTATGTTGGGTAGCAGTTGTGATTCCATGCTTGGCAGAATGAAGACCCACAGGCAACAGCTGCAAAATACACTTGCTTAATTCGTCATTCCAGGAGAATGCACACAATCACCAATTCACCAGGGCACACTCCCAGGTTCACTTTAACCCTGTTTGCTTGCACTCCTCCTTTGTTTCCAGCTATCTGCAGCTTTGCCTGACCACTGTCTTCAGAGCACGATCCAATAACTGCCCTCTCCCCCTCGGGTTAGGGCCTGGCACCCTTGGCCCTTGGTCCCACCCATGAGTCAAGCAGCCCAATGGGATGCCCTCTCCCTTGACTGCTGCTGTGAATGCCAACCATCAATGTCCTGTGGTTGGTGTGCCTGGCCACACATGGCCCACTAGTTGGTCCTCTCCAGGTACGTTCCATTTCTTGCCTTGCTGGTCCAACCCCCTGCAGCCCAGGAGATAGTCCATGGCCTCCCAGGGAGTCACACAGCTCTTGATACTGTTTATGTGGCATATATGGAGGTGATCAAAGAGTCCACAGTAATCTTGGAACAATTGGCTAGGAATGCTCTTGCTGCTGTTAGCACAGCTGTTGGATTCCCTTAACTAAGGGTCGTTGAAGATAAAGCAGTGGAAGTCCATATTAAGGAACAGAGCTTGGATCAGGTTGGTGTCCCATCAGACTCTTTCTCCAGAGGAGAACCATTGGATTCCAACACAGAGTTGGAAGTGCTGAAAAGGCCATTACCCAATTTTTGCCAATGTTCAATCTGAGCAACTTGGATTCCGCAACATAGTGATGAGGCAAGGGAGCTGTCCAGCAAGGCAAGAAGGATTCCAGAGTGATACTAATGACCCTCAGTATTTACATTGCCACTGTGGAGCTCACAGCAGTTCTGATGGGTTAAGTGAAGTCAGAAAAATTGCATAGGTGGAAAGGATTAAATCTCCTTTCTACCCCCACTGCCCCTGTCTAAATTGGCCACCCCTGTGATTGCTTCTGTTTCTAAACAGCGGTGATCCATTCAACGTCTTGTCTGCTTTTATCCTGAGGTACAGACAGCTAGTGCTCAGACAAGAAAGAGCTGAGTGCTGTGGTTGCAGCAACAAGAGTCAGACATGTATTGAAGTCCTTGTAGTTTCACCCCTTCCTGGTACAGTAGTGTGTCCAGCTCTTTTGCATTCTATCATAGACCACAGTCCCCCCTGCCACAGGTGTTGAACGACGCTGGGCCCAGGAGGCAGTACTTCTGGAACATCAACCAGGGAAGGTGACTCAGTCTTGCCCTCTGCCTCATGTCAGAGGCTGGACCTTTCCTTAGAAGTTGTGCTAAGAAGAGCAAGCTACTGCTCTGCTTTACAATGTTGACTTCGATTAAGGCTTGTTTCTAGGGTTCAAGGGATGATGTCCTGTATTAGATGGGTGATGTGAACTGTCTGAGGTCAGAGAACCCTGCCCTGTACTTACCCAGTTTGGCAGATGGGGAGGGCAAAAGCCTTCATCTCAGTGGGTCTGGCAGTGCGGTTATGCCCCCTTTAAGGAGCTGTGACTAATAGCTGTGGCTGTTGCCAGCAGGCCCAGAATATGGCTGGGGGATAAGACCACACCTTCATCTGGAGTCTTGTGGTAATACTGTTTCTTGTGGCAGTCCTCTTGGATTTCCTAGATGGGTGGAGCACCAGTGATGATGATGATGATGATGATGATGATTATTATTATTATTATTTGACTTCTAGCCCTCCCTCCCCCACAAGCAGGCTCAGGGCGGGTTATGACAACAATAAATACATAATTCAACATTTAAAATATAACAATTATTAAAACCCAACTCACAATAAAAACAACCAATATCAACAGCAATAGTCGATGACGCCGTTCAGCTGATTCGTCTCCATCTCCGTCTGCTCCCACATAGGTTCCCAGAGGCTTGCAGGTGGGTGGCAACTGATACTGGGGGAACAGGCGGCTGAAAGACAGTGCAGATGACAACAGTGCAGGGGAGGCTGCTATAAATAGGTCTCCGCTGCCTCAACCATAGGCCTGGCGGAACATCTCTGGTTTGCAGGCCCTCTTCTTTAAAAGAGTTGGCACAAGGCTGAGGAGGATATGCCTGGGCCCTCTCTGCGAGACTGAGGAGAAACCCAATGTGGGGGGGGGCACAGGATGATTTTAACCCCCTTGTCTCCTGGTACTGAGGCCACACAGACGACCTACAAAGGACCTGGCAAGGCCAGCCTCTGACATGAAACATGAGGCAGAGAGGGAAAGACTGAGTCACCTTCCGTGGTTGATGTTCTGGATGATGATGATGATGATAATACTTTTGATTTATTAATCGCTTTCCCCACGAGTAGGCTCAAAGTGATTTACAGTTACATTTACACTTTAGACAGGGGACTAACAATGTTTCATAGGGGATAGGAAAGACAACATATAATTCATTTTTAATTGCACACGCTGTAACTGCACAGTGGAAATGTCTCTGGCTTGGATCAGTCATGTCCCAAACGGCTGCATCGACCGGCCTGATGACGTTGGGGCTTCAGGACCCGTATGTCGTATCGCCACACTGCCACTGCCTGGCCGGAGCATCCCACTGCAGGGATTTTTTCTTGTATCCGAGTAGTTTCTACCGCCTTCTGATCCTGGAGCAGGACGTCCCAACCGACAGCTAACACCTTCCCACAGGGGAGTTGGTGTGCCCACCCTCTCTAAGGAGTGGTTCCCATTTTATCTACTCACCGAGGCTTTCGAATCACTGAGTGGACGATGAGCTGGGGACAACAGGCTGGCTGCTCACACCAGCGTGGGGCTCGAACTCACACAGTTTGGATGTTAAGACAGTGGGATATACCCACTGTGCCACCACTCCCCTGGATGTACTGCCTCCTGGGCCCAGCATCTTTCAGTACCTGTGGCAGGGATGACCTCTTAAGCTGAGCCATAGTGGTCCATGCTAGGATGCAAAAGTCCTAATGACAGCCTCTTCCTCTGAGGATGTCTCTTCTGAGTTAGGCTACGAGTTGGTTGAAGTATGATGACCATACAATCCAAACACCTGCCCAGGAGGTAGGGCCAGCGTCATCCTTCCTTCCTATGGATCAACAGATGTGCTCCAAATCACTGTTCCACACACAGAGACTGGGTGGACTGCAGATAAGAGTATGCAGAGCAACGACCTTTGCATGTCTTTGTGTGGGCTGTCCCACACTTTTTTGAAGTCCAAAAGCTGAGAGGATCATAGTTTGTCCAGCCTGGTGGCAATTTCTTCTAGTGCTGATCCCTGTTGGCTGAGGGCCAGTTCTTACATTGTTCACTCCATCTGAAGGTTGCCCCAGACAGTTCCCTGCAGAGACAGTTCACACAGTGGGATATAATGTTTGCATTGCATTTACCATCTGAGATAGCTCAGTTGCCTGGGGTCTCCATAGCAGCGTCAGCCACTGCCCAGAAGTGTCCTGTTTTTGGCTGAAGCGGCTGCAAGCATCGTACCCTGCTGTCTAGTGTGTTGTTGCACAGAAGCAGTTTGCACGGGTCCTCCAAACAGGATAAGTAACATATGAACCGGCCCTGAAGGCAAAGATTCCAGTCTAATTCTTCCCATCCCACTTCACATCTCTTAATCTGCTGCTTTAGGAAGCATCTAAGCACGATCCCAGTGGAATCGGAGGTGGACTGATTGAGGGATTTTATCTGAGCTGGGCAGGGAGGGGGCTGTTCTCAACCAAGGGGTGCTCTTAGCTTCAGGGTGCCTAAATGGGTTAATCTGCTTCTGCATTCATGCAACCTCTAATGAGTTGTTTTAGGCTGCGCAAATTGGAGTAGATAATCTGTCTGATGCAGTGATTCTGATGCAGTGGTTTTCCTTTTTGTAAAAAAATAAAATAATCCCTTGTGAATTGCCAGACCAGTTCTTACCCCCCCCCCAGCAAATGCTCTGAGATGTAAGCCATGCTTCAGTGGCACTTGGAGAGACCCCCCCCCCCCCCGCTTCTCCGGGGCATATGCCTGGCAGCAAGAGTGCAAAACGAAACCCTGAACATTACATTGTGAATGAAAACAGGGATATGCTAACGAGGTTGCTTTCCATACCTTTGTTGCATTGTATTGTTAATTACAACGCTTTGTAAAGCACTGTTTGGAATTGCCGTGGCTTCCACAGCCAAGCCGTTTGGAGCATCATAATAAACAAGTCTTTCCTCCCAGCTGTCCTCACTAACCTTTCCTCCTCTGTATCATTAATGGAATAGAAGTTGGACTCAGGCACAGCATGTTAATAGGCTGTATGGGAAACTCTGATGAGAGTGGACAAGGGGGGATGGGCAGAAGGAAGAGGAGGATCTTCTTGCAGGGGTGTCTTACCTTGGGAGTCGATGCTGGGTCACCTTGAATCAAGGAACTAGCAAAACTGAATGCGACAAATCCTTAGATAGTGATCAAATTAGTATTTGACTTTTGGAATGCTTATGAATTTACTGTAAGAGAGCTCGGTGTGTGTGTTATTTGGAGGTAGGCTTGTGTTTGCAACAGCTGAAAATGGGAAGAGTCTCAGCCACCATTTCTCAGTGCAAACACAATGCCCGCATGTAGCTGCCATCTCCAGAAACCTTGGAGGCATCCATCAAAGCAATGAATTACTCCACTGACCTGTATTATTGTACCAGGGCAGCTGTTGTGGGTCCCTTACAACTTGGACATATATGATTCTGCCTTCTATCAAGTCTGATCATGGGTCCATCTCATCCAGTATTGTGTCCTTTAACTGGCATCGATTTTCCAGGGGGAGACCATCTCCCAGTGTTTCGGGGGAGAAGGATCTTTCACAGCTGAGATCCTTTCAACTGGGGATATCAGGACTGACCCTGGGACCTCGTGCATGCAACACCGTTACGTTACTACTGAGCTATGATTCCTCCCCCCTAGTTCTTTGGTCCTGCCTCGGGCTATGGCCAAAAAACATTTTGAGAAACTTAGTGGATATGGTGAACTGCTGGTATAATGGTGTCTGTTGGTTCCAATTCAGACTGCAATTGCAGAATCTTATGAGTTGAGATCAAGGTGAGCCACTGACAAACTATTTAAAATATCATCCAGTACACCATGTCCTGGTGTTAGAACAATGAACCTTGCATGGAACACAGTGAACAACTATATATAGAAGTTGGTAGAAGGAGGGGAAAGGAAAAGAGAGAGAGGTTTGCATGTATCTTTACACGTTTTCCTATATGATGTAGTAACAGTTCTTAGCTTTAGCATGGTCATTGTGAAAGTGGGGTTATCAAGGACACTATAGAATTATGGGAAAACAGCACTTTATCCAAATTCATTTCTCAACTTAGAGCACCCTTGTAATATTGTGGAGTTATAGGCACCATCTCACATTTCAATACATACCTACTTATACAGTTCATTGAAATTCTAACACATGTTCCTTGGAGTAAAACAATTAGCATTAATTATTATTTGTCTTGAAGGTTTACTCCAATAATGTGGAACTAACTTCTTTTTCTATAAAATTATCTAGTTTCTGTTGCCCTTTCATAATTCAGATGTGACTTGTCAATTTGGCCTTTGTTGCCATATTAATTTCCTCAGTCTAAGCCATGCTTCAGAGAAAAATTTGGACAAATACCAGGCAGTTCAGTTGATGTACGCAGCTTCCTTTTCTTCTGCTTCTTTTCCCCATTTTTATTGGTCAAAAATATTTGCATTTGCACAGTACAAAAAGGAGTTTGAGGTTTTATTTTAAACATTAACACTTATAATCCACCTTTCCAGCATTTGATCTGAAGGTGGGTTGTGCACATGTGCAAGATGTACTAACTTTTGCTTGTACTTTTGCATCTTTAGATGCAGGCCTGATGCCTGATAATAAGCCAGCGCCAGGCCTGATGCCTGATAATAAGCCAATTCCGAGTAGAAAGAACTGAGACACACTATTAGAGTTGTATATATAACAAAGAATGCCCATAGATGGAAGTGGTGGGTGTGGGTAAACTCTGGACAGATTAATGCTTGGAATGTCTAATGGCAGCAGCAGATTTGTATGGGGAGGCGGGGTCTGTGGCAAAACAGCAGGAGGTGCTAGACATCTGGATTAAGCAGCATTGATTGAACATGGGCCATGTAGCATTAAAACAACAAAGACAAACTCATGGATAGAAAGATATGGGAAGCCTGGGAAAGATAACATTCAGCTTTTAGAGTTGAGACAGGATTATGGAGAGATAAGCTCTGTGTTTTGGATCGTTGTCACTGATAAATCCTGTACTGTTGACAATTGGATTTTACTAGAAGTTGATATTTTAAAATGCAATGGCATTGCTACATAAGCTATCCATGTGTGATGCGCTGGTCTTTGAGGTCTTCTGTTGGTAACATGATGAGAGGTAATCCATTCTGTCAGAGAACAGACCAGAACATATCATATAAGGCTCTGGGAGAGGACATGGCACATTCTTCCACCAACAAAGGTACTTCCTTCTTCTACTAAAATATGTTTTGTAAATATGAAAAACCAGCGAAGGATACTTTACAAAGAAATAATGTATTAAAACTTCATTTAATATCCATTCTAAAACCATTGCTCAAAGTGAAGCAACAATGGATCTTCCAAACCACAAGGAGAAGAGTGGTGTTTTTAGGTACATTTCAAAATGGAGACAGGAAATGGAGATAACATGTTGTGATGATAAAATAGTGAATGAAGAATCACATATGCTTCCCTAAACTCCTTGGAGGAAGAGCAGGATAAAAATATACTAGATAGATGTTTGGAGAGATGCTGGAATCCCATACTGGGACCCCAGCAAAACAAAAATGTAACTGCCTACTGCCTTAAGGCACCACAGTGAGATTCCCCAACATGCACCTTCTACTGGGGGCATCATGGGTATCAAGGCCTCTGTTATGGCCCCTTGGCCTTGAAGCAGTTGTCTCAGCCCATGCTTCACTGCCTCTAATCCAGTCTTTTCAAATAAATCCAGCTGAAATCTTCCTTCTTTTTCTATGCTCTGTTACTTGAGATACAATTGTTGGCATTTCTTCTCATGTCAGTCAGTGGTCATTATGCATTCCTGAATGACTTAAACAGCTGTTTTATAAGGCACTGTGCCAGGACCAGCAGAGCTTCGGGGCTACTGTGGTGGAGCCTTCTGTCCTATTATTTCCTGTAACCTTTTGTCACCTTTTGATCAATCTTGGTAAAGAGAGGCAGTATTTCATAGCTGTTCCCTTTGTAGGGCAGAGCCTTGTTTGAAATAAAATAAGCAGGTTGTAATAGCATATTTTCTGTCTGTACTTGCTCAATAGCTACCGTGCCTATTATTTCCGTATGTATATCAGTTTATAGACTGTGCTAAATCTGTGCATAGTACAGCCAGTTTGGATCAGGCCTGTAGCCAGGATTTTTAAACTGGGGGAGCCTTTTAAAAAGTTGGGGGCACCCCCCCACACACACACCCAAGGGAGTGCCACAAATAAAATAATAAAAGAAGAAGTGGGGGGGGGCTGCGCTGGATGGGAAGTCGGGGGGACCTTGGCAGTAAGTCGGGGGGGCTGGGCCCCCGAGATGCCCCCACTGTAGCTACGGGCCTGGTTTGGAATAGTGGGATGATGTCTTGCTTTGGAACTTGATCTCACAAATTTGCCCATGCAAGCTAAATTTTTGATTTCCAGAAATTTTAGTATTTGAGACGTGTGGTAATGAATACATCAAGCGCTGCCACTTCAAATGTGCTTTCAGGTGTTGAAGTCAATGCATATTTGGACTTAAGCAGGAATCTTGGCGGAATCTGAAAATGCAGAAGACAGGATGGATGAAATGCTCTGTGTTGGCCATGTAGAATCAGCAGAGTGACTCAAAACCCAGATTAAGAAGGGATTTAGGAGGTTTAATTAAGCAGCCAGAAATATGACATCATCAACAGGATTTTAAATGGGCTTTAGTGAATGAAGAAAATGGCTAAAAGACACTGTGGGGTGAGATGCCCATATTTGAGAAGATTAGACACCAAGTCACACAAGCAAATGACATGTTGAGAATATGAGTTGGGTAGATCCATATGCCACTCAGAGTGTGGCAGAACAACTGCGATTGCATTAGTGCATGAATAATTTACTGGAGCTGCGGTGGCTCAAGTGGTTAAGATGCTGAACTGTAGGCTGTGGAAGTCAGTAGTTCAGCAGTTCGAGACCCGAGTGTGCCACATGACGGAGTGAGCTCCCGCCTCTTGTTCCAGCTCCTGTCAACCTAGCAGTTCGAAAGCAAGAAATTGCAAGTAGATAAATAGGTACCACTTCAGTGGGAAGGTAACAGCGTTTAGTCATGCTGGCCACATGACCACGGAAACGTCTTCGGACAGCGCTAGCTCTTTGGCTTTGAAACGGAGATGAGCACCACAACCCTAGACTCGGATTCGACTGGCTTTCGAGCAAGGGAACATTTACCTTTTTATGAATAGTTCACAACATGACACATATGTAGCATTCCAATACATTAGGGTAACTTTACGGCAGCCCATGAGACCAAGGATAACTAACAAACAAACTGTGCACAGATCCAATAAATGCAGATCCAATATCTGCTTATCACAATTTTTCCAGGTTCTGTCAAACCAAATATTCTGAACATGGAATTTCCATGGTTTTTAAAATGTCATTTTCCTGACCCAAAATAGCCCCAAGGAGTCACTATTAGTCCTGTTGCTGAAACTTAAATGTTTGAATTGCCTGTGTAAGTTTCCCTAATATGGTAAATAGAGGCTTAATAGAGGCGTTTGCCACTATGTAAGCCGCCCTGAGCCCGCATTGCGGGGAGGGTGGGGTATAAATTGAATAAAATAAATAAATAAATAAATAAAATTAATAGGCATTTTAGGTCAGGGGTACTTTAGGCCTTCCCAACCCCTTCTCACAGGTTGTGATCCTCATCCAAATAAGACCCCACAGCCCTGAAAATTGTTTCCACACGGAAATCCCAGTACATGTCTGGTTTGGCCTGGAGTGGATCCAGAAGCAGTGTAACATGTAGTTTGGCCTTCTATATGAAAGCTTGATCGGGTATAACTGGGCCTTGGTTGAGGTCTGTGATGAAGTATCCTGGACATTGCTGAGACTAGTTGGCAGTAAGTAAATGTATTTGCAGTCAGGCTCTGCTGCCAATGGTGTCTGTACTGCAGGCTAAAATGTTGCCTTTTAATCATAAATGTTTTTATTGAGACAGAGTGAGGAGGAGTTATGAAAAGTGCTCATTATGGCCTGGAATGAGGAGGACATTAGTAAGCAGGTCTGTCATTCCAGTGTTGCCAAACCAAAAATAGTCACACTGAGTGCTTGGTGGTGGGCTGTTCTACAGCAGTGTCTTTTTTTCCCTCTCCAGGGGTTCTCAATTCATGCCAGCATGGCAGAACAGGGCTCCCACCCCTCCTCTGCCTGGCATTCGGGGAATCCATCTGCTCACAACCCCACTCTGTGCCCTCTGGAACGTGTGGATCTGGGAATTACTGAGCAACTGACCCCCTTGGAGCAGCCACCACCATCCCCAGATCTGGGCGATGACGACGAAGATGACGACGTTGAGCCTCTACCAGACCCAGACGTACCATACCCTGATTTGGCTCCTGTGGTTTTCTTCTGCTTAAAACAGACCACCAGTCCTCGGAACTGGTGCATCAAGATGGTGTGCAATCCATATCCTTTCAAAGCCATGAGCTGTGCTTTCTAGCTTTTCTTTATCTTCTCAGCCCTTTTTTTGTCCTCCTGCCCTTGCAGACCACCTGACAGGTAAGAGATGGCGTTACTTACATATTTAATGAATCACTTTGTTCCCTGCTTACATTTAAACAGTGCCTCAGCCTCAACAATATGTGATCAAAAGGAGCTGCTGGCGAAAGGAAAGACTTCAGAGAGAGCTCTGGTCAGTGGGAATTAAAAAAAGCCAGAGAGGGAGCCAGCAAGAAGAAAGGGGACAGGCATATTTGAAAATGTTTTTCCCCTTCATCTCCCTCTTTGCTTTTCTCTGCTACCAAAGGAGTGATATTGTGACTCTTTGAAAGCTTAGAACATGAGAGGTAGTGTTGTTTACCCAGTTCCAGGTGATCTTTACATTGTGTGGCATGTATCTGTTTTATGTTATATGATAGACTGTGTGGTAGATATATGATTGGAAATTCCTTGATTTTCTAGAAGGACTTGGGTATTCAGCTTTGTCAAGGCCTATAACTCTGACAGCTATAAATACGTATAGATGACAAGAATATTCACAGCTCTAAAAGAAAAAGCTGATAATTTGCTAAGGTTGGATTGAGAACTTTAATGGTTACACTGATCTCTAACTCTGATGTGATGTGTAGAGGAGATCTGGTGTGCCTACATTATTCTACAAGTGTGGCCTCATTCATTTCTTGTATTCACATGTATTGTACTAATTACATTCACATGTATTGTACCCAAAATCGAGGAAATCCTTGTTGCAGTGAATCCTCTCCATTTTGAATGAACTGTATCCTAGGGGCAGGGACAGAAGGGCCAGTAATTTATTCTACTGTTCCAAGCACCATTCCCATTCAGCATCCCTTCAGTTAAGTGGGACTTGAGCAGCAGCAAATGCCTTCGGGATGTGACCATGAGTGGAAACTCCCTTCATCTCTACCAAATTGCTGCTAGGCAATTCTGCCCCCATCTTAGCCACATCATGTCTATAATAAACGGCATCTTTCAGAGACCCGCTGCTTCCTCTCACTCACCCTCCACTTGCTGTGTGGGGCTGTGCTCTGTGCTCCACTGTTGTCCAACCAGCAGCTAAGATAATGGGATTTGAAGGGTATCAAGATAATGCTGGGGTGCAATGAGCAATCAAGCATGTGACTGCAGCAACGGCAGGTATCCTAACTCCCTCGGAAGGCTACTGTATTGTAGAGCAGAAGTTTTCTCCATGACTCGTTGCAGACAGAAAATATAACAGGAAAAGCTGTTTTCTTGCGCTTGCCCTCCGTGCAGCCATTTATAGGTAGCCCTTGGGCCAGCCAGGAGGCTTAACATTCTAAGGAGGTTCTGTCCCTTCCCTGAATTGCCAGCATAAGCTAACTTGTGATGACTGGATGCTTCATGATCTGAGCAAACCTGGACATGACTCTAGGTAGGGCAAACAAAGAATGTTAAGGGTGAGGTGCAGTGGTGCAAACTATGGAGACATCAGTAGCCAGCAATCCCTCTCGCCAGAGGCTCTTGAATGTGAACCTTTCGCAATGATACCTCCTTGAATCACCAAAGACCTTGTGGTCCCCAGCCCTACTCATCAATGGAGGCAATGTATTTGGGGAGAATGGACAGGGGTGCAGTGGAGCAAAAGGTTCCATCTCAGGGGACTAGATGCTTGGGAAGGAGGTGGAGCCTGGGAGAGGTAGCCATGCCAGAAGCATGTACAAGCACTCTTTGGGCCAAGTTGTTTGCTCTGTGTGATCTGAAGAAGAAGTGAAGAGGTTGGATTTATACCCCACCTTTCACTCAGAGTCTCAGAGTGGCTTACAAACTCCTTTCCCTTCCCCTCCCCACAACAGACATCCTGTGAGGTAGGGGGGGCTGAGAGAGCTCTTTTGAGAACTGCTCTTTCGAGAACACCTCTGACAGAACTATGGCTTGCCCAAGGTCCCCCAGCAGCTGCAAGTGGAGGAGTGAGGAATCAAACTTGTTTCTCCCAGATTAGAGTCCACACACTTAACCACTACATCAAACTGGCTCTCAGTGATCTGTCCAGAGTATTAAAATAATGTATTCACTAATATTTGAAGGCTTCTTGATTCCTAACTGAATGCAGTTCCTTGCCATTCAGCAACTGCTCCAGCTGGCAGCTCTAAATCTTTTTGCTGAGTACATTCAGCCCTGCTTTACCCTAGGCTCAGCAACTACATTGCAAATGGATTAATCTGCCAGCAAAATGCTGAATCCTTATGACATGGTCTGATGTAATATGGTTCAGCACCCACACTTGGATTGTTAGTTTATTGATTCATTTAGCAATCTGAATAGCCCTGACTAGCTTGATCTCATAATGAGGGTCAGCCATGGTTAGTGCTTGGATGGAACGCTACGAAGGAAGACCAGGGTTGCCATGCAGAGGAAGGCAATGGCAAGGCACCTTTGTTCATCTCTTGCCTTGAAAACACCATGGCTGGGGCCGTGCTGAGTTGGCTGTGATATAATGGCACACAACTATTATTTAGTTGGTTAGTTCTTAGTTATATTTACAAGTTGGTTGGTCTGCAAGAAATAAAAAAGAAGGGGAAAACGGTAATAACATCTCCCACCCTCTGTAGCCCTTCAGGCTTTGATAAACTCTCATGTACTTGAGTAGGCTAATTTATCCTTCCTTCCTTTCCCCATTTAACTGACTTTCAGCTGCCTTCAACGTTCTATGTATTCTCAACCCTGAAAATTAGCCGGGGGGGGGGGACAACTTATGAGGGTTTTTGAGGGCTCATTTTCAAGCCATATATTTCTGCATACAGTGGAGTCTCCCTGACTATGTAGAAACTCCTGCCTTGTCTGTGAATGGCATATTTTTGCTGTTTCTGTGGTTGGCCTGAGCCAATCACTTTGTTTTTAGATATAGTGATATCCCCATTTTTCTCAAATGGGACTCCAGGCAATGGACTATCCAGCCTGCAATTAAGACCTGCCTTTCAAGCCCTGCTATCTGTGCCTCTGCCTTCAGAGGTGAGGCGGCTGATGACTAGAGACGGGGCATTGTCAGTGATGGCATCTTGCCTTTGGAACACATTCCCCTTCAGGCATGCCTGATGCCTACTTTATTGTGTTTTAGGCACCAGGCCAAAACACATCGTGTAATTAGGGGTTTTATCATTCCAGCTTTTTTAGTGGTCTGCTTTGGTCTGAGGCCTGTTTTCTGGATAGTTTTATGCTTTTTATGTCTCTGGGCTTTTTTTTAAAAAAATGGCTTTTGTTTTTGTAATGTTAACTTATTATTTTAATTGTTAAGCTGCTCTGAGAAGGACTCTGATGAGGAGGCATAGAAATTTCTTAAATAAAATAAGTCCAGGCAGGGGGTCATAGTAAATATTTCCGAAGAGTGATACATTTTTTTGTGGTCGGATGTACAGTACATATTAGTTAAAAAAAAATTTTTAAATTTTATTTATGTCATTTTCACAATATACATGTATAAAATATTATCTTGTTACATTACAGGAGTCTTTAGTTTTTACATAATAATACACTTTTGACCATCGGTTTAAGAATTCTATTTCATCTTTACCATGTAACCATATTAGTTAAATTTTAACTAACTTTCAGTTTGGGGGGAGGGAACAAAGAACTAGCTGTTGAGACGTTCATAATAAGGGTTCTCTGTGTCTTTGCATGAGGAATTACACTTTTTATTCTGGGTGACATTTTGGAGGATGTTCAGGAAGACTTTCTTGAATTTTATAAAGCTGTCTGAGTTTAAGAATCTTGAACTTCTGGGATCTGAGTTGGACATTCTACATTAGAATGCACGTCTTTGCTATCCGGAAATTACTTTAGTTAAAAAACACATGACTGAATGTGCTGTTGCCACAGATGGATAATAGCCTATGTCTCAGTGGTGGGTGGGGATGAGAGGGAAGGGAAAGAGAAAGGTGGGTCACTTGGTCTAATTGTTGATGACTGCAACCTGAATGAGTAGTGTGAATTAGTTGTTCATATGAAAAAGGATAGATGACTTTGCTACTGTTTGAAAGGATCATTTTTTAAACATGCCTTTTCAGAGACAGAGACACACAGAGAGAGATAGAGCATTATTCCACACTATCTCACTGTTCTTTCTATGTGCCTCCAGTGCATTTTTCTAGCCTCCACTCTTTATGAGGAACATAACTGTTGTGTAGAAATGATTATTGAAAGCTCAGATGCCTTACTTTTGCCTTTCTGTCTTTTCAGCAAATGTAATTCCTTTTGCAGTGAGCCTCATATGGAAGCTTGGGTCAGACATTCACACAGGACCCTTTGCTATTGTGTGATCTAAAGTACAATCCGTTCACACGAGCAATGTGATTTGTGAGCCAGCTGCATCTCAGCCGTAGTACTTTCTGGAGACCTTAGTTGTTAAACTAGCAGATTAGATTCATAAGTTTTAGACTGGTCGCGTGAATAGACATCTCTCATGCGTGCCTCCCAGAAGTGTTCACAAATTGATCCGCTTCACTGGTTGGCTAGGAGATTCCTAGCGCTGTCTGTGTTTGACTTGCTATTACAGAACTGGTGGATGTTTCGGCACGATGACATTTCTGTTTTAGATGGCTTATAAAAAAATGATGGTCTTGTCCTTTTAAATCTGTTTGTAGTCGATTTATGAGTCCTGGACCACAAAGAGAGTAATGAAGTAGTTGTCAGGGTAATATGAAAAATGTGACTGGTAGTAGGCTGGGCTTTGAGGCCAGAAAGCAGAAAAGTGTTAAAAAACAAATGATATGAGCTTGGTTTATACCCAAGTTTGTGACAGCAGAATGCAGCAAATTGAGGTAATGAAATCCTGAGAGTGCGGAGTGGGCTCTACCACTTCAGACTGCAGATGGGGGGAGTGTCTTTTAATGTTCCAGGTGTAAAAACAAATCTCTGCAAATATTAAACTAGAAGATCAGAGTTGGGGTAAGCAGAGAGAAATGAAGAGGTTTTCTTCACTGAGCAGGAGATTGGATTAGATGGCCCATAATTCCCTTCAAACTCTGTGATTCCAGTTCAGCCTGTCTCCTGCTGTGACAATTCATTACTTCCAGGGAGTTGTGTGCGTGTGTGTTTAAGGATAGGAGAAAAAATATATGATTTCCCACCTGAAGTCTGAAGAGATCACATCACCTCAGGTCTCCGCCACCTCATTACCATCTCATTCTATTGCATGTATGGACCAGGCATCATGAGTCAAAAAAGGAAAACAAGGCCAAATATGGAAAGCTGAAGAACCTAAGCCAAACTGGCACCTAGGAGCACAGATCCAAAGTGACAAACAGGAATTGGAGAGGAACAAAACAGAGCTCAAGTGACAGCTGCAGAGCTATGATTTATTTATAACATTTGTTCTCTCCTTCCAAAGAGTGTTGGGTGGTGTAAATGGGTTATTCCTTTTTATTCCCACAACAACCTTGTGAGGTAGGTTAGACAAAGGCCATCCCATGAGTTCATGGCTGAGTAGAGATCTGAAAACTGGGTGAGTCTCCCTGACCCAGAATTTATCCACAAGGTCACACTTGTTTTTGACTGAAACACTACAGTTTCTTGTATACTTTGTGTTTGGCAAGAAATGCTATTTTTGCATTGGTATTTTCAGCTGAAGAGAGGGTAATGTGTGTGTATATGTGTAATATAAACATTATATCTATAATATAATCTGTCAGTCTGCCTTTAATTGGTCATTTTGGCATGCATTTGTTCCCAAGATTTCTTTCAAATTGTGTCTTTTTTGATACCCTTTCTCACTGCTGAGGGAGCTGTGTTTTTAAAGGCAGACTCATTACTTACAATTAGACAAAGAAACTAGATGAGACAGCTTCGCTATTGTTTCCTCTGTTTCAGATTTGCATATAGCAGCACATGCTGAAGGAGCTGAATTGCAGATATTGCACAAATATTTATTAGCAGATGTCTGTTTCCCTTGGAAGAATTCAGGGTCTTTATATATGTTAACATTGTACGTTAGCAAAAGCTAGTTTTTGGCCAAAGTTTATTTGGGCAAGATAAAAATTTACATCACAAATGAAGCACGCCTCAGAAAATGAGGCACAAATGCAAGATAATTCTTTATAGTTTTTTTTTAAAAAAAATCAAAGCTTAAAGAGATAAAGTAGTTGCAGTAGTAAACAGCAGCCATATGTCTCTCTAGCAGAGGGCCCCACAGTGAGACAAGCTGTGAGTGTCATTGAATCTCCCTTCTGGAAGTCTTCCACCTCTTGTTGCATGATCGCCTCCGCTTAATTTGATGCCATTGGCTGATCTGCTCTGAGGTCACAGAGCAGATCATGCATGCACGCATGGCTGTTCTAATGTTACCAAAGGGCTTTCCAACTTAGATGTAGCCTGCATACAGGACAGGCAGCGGCTTAGTGAGGATCCTGAGTCCATTTGCAATGTAAGACGAATTAAACAACTTTAAAGAAGAATGTCATGGGCTTTCAAGTGACACACCTTGTTGTGCGTGCCTATGAGCTCAGGGATCTTGGATCTTTTCACCTGGAAGTGACAGAAGGATGTATGTATGTGATGGTACAGAGAGGTTTTTTTACCCACAAGGATCTTGGTGTATTTTATAATCTCTAGTGTACATTTACCAGCAGACTGGTGTAGGATTTTCTCATGTGTCATGTTTACTTTGGGAAATGCTATGGAAATTGCCTTGTGCCATTTCAGTGCCATCCCCAATTTATCCACGAGAGTTGTTAAGATGCCCTTTTAATCTCCTCTGCCAGCAGTGACGATCTCCAGTTAGAACTGGAATTAGGAAGTATGACCCAAATTCATGTAACGCACAGTATGATAAGATCCATGAATGTTTTCTGTAGTGTTGTGTCTGCAGCTGAGAGCAAAAGCATATGTGTCGTGTCAGCAGTATATTGCATCATTAGTCAAGACTGACTTCACTCACCAGCAAGAAGAGAAGAAGGATCCCTTGTGGGCCCTGAGATGCCCATGGTACAGGCTCCTCCAAATGCTTTGCAGGCAGATTCTGTGGCTCTTCCCCAGCAACCAGGCCTGGTCCCCCTCCCCAAGAATTCAACTCACCACGAGTGTCCTGAGGAGACCTGCGTCCTGTCAGTACCTCTGGCTAGGTTTGCCAACTCTGGCTTGGGAAATTCCTAGAGATTTCGGGGTAGTTTCTGGGGAGGGACTTCAGTTTCTCCTAGACTATGTGGGATACCACCCTCCAAAGCTGCCATTTCTTTCCCCCAGGGGAACTGATATCTGTAGTCAAGAGATCAGTTGCAATTTTGAGGGAGCTCCAGCCTCCACCTGGAGATTGGTAACCCTACCTCTGGCTGGCTCTGAGCTGCTGTAGGATCCTGGTCAGGACCCCACACCCCCACAGTCTCCCCATACCATTGGGAATGAA
The DNA here is from genome assembly GCF_001447785.1 of Gekko japonicus. NCBI lineage: Eukaryota > Metazoa > Chordata > Lepidosauria > Squamata > Gekkonidae > Gekko > Gekko japonicus. The sequence continues at coordinate 2,245,823 of NW_015171503.1, read as the reverse complement.
GACAGAGAAGGAGCAGGGTTAGGGTTTCTAGCCTCCAGGTGGGACCTGGAGATCTCCCGCTTTTACAACTGACCTCCAGCTGACAGAGATCAGCTTCCCTGGAGAAAATGGCTGCTTTGAAGGGTGAACTCTATGGCATTGTACCACACTGAGGCCCCTCCCTTCCCCAAGCCCCACTCTCTCCTGGCTCCACCCCCAAAGTCTTCAGGTATTTTCCAGCCCAAACCTGGCAACCCTAAGCAGGGTGGTAGCATGGACCCAGCAAAGGAAAGCCCCCAGCAGCCTGAGGCCTACCTCATTGCAGCCTTTCCCAGGAGAAGGAAGGGCCATCTTGACAGGAGCCAGGGCCTTAACCAGGCTACGGGGAAGGTCAGGGTTCCCAGCCTCCTATATAAGCCTGCAAATGGATAGATGCCTTGCTGGTTCAACAGTTCCCACTAGTCTCTCGTATCTGGAGTCAGAGCCAGTGTGGTGTAGTGGTTAAGAGTGGCAGACTCTAATCAGGACAACCAGGTTTAATTTCCCACTTCTCCACATGCAGCCAGCTGGGTGACCTTGGGCCAGTCACAGGTCTCTCAGAGCTGTTCTCTCAAGGGCAGTTCTCTCAGAGCTCTCTCAGCCCCACCTACCTCACAGGGTGTCTGTTGTGGGGAGGGGAAGGGAATGGAGATTGTAAGCCACTCTGAGACTCCTTGGGTAGTGAAGGGTGGGGTATAAAACCCTTCTACTCTTCTTCTAACCAAGAAAAAGCTGGTCTTTCGTCTTCAGCTTCTAGCATGGTGTTTGTGTGGGGATTCCTGCTCCAAGCTCCTGCATCAGCTTGAGGAACCTGCTTTTCACCCTTGCCATGCCTGCACAGGCTGTAGAGCCTCCTTGCCCCATACAAGCCTTCTGTTCCTTCTCTGCTTCCCTGTGTGGAGACGGTTGCAACTTACTAGGGACCCAGGGACAGTCAGCCTACACTGCCAACCAGACTGGGACACAAGGGGCATGTGACAGTGAACCTCAGCCTGGCACCCATGGGTGCCATGGTTCCTGCACATGTGTTTCCTGGTGTCTACCTAACTTTTGCATCTTTGGGATAGCTGACTAAGTAGCAGAGCTCTGAACTCCGGGCAAGTACATGGCATCTGTGTACTAGCTCTAGGGTTGCCAATCTCCAGGTGGGGCCTGAAGATCTCCTAGAAGTACAATGGATTTCCAGAATACAGAGGTCCTTGGAGAGAATGACTGCTGAGAAAATAGTGGAATCTAAGGCGTTACACCCCACTGAAGTCTCTCCCCTCCTCAAACCTCCCCAGGATCCACGCTCAAATCTCCCAGAATTACTCAACCCACTGTTGGCAGCTCTAAACTGCACCCTCGTCTTGGTCATAGATATAGACTTTCTTATATTTTGGGGCTTGACAAATTTTCTCTGTGGCCACAGAAGAACAAACCCTCCCCTTTCTCTTCAAATGGAAATAAACAGCGTCTTTCCCCTCCAGCCAAAAGCCAGTCTAGGTTTTCATCTGCTTCCTAGGAGCAGGAGGCATCACCTTTGTATCCACAGGGGGCATCATTCATTCAATCAATTTCTATGCCGCCTCTTCAGAGGCTGGCTCAAGGCAGCTTACAATTAAGAAACACAATATTAAAACACAAACCAGTAAAACACAAGCCCAATATAAGCAGCACAGAACTTATGCATAAAACAGAAGCAGACAATTAAAAAAATGGGCAAGATAGCCCTGACCTGGATAGCTCAGGCAAGCCTCATCTTGTCAGATCTTGGAAGCTAAGGAGGGTCAACCCTGGCAAGTATTTGGATGGGAGACCTCCAAAAAATACCAGGGCTGGGAGGCCAGAGGCAGGCTATCAAGCCACTTCTCTGAGCCTTCTCTGTAGGAGTCGCCAGAGGTCACCATGACTTCCAGGCATGGACACACACAAACACACAAATGCAAAAAACAACCCCCCCCAGGGGTCATTTCCGGCAGGAGCGCACAGGAGCAGAGCTCCAGCAGTGAAGAGCCCAGGGGGCGGGCACATGCAACAAGCCCTGCCCCCTGCTCCGAGCAGCCCTCAGTCAGAGCAAGAAGCAGCCAGGTAAATTTCAGAGCCCCCCCCCGCCCCCCAGATAGCAAGGGGAAGGGTGCTGCCATAGAAAATGCCCTCTCTCTGATTGTCACCTGCCTCCCATCTGAAGGCCAGGGGCACAGAGAGCAGGGCTAGAAAGGCAGATTTTAATCAGCAGGCTCAAAACTATGAGAGGAGACAGTTCTTCAGATACCCCGATCCCAAGTAATTTAGGGCCTTAAAGGTAAGAGCCACCACTTCAAATTGTGCCTGGAAACAGACGGGGAGCCAGTGCAGACCTTTCAGCACAGTAGCCTGGCTCCTGCATTTTGGACCAACTGAAGTTTCCAAACCATATTCAAAAGCAGCCTCACATACAGCGCTTTACAATAGTCTAACCTGGATGTGATCAAAGCATGGATTGCTGGAGCAAAATCACACATTTGACAGTGGCCATAGCTGGCTGTTCAGAAGAAGCTCCCTGCGTTGGAGGAAGATACTTGGCTTGGGACCTCCTAACATTTTCTAATTGGCCTCAGCCTCTATGGCAGCCATGTTGCGGTGGTTCACAGTCACACTACTCCTTCTCAAAACGCTCAAAAGTGCCTACTAGCTCAACAAAGGTGGGGACCCCTGCTCTCTAGGATTTTTCTGTTCATTCTCATACCCTGCATCCAAATCCTGCCCTGGGTGTGCACACTGTCACCCCTCCTAAGAAGCTGCTCATCCCTTTTAAAAAATGTTTTCCAGCCACAGTGCAGCAGCAGGTTTTCTCGTGTACCTCCAACATAAGCTGTCATGGGTGGATACATGGTAGGGTTGCCAGCCTCCTGGTGGGGCATTACAGCTGATCTCTCAGAATTACATCTGATTTCCTGACTACAGAGATTAGATCCCCTGGATAAAATGGCTGCTTTGGCATCATACCCTGCTGAGGTCCCTCCCCTTCCCCAAACCCCGCCCTCCCCAGGCTCCACCCCCAGATCTCCAGGAATTTCCCAACCTGAGTTGGCAGTCCTAGGTTAAATACTGCATAAGTGTCACATTTAACCCACACTAGTTGCTTGTGACAGACCATGAAACTAGAATTCTTAGGGGCGCTCTTTCAGTAACATGGAGCCTCCACTGAGACATTGTATGTATTGCATATCCAAATGTGGATCTGGAATTTATATGATTACTTTTGCTTTTCAGGTTTCTGTTACAATGAAAATTCTTCCATATGGCCTATACATCTTGAAACTCTCCCCTTTTGGGAGGTCAATATTATAGATGGGAGCATGAAAGCAAGAATGAGCATGCCATTAAAAAGATCAATATAAGAAACAGGGAAATAACAAGGCATATTATGCAGTTCATTGACTCAGTTGCTTTGCTTTTCTTGCTATCAGTACACATCCTGCTTTGAGTCTTTGGCAGCTGTTGCTCCTGAGAAATTTCCACTTGACTTCACTGGTGTTGACTTAAGTGTTCTAGGACCAGTAAGAAAAAAAGGCATGTTAAGTGCCAAAAACCACAGCTGAGCCAAAACCACTCTCACAGGTTTGGTTTTGCATAGTGTAAACATATACACTTTTACCAATTTTTGGCACATTCCTTAAAAATTGAGTCTTAGTGCTGGGGCATGACTGCTTCCTTAAGGGACTTGATTGCCTTCCATAAAATAGCCTCAGAACCTGATTTTCCGCATAAGTTGCCTATGTTTAGCTTTAAGGGCAGCTTTCAGTGTCAAAAGGAATGACGTTACTTGAGACTACTGAAATCTTCACATGTTAGGGATGTACATTAAGAACAGCCAGTAACACTCAGGAATCTTGGGATCTGTCTTTTTATTACTGTGCCTACTCCTTGGACTTAGAATTAACATATCAGAGGAAGGGGCTACAGCAAATATGTGATTATCAGGGATGCTTACCAATCAGCAGACTTTCAGACATATCTAACTACCCAAGAGGATTTCACAGAGAGGTCTGTCTTTTCAAAGTGCTTGCTGGCTCACTGGCTTACAGAAATCTTTAATTCTATACAGGGCTTTTTTGGTAGCATAATAGGCCACACCCAACAAAACTCTGAAGCCAGCCGGAACTCCGTTCCTGTGCGTTCCTGCCCCAAAATAGTCCTGAATCTATATAAATAGTGGTCCCTCAGTACTGTGTGTGCACTGAAGTCAGTAATAGACCACAGTGCCAAGCCACTTAATTAAACAATATCCCTTGGCTAGTGTTAGATACAAGACTCAGATAAAAAAATAGAGGAGGATTATAAAATGATGAATAAATTAAAGATAGCAGCTAGACAAAAACACTGTGTTGTAATAGGTGATTTTAACTACCCACACATTGATTGGGTCAATATGTGTTCTAGTCAAGAAAAAGAGATTGAGTTTCTAGATGACTGTGCTATGGGGAGAAGCGATCCTTGATTTGGTCCTAATTAACACTCAAGACCTGGTGAGAGATGAAAAAGTGATTGCACTGCTTGGGAACAGTGATCATAATGCTGTTGAGTTCAACATTTGTATAAATAGGGAATTGGCCAAAAAGACTGACACAACCACTTTTAACTTTAAAAGGGGTAACTTCTCTGATATGAGGGGACATGTGGGGAGGAAACTGAAAGGAAAGATAGAAAAGGTCAAAACCATTGGGGAAGCTTGGGAACTATTTAAAACTATGTTCCTAGAACTCAAAAAATATATATTCGTCAGGTTAGGAAAGGCACAAACAGGTACAGGAAAAAGCCTGCATGGTTAACAAAGTAATGGAACCTGTAAAAGGTAAAAAGGATTCCTTTAAGCAGTGGAAAGCTAGTCACAGTGAGGCTGTTAAAACTGGGCACAGGCTATGGCAAATAAAATGCAAGTCTGTGGTCAGGCAGGCAAAAAGGGAATATGAGGAGCATATAGCAAAAAATGTAAAGACCAACAATAAAACTTTCTTCAAATACATTAGAAGCAGGAAACCAGCCAGGGAGGCAGTGGGGCCCTTGGATGACCAAGGGGTAAAAGGAGTACTGAAGGATGATAGGGAAATGGCTGAGAAGCTAAATGCATTTTTTGCCTCCGTCTTCACTGTGGAAGATGAGAGGTGCTTGCCCACTCCAGAGCCGCTGAGTTCGGGAGGGGTGTTGAAAGACCTGAGTCAGATTGAGGTGACGAGAGAGGAGGTCCTAAAACTGATAAACAACTTAAAAACTGATAAATCACCAGGCCCAGATGGCATACATCCGAGAGTTCTGAAAGAACTCAATTGTGAACTTGTGGATCTCCTGACAAAAATATGTAATCTCTCCTTAAAATCAGCCTCCATTCCTGAGGACTGGAAGGTAGCTAATGTCACTCCCATCTTTAAAAAGGGTTCCAGAGGAGATCCGGGAAATTACAGGCCAGTCAGTCTGACGTCGATACCGGGTAAATTGGTGGAAACCATTATTAAGGAAAGAATTAGTAGGCACATGGATGAACAAAACCTATTGAGGCAGACTCAGCACGGTTTCTGTAAGGGAAGATCTTGTCTCACTAACCTGTTAATGTTCTTTGAGGGGGTGAACAAACATGTGGACAAGGGGGATCCAATAGATATTGTTTACCTTGACTTCCAGAAAGCTTTTGATAAAGTAGCTCATCAAAGGCTCCTAAGTAAGCTCAAAAATCATGGGATAAAAGGACAAGTCCTTTTATGGATCAAAAACTGGCTAATTAATAGAAAACAGAGAGTGAGTATAAATGGGCAGTTCTCTCAGTGGAGGGGGGTAAGCAGTGGGGTACCGCAGGGATCAGTACTTGGTCCACTGCTTTTTAACTTGTTCATTAATGATTTGGAGTTGGGAGTAAGCAGTGAAGTGACTAAATTTGTGGATGATATAAAGTTGTTCAGGGTGGTGAAAACCAGTGAGGATTGTGAGGCACTCCAAAGGGATCTGTCAAGGATGGGCGAGTGGGCTTCAACATGGCAAATGGGGTTCAATGTGGCCAAGTGCAAGGTGATGCACATTGGAGCCAAAAATCCTAAATATAAATACACATTGATGTGGTCTGAACTGGCAGAGACTGATCAAGAGAGAGATCTTGGAGTTGTAGTAGATAACTCATTGAAAATGTCAAGACAGTGTGTGACTGCAATAAAAAAGGCCAGTGCTATGCTGGGGATTATTAGGAAGGGTATTGAAAACAGATCAGCCAATATCATAATGACCCTATATAAATCAATGGTGCAACCTCATTTGGAATACTGTGTGCAGTTCTGGTCACCACACCTTAAAAAGGATATTATAGTTTTGGAAAAAGACCCATTAGCAGCTCCACCGGACTCCGCCCCATCATGGAGTGCGGCGTGACGTTTTGGTGGAGGAGGAATGACGCCACCTTCTGGCCCCAGTTTCCCTGCACCAAGCAGCCCAAAGTCTCCTTTGTGGTCCGCACCATTCTGTCGGCCTGCCCGTTGGCTGCTGGGTGGAATGGTGCGGACGTGCTATGGGCAATGAGGTTTGCCACCAAACACTCCTTAAATTCAGTGGCCATAAAGCATGTCCCATTGTCAGACACCAGTGTGTCTGGCAACCCGTGCGTAGCAAACAGGCGACGTAAAACATTTATTCCCGTTTGTGCTGTCATTTTTGCTGTGAGGACCACCTCGAGCCACTTAGAATAAGTGTCCACTACAATGAGGAAAACTTGGCCCTGAAAAGGGCCCGCAAAATCTACATGCACCCTGGACCAGGGGTGGTGACATTTTTCCCACTGGGTCACTGGTGCATGTGGGGGATCAGGCCGGGACAACTGGTATTCCTCACATTTCTGGACCCAGGACTCTATGTCCACATCGATTTTCGGCCACCAGAAATACCCTCTGGCCAGTCCCTTCATGTGTACGATGCCGGGGTGGTATTCGTGCAGAGTCTCCAATACTTGGTCCCGTAGCTTAGTGTTGGGTGATAGTGAGATATTGAAAAAATGGTATTTAGCAGAGATAAGATAGTCCTGCAGAGCCAGAGTAAAATAATTCAAACTGAGAGTCCATGTGTGATTAAAATATAAAGTTTTTACAAAATTCTAGCATGGGAAGGGTAACTGGGATGAAAATAACAACAGAGCAAAATCGGCTACATCCTTACTCTACAAAGACAAAACTAGAAAGAGAGATATTATGGCTACTCTTCTTGTTCTTCAGAACATCAAACAAAGATGGGAAGAGAAGCCATAAAAGAGAGCCAGTTTGGTGTAGTGGTTAAGTGCGCGGACTCTAATCTGGGAGAACCGGGTTTGATTCCCCACTCCTCCACTTGCACCTGCTGATGTGACCTTGGGTCAGTCACAAGCTCTGGCACAGCTGTCCTTGAAAAAGAGCAGTTCCTGTCAAGAGCTCTCTCAGCCCCACTCACCTCACAGGGTGTCTGTTGTGGAGAGGGGAAGGGAAAGGAGTTTGTAAGCCGCTCTGAGACTCCCAGTGAAGGGCGGGAAATCAATCCAATCTCCTCCTCCTCCTCCTCCTCCTCCTCCTCCTCTTCTTCTTCTTCTTCTTCTTCTTCTTCTTCTTCTTCTTCTTCTAATATATCTTGACACTTTAATCCCAATCAAATTCCTAGATCAGGGAGAAAATTCCCGGGCTTTCTACTGCTAAAGAACATTGGTTACATGAAAAACATGTGACTTCCTGTGAGTAACATAAACAAACATTTAACCCCAGATATACTGAGTGTTTTCAACTTGTAATATCCAACACTTAGGGGGAACCCCCACCCTGTTTCCCTAGAGTAAGCATCCCCAGTGCACAGACAATTCATTTTGCTGTGATGCAAACGGCTTAAAGCAGTCATCGACACGCCCCACCAGCCACCCCCTCCACACCCAGTTAAGAACCCTGGCGATGGTGGGGTCCTGGGCAGAGGCGGTCGCAACGTCCGATGTGTGCACCAGAGGCTTGACCAGTTCCTCGAGGGCCATCACCTTGTAAGCCAGTGCGGGGTCATTGTCCAGTTCTGGCAGGGGGCAGCGGCTGAGGGCGTTGGCATGCCCCATGTTTTTTCCTGGCCGGTGCTCCAAGACATAATAATACGCAGATAGAAATACCATCCAGCGCAACATCCGTGCAGACAAGACGTTGAACGTCTGGCGGTCAGGTGCAAAAATCCCGAGGAGTGGCTTGTGGTCTGTGGCCATTATGAACGGTCTGCCATACAAAAAGTCATGAAACTTTTTTACGCAGGCCACTAGCACCAACCCCTCCTTATCTATTTAGACGTAGTTTCTCTTGGCTGGGATGAGTGTCCGAGAGTAGTAGGCTATTGGCGCTTCCCTGCCGTTAGCCAGCACATGGCTCAACACAGCCCCCACCCCATATGGAGACGCGTCTTTAGCCAACACCAGTTGCTTAGTTTCGTCATAGTGGGTAAGAACAGCTTCGGATGACAACAAAGATTTGACAGCGTTAAAAGCCCGGTTGTGCTGAGGGCCCCACTCCCACTTTACACCCTTGTTGAGGAGGCGATGCAATGGCTCGGCTATCGACACCTTATGTGGCAGGAAGGCATGATAAAAGTTTAAAATACCTAAGAAGGATTGCAGTTTCTTCTTAGAGTCAGGTTTCTGGGCATTTTGGATGGCCCGTACCTTCCCTGCAGTGGGGTGGACACCCTTAGCATTGATTTGGAACCCCAAGAATTCTACGCTGGGTACTCCCAAATGACATTTGGCTCTTTTTACCTTTAACCCAGCCTCTTGGAACTTACATAACATGGACCTGAGGCGTTTTGCCAGTTCATCCTCAGACCGGCCGGCAATCAGAACGTCATCAAAATAAGGAACCACCCCTGGCAGGTTCCTTAACAAACCCTCCATTAGGCCTTGAAATATGCCTGGGGCCACGTTTACGCCAAACTGCAAGCGATTCACTTTGAACTCCCCTCTGTGCGTGACAATGGTTTGTGCCAAGGCGGCCTGTGGGTCTACTGGCAGCTGTTGATATGCCTGAGCCAGATCTAGTTTTGCAAATACTTTACCCTCCCCCAATGATGCCAGCACATGATTAATTACGGGGACTGGGTAAGAGTGCTGCTGCAGAGCCTTGTTGATTGTGCATTTGTAATCAGCACATATACGGATTGACCCGTCAGGCTTTACCGGTGTCACGATAGGGGTTTCCCATTTTGAATGTGGTACTGGTTCAAGCACACCTTGAGCCATGAGTTTGTCCAGCTCGGACTCTATATGGAGTTTCAGAGAAATTGGTACCTTGCGATACTTAAGCCGTATAGGCACTACAGCAGGATCTAGATCAAACATTACAGGTGGTCCCCTATACATTCCCAGAGTACCATCAAACTCATCTGCAAATTCCACATACAGTGAATTCAATTTATTTTCATTGATTAATACTACTTATAGCAATTCCGAGGGCCTCAAACCAGTCTAAGCCCAACAGACTGGCTTGGCGCCCCTCGGCAACAAGGAGACTCAGAGACTCCTTGAACCCTTTGAATTGTACCTCAAATGTGGCTTCGCCAGCCACAGGGATGCACCTTCCCTGAAAATCGGAAAGGTGGATGGTGCTTGGCTGCAAACGCCGATGGCTCCATCGCGGAAACAAACGTTGCAAGGTTTCAAATGAAATGACGGTCACTGACGAGTCGACCTCCATCTTGCACGGTATGCCATTCAGCAAAACGGTGACGTAGATCTTCTTTGCTTGCGATCCGGTCCTCAGGACGGTTGAAGGGCAGGAACAGCAGTTGGTCAGATGGCAATCTGTAGACCTCGCGTTGTCCTTGCCTCGAACCCAGGGGCTTGCACGAGGAGACGACAGTGGTGTCTTCTTCCTCTTGGCCCTGCAGACTCTGGCCAAATGGCCTTGCTTTGTCACAGGACTGGCAAACGATGTCCTTCGCCCAGCATCAATCCCGCTCGTGATCTCCGCCGCATCCGGCACAGGTTTGCCTCAACGCAGTTTTCACTTGGGTCCGCTTGGGCCTCAGAGTACGAGAATGGTTGACGTCATCACGCTCACCATCGGACTCGTTTGTTGACCCATGCTGTACGGATTTGTTTGGCCCCCTGTTGGATTGGGACCAGTGTTTGACGCACTTCTTGCGTTGCTTTCTCAGCGGCCTCAGCAGCAATAGCCTCGGAGTAGGCCTCAGCATAGGTGAGAGCCGTTCATGCGAACAATCATTGCTGTAGCTTTTCATCCCTCATGCCACAGACAAGTCGGTCGAGGAGTGCTTCCTCAAGGTTGGTGAAGTTGCACGGGTGTGCAGCCTTCCACAAGGCTGATATGTACTCAGCAACCGTCTCGTTCGTGGCCTGGGATCGCTTGTAGAATGCGTGTCGGCTAGCTATCTGTGAGGGTTGCGGTGCGAAATGCCCCTGCAATTTCAGCTTGAGTTCAGCCAGGCACACGGTTTTGATTTCACCCGGGGCGACCAGGGACCGAGCGACGTCAAAGACAGCCCTTCCGCAGGAGCTAAGGAGCGTCGCCTTCTGCTGGTCCTCACCCTCGATCTGGTTAGCCTGGAGATGGAACTTGAACCTGGTCAGGTATGAATCCCAGTCCTCGAGGTTGGGTTCGAATGCCTCAAACTGTGGGTTGGCAGCCATCACTGCTCTCTGTGCCGGCACTGGCACAAGTGCTGCAGCTGCTTGATCAGCCGGGTCTCGTTCTTCCGCCCTGGGTTCCTCAGGGGCTTCTCGGTCGTCCGCCGTCTTGGCGTCGGTTCAGCGGGGCTGCCTACCCACTCTATAATCCCATCTTCGTCACCAATTGTTAGATACAAGACTCGAGGCAGCAGGTGAACAGTGATAACAGCTTTATTGAACATGAAGTCAGAAGAACCAGAATGAGACAAACAATGGAGCAACAGGGTCCTTTTTAAACAGTCCGGGCTTGGCAAACCACGCCCACATGTCAGATAGTATCCAATCATAAACTATACATAAAGACAATTTGCTTCCCTCCAGAACTTCCTTTGTTCTGATAGGTCAGTTTACAATACCCTTGTCAGACTCAAGCTCAATACCATCATACATTACATTTCATACACAACAGCTAGGATCACATAGCTACGTATAGTTCTGCCTATTCCCTGCATACCCGTCATGCCTCTGCTAAATATGATGCTTGCCCTGTGGCATTTTATTAATCATTGATATATTATTCACCCATTCAGCCATTCTGCCTGCTTTCTTGGGGTGCCTTGAAAAACAAGTTTCCCTCTGCCCAGGGAAGATTTCCAAAATCTGGCAGAGAGGCCATGGAGAAGGAGGTACAATCCTGAGAATTACTGGAGGGGATGAGAGATACAGATGGAAATGTGTTTCCCAACCAATAGAAACAACAACAAAAAACGAGTGGTTTAAAAAACCTTAGAACAATGACTATAACAAAATTGAATCTTTTTTAAAAGAATGACAGTACTGACACTTTTTGTGCCCATCTCTAGTACACAAGATACCCATACTGAAGTGGGTAATATCATCAAATGCATACAATTGGAGCCTAGGAACCAGGTATGCAGAAAATACATGCTAGAGCTGTTCTGCAAATGCTTGCACAAGAGCTTTTTCAAAAGCTTACACTGTGGCACCATGGAATATATTCATTTTTAAGCAAGTTTACACTGTGGTGTAGCAATGCCTGTGCTTTCACTTGTGCAAGAGATTGCTGAATCTCTAGGGAAAGGGAAAGGACATATTTGATTTCTGTTCCCTTTTCATGTTCAGCAGTATCTTTGGATCCAACCCATGATCAATGGGGCATGGTGAGAACATTATCAGTGTCAGTACTGCATAGCATTCTACAAACCATTTACTTATTTATTTAGACTACCCTCCCCTTTTAAATACCCCCCTCTCCAATAATAGTTCAAGGTGGTTTCCCGAAGACCTGACCATAAAATCACAACATAGAAGACAACCCAAAAATTAAACTTCAAACAGCAGGATAGAACTCCAATAAACAAAAGCCACATCATTGGCTGACCTATAGAGCACAAACCTCAAACCACATGAGCTAAAACCGTCTAGCTCTGAAAAGATCACAAAGATTAAAATCTCATCATATTACAAACAAACAACAAAAAATCTGACAAGAGCTGTCTGACAGACCAAAGCAGATCTGAAAAGTCAGAACGTATAAACATCCTAAAGGGCCAACACACAAGTAACCTGTCCCAGAAGGTTTATAAAAGAAGTTTTGGCTTGATGCTGGAAAAGCAACAGGTTTGGTACCAAGAGGGCTAAGAGAAGGGAACCTCACTGATGAGATGCTGAAACTGAGAAGGCCCTTTTCCATGGGGCCATCCCTCCTCACTGCTGAGGACGCATTGGATGAAGACCTTAATACGCACAAAGCCAATCACGGGGGGAAATGTTACCAATAACCCTGCCAGTTAGAACTCTCACCATTGATGCCTGGAATGACTGGCCCCTGTGAAGGCCATTTTAAAAGGTATTGGGGGGAATTCAATCCTCCCGAAGTGTTTTCCCCCCTACTTTTTGGAGAGTGAGTGGAAATAAGTATCTGCACGGAAAAGGGACCTCGGGAATTAGTATATAGGTTATATTGAAATAATGTAATATAGATAACCAAGTATGGGCCTGGACCAGCCCTGTACCTCCCCCCAATTCAGAAGTCTACACCCCTGTCTAGTAGCACTTCCAAAGTGTTAACTAGCACCTTAATGTAGAGTGCAAACTCATCTAGAGTAGCCTGAATTCCCATTAACCAACAACACCTCAGTCTGATCTGTATCTCTTCCCTCCAGAGCAGGGGGTTATGCCTGCTGTCTTGGTAAAAAATTTCTTTGGGCTCCCTTGCTTTATGTGGCTGCCTTTCCTACTGGAGATTCAATAGAAATAGCTCATGCATTTGAATGTATATGAATGTTCTTTATAAGTAATATTCCCAACTCCAATAGGGCTGCAGATCACCTGCAAATAATGCTATTTTCACCCACAGTATATTTTAGATGCAGACTGAATATTTTTTGGGGTGGGGGTGTTCTTACAAGGGAACAAAAATGATTAGAAATGCATATTGGTAGGAGAGAAAGTGGGGGGAAATGTTAAATGTTAAAACAGCAGGGATGGTTACATCATGAAATGATGATTTTAAACAAATGAATGCATAAGATGTTTCTGCCATTTTTAAGAATACACTGCAAAGTGAATTTTGCAGCCATTTTACCCCATCAAAAGGCATAGTTGCACACATCACATGAAAGCATGCCCTGCAGGACCCACAAAAATGTGTTCCTGATTCCAGAAAAGGAAATGAATGTTGTATTTTTGTGGGTTCATTTATAGGACAGTTTCCAGCAGGAGGTTTTGACGAAATGTTTGCAACTTAAGAGAGCAAACTGAAATCCGTTGGCAGCACACCAGAGACTGAAACATCACATATTTGATGGGAGTTATCATGCTTGTTAGCTGCAAGATACTGTCTAAGGAGTGCGTGCGTGCAATATATATGTGTGCGTGCATGTGCCTGTGTGAGAAGCAAGCAATATTAGCACTGCCACGTTCCTAGGGACAGCTAGCTGAAGTATGATTGTTGTCCCATCTCCCTTTCAAATCTTTGGCTTGCTATTCTGTGAGTTCTCTAAGAATGCAGTATTAAAATTGCAGATTGTTGCTGTGGAAACAAATTGTAAATACCGATCCCTTCTGGAACTTCAACTTTGATGTTGAAGCTAGAGTGGTAAAAGCAAATTGTTTACCTTTGTGCCATTTTCCATCAGAGGCTCTCTCAGCACAGCAGCAATTTTAGTGAATTTAACCTCTCCTGACAGATCACAATGGGCGTATTCTTCTAATGGGAAGACTGTGGCACCAGCACTGAGAGTTTTAGCTGCTTATAGATGCTGCTGTTACTTGATTCAAAGCAGTGATAGATCACTGTGTGAGGCTCCAGTAATATCACCCATTCATTCACGATTGTTGTCATTCTGATTAAAGTACAGGTGGGTTCTTTTTGCCTCACTGTCCCAAGAAACTTGTTGAGGAGCAGAGAGGGGAGGCAGCTAACTCTTTCCCACCTGTTACAAATGGCTTCTTCAACTGTCAATGCACACAGGTGGCCTTTTCAAATAACTTGTCTCTAGAAAGTATGGATAAATGCAGATTACCTGAAATATCCCATTTAGTCTTGGGGAGAATTTTAGCAACCATTCACAATTAATTGGAAATCCAGAGAAGCTTGCGAATGGGAACATTTTCCTGCCTTCTTTGGGGTGTGTGTGTGTAAAAGACAACCTACTTCCCACATGGATGTGGGCATATTGTGGTAACATGTGTGGGTTTATATATGCAGTATCAGTGTAGTAATATCTGTTGTATGCACATCTGGAGTTCACCTCACAATATATTTTTAGTAATGCTTCTGGAAAATATGGAGTCCCTTCCATCCAAGGAACACGCCCCCATATATACCCTGTTATTTATTCTACATATTTATACCCCACCTTTCAATCCAATGATCTTCAAGAAGGCTTAAAACAACAGACCAGTTGCAACACGACAAAAAGCAAATTGCCCAGATGTCAGAGTACAGTGGCCCCTGCCTGTTCCACTGCTGCTACCACGGAGACAGTGGCCCAATCTGCATCTAACATTTGCTCTGCTGTTTTACCAAACCCACACTGGAACAGAAAAAGATGCGGCTCAAAACCACATTCAAATACTCCAGGTCAATGCTGTACTGACTGCAGAATCACCACCGAATGGCCATAAAACAGCCATAAATCTATGCAGACGCTACCATAAAACTGAGAGATCAAACAAAGTGAAGGTGGCATGCAGTCTGGACACTGCCATAAAATCTGCCAATCAAAGTAGTGGCATGCAATGTAGGGGGGAATTTCTGTTCCAGAGTGGGTTTGGTAAAACAGCGGAGCAAATGCCAGAGCAGATTGGGCCAGTAAGGGTATAAAGCAAAATCAGGGAGCTGTCCAGCAATGAGTAATAGCTGAGTGCTAGGCTAGGCTTAAACTGCTGAACACCAGGGGAACAGTGCAGAAGAGAGTTGCAAAAGCAGGCAGTTTAGAGCATAACTACATGCTTTGAAACGGAGATGAGCACCGCAACCCTAGAGTCGGATTCGACTGGCTTTCGAGCAAGGGAACCTTTACTTTTACCTTTATATGCTACACCAGACACGTGCCAGGTCACTGGTGTGCGACTGTGCTCAGTTAGACATACATTGGGGGAACTCACTTGAAAAAGTGCTTGTCATTCAGCATTGCAAAAAAAGCCCCCCAGGAGGGGGGGGGCAAGGATCTTCAGGTTTCCTTCCCAACAGTGGGAAGAATTACCATGGGGCTTTTCACCCTTTTTCTCTGGATCCACATGTCCTTTCTAGGGCACGCGATGCCAGAGAAAAGGTTGAAAAAGCCCCCTCCATCGCCCTCTCCACTGGTGGGAGGGAAACCTGAAGATCCTCCCCCCCCCTTCCAAAGCTCCCTTGTAGTACCAAGAGAACAGGCACTTATTTTATTTTGATATTTACCCTTTTATTTCACTTACAAATTCTCCTTGTGGTGGGAAAATATCCAAGTTTGTAGTCAGCAATAGTCTTAAAATGGTATTATTTATCTATTTATAAATAAATAAATACAATTTTAAGACTGTTTCTGACTACAAACTTGGATATTTTCCCACCACAAGGAGAATAATGGAATTCTTCTGTTCCCATGTTCCATCTTCAAGCTATTACAAACTGTCAGCTGGACTTCTTCATCATCCTCAGCACCATCTTCTTCTCTCCACTCCTCCCCTGTTGTTAAACATCTGGGCAGAAGAAGTGTTCTGGTGAATGCTGAAGCTTGCTCACTCCTTTGTCATTGGTCCTCTTGTGGTGGTGTTTAGATGAGTTCTTCATGTTTTTTGCCTCTGATTGATAAAGACACTTTCATGATGGAGGTAGCTGAGGGAGGCAGGTGGAGAATACACACACAGAGCCAGTTTGGTGTAGTGGTTAAGTGGGCTGACTCTAATCTGGGAGAACTGGGTTTGATTCCCCACTCCTCCACTTGCACCTGGTTGGATGGCCTTGGGCAAGCCGTAGCTCTGATAAGAGCTGTTCTTGAAAAAGAGCAGTTTCTGTCAAGAGCTCTCTGAGCCCCACCTACCTCACAGGGTGTCTGTTGTGGGGAGGGGAAGGGAAAGGAGTTTGTAAGCCGCTCTGAGACACCTTTGGGTAGTGAAGGGCGGGGTATAAATCCAATCTCCTCCTCTTCTTCTTCTTCTTAAGTTGAGAGAATTCTCACGGCACCTCCATCCTTGCTGTTGTATGAGTGTGGGCTGTGATCCTGGAAGCACTTGTGTCAGTTCATATTCTGAAGGCAAATGTGGGGAAGGAATGTAGGGAGTCATGTTGCCAAGCAAACACTCCTCTGTCTATGGAAAGCTCCTTTCTGGATTTTCTGTCACCACTGCTCCTTAGGTTCAGAGGGGTGGTATCATGGAGAGTGCTCAGGTATGGATCAAAGGATGCTTTCTGGGATACAGTGGCACCTGGGCAGCCACAATTTCAGCATCCCCAATGCACAGGGATCTGCAGTTGGCTCAGTTTTCTCTTCTGCAGAAGTTCCCTTGTACTCAGCATCAGACGCTGACAGGTTGAGACCCTGCCCCGACAATTTGTTAGGCAAGCCAGCCAATACCGTCTGCTTTTATGTGATCTAATTAAAACTTGCAGTTGCCTGTAGTTGGTAGCCTTGCTCTTGTAGTTATTGTTGTTCCAGTTATTTTTATTTGCTCCCTGACCTGGATGGCCCAGGCTAGCCTGATCTCATCAGATCTCGGAAGCTAAGCAGGGCTGGCCCTGGTTAGTATTTGGAAGGGAGACCCACCAAGGAAGGCCAGGGTTGCAACGCAGAGGCAGGCAGTGGCAGGCCACCTCTGAAGCATCTCTTGCCTTGAATACATCTGCCTCCTGTCCCTAACCAATGTAAAGCCCTTTACACCATTGCACTCTGCCACTAGGTCCCAAGTGGTGGTATACTGAGTGCAACGGTTGCTTTTGATGTACCCCTCCGTTTGATCGCTCTCCACCAGTGTCTAGGCATTTCCGTCAAAAGCCTGAGGCTTCCGGTTTTCCCCCGCCATTTTTTTTTAAAAAAACCAGAGCGATATGCGCTTGGGTGAAGCTTCACCCTGAGCGTTTGTTAAAAAAATAAATCCCTTACTTTACCTATCCGGAGGAGTCCGGGACTTAAGGGAGGCCAGTTTGGGCTTTAAACTTTAAAGGTAAGTCCTTACCCTTAGAGTTTAAATGTAATGGGGGGGTTGAGCATGCGCAAAGATCGCCATTCTGTGAATGGCTGCCTATGCACATGCTCAAACTGTGTTTTTTTTTTTAAAAAAAAAAAACGACGACACCCGCAGCATGTGATCGGGCGTACAATGATGGGAACCGCAAAATGGAGGTAAGTGTGATCGCGTTTCTGCCGGCATAAACGGCACTGGTTCCAACCGGTGCAGTTTATGCCAGTAGAAAGCCCCCTTCTGAACGCAACCACTCTGTGTCACACAGTGGCCAGAAATACCAGGTGCCATCAGGAGGACACTAGAAGCTCTCCCACCATTGCCCCTCCCAAGCACCAAGAAGACAGAGCATCACTTGCCCCAGAATTAGAGTTCCTATCTATACATTGTGGCTAATAGCCACTGATGGACTTCTACTCCATATGCTTATCTAATTCCCTCTTGAAGCTGTCCATGCTTGTAGCCGCCACCACCTCCTGTGGCAGTGAATTCCAAGTGTTAATCACTCTTTGGGTGAAGAAGTACTTCCTTTGATCTGTTCTAACCCGACTGCTCATCAATTTCATGGAGTGCCCACAAGTTCTTGTATTGTGAGAAAGGGAGAAAAGTACCTCTTTCTCAACCTGCTCTATCCCATGCATAATCTTATAAACCTCGATCATGTCACCCCTCAGCTGTTGTTTCTCCAAGCTAAAGAGCCCCAAGCATTTTAACCTTTCTTCATAGGGAAATTGTTTCAACCCTTTTATCATTCTAGTTGCCCTTTTCTGCATTTTTTCAATGTTATAATATCTTTTTTGAGGTGTGGCGACCAGAACTGTACACAGTACTCCAAATGAGGTTGCACCATTGATTTAAACAGGGACATTATGATACTGGCTGATTTGTTTTCAATTCCCTTCCTAAAAATCCCCAGCATAGCGTTGGCCTTTTTTCATTGCATTTGCACACTGTCTAGACATCCAGTACTGATCCCCTTGGTACCCCACAGCTTACCACCTTCCACTGAGAAAATTTACCATTTATATTTACTCTCTGTTTCCTATTAATTAGCCAGTTTTTGATCCACAAGAGGACTTGTCCTTTTATCCCATGACTATTGCGCTTAGGAGCCTTTGATGAGGAAGTTTATCAAAAGCTTTCTGGAAGCATGCATTGGTTTAGTTGCTGTAGATTTTCCGGGTTGTGTGGCTGTGGTCTTGGCATTGTAGAACCTGACGTTTCGCCAGTAGCTGTGACTGGCATCCTCAGAGGTATAACACAGAAAGATGGAGTTATACCTCTGAGGATGGCAGTCACAGCTACTGGCGAAACGTCAGGTTCTACAATGCCAAGACCACGGCCACACAACCCGAAAAATCTACAGCAACTAATGAACTCTGGCCGTGAAAGCCTTCGACAACTCATGCATTGGTTTGTTCACCTTGTGATGCCTGTGCCATGTGAGGAAAGCCAGAACTGGCATCTTGCTTCTTCTTACATGGTTCTGTAGAAGGGTGAGGAACAAAGAAGGTAGGTTGAGCAGATCAATGTTTAGGAAGTTGGGATTTATAATCGGAAGCAAGGCTGTGAGCCAACCTGGCATGGAAGACTCTGCAAGAACACTGAATGCCAGGCCGTTTATTCTGGAAATTATGGGAGCTGGTCATTTTCCAGGTTCCCAAGCAGGCTTATGGGTGAAAGCCTCTTCTTCCTAACACAATGGAGCCAGATTTTGGTCCCGAGGGGCTAACAGCTGGTTGGGAGAGAAAGAGGGGGGAGAAGAGAGGGTGAGGGGGATGAGTCAAAAAGACTCCACTGGCATAAAATAACAGTAGCATCATATATACAGTCATATATTTGCTTATTCTAGCATAGTGTGTATCCACCTTGCTTCAGGGCATCAGTGAAGAGCTGGGCTTGTTCCCTGCCACCCATTGTGTATAGTATGAGCAGGGGTCGTTTCGTAGAAAAAGAGCTAGGGGAACTCATTAGCATAACTCATTAGCATATGCCACACACCCTGCCATCACCGGAAGTGTGTCATAAGGCCACACCCCCTTGACATCACCGGAAGTATGTCATAAGGCCACACACCCCGCCCCCAACGGTCCCGGCCCGGCGGTGGACCTGCAAGGCCGGCGGGAGTGCGAGGAAGCCCCGCGAAGGCCCTCCCTGGCCCCAGGCAGGCAGGGGTGGGGAGAGGCAGGGAGGAAGCAACTTACCCTCCCTCTTCTCCTGCCTCCTCCTGGCTGAATGAGGGCCGGAAGCGGGGCAGCCAGAAGCAGGGGCAGGGCTTCGTCATGTGCCCTGCCCCCTGTACCCCACCCGGTGGAACTGCGATCCCCCGCGATCCCCCCCGAAATGACCTCTGAGTATGAGCCAGTGGATATGTTGGTAGGAATATCCATTCAGAGAGCAAATGTAAAGGTAATTTTTTTTGTGTGTGTGGATGGGTGGAGAAAAGGGACAACAGAGTTCCTGGGGATAAGAAGAGGATGGTACCAACTTGCTTCATTCTGCTTGCGAAGGCAGTGAGGGTTTAAAAGCAGGATCCTCCCTCTTCCTTTAAAAGATTAAACTGTTATAACAAAATGAACACTGAAAACCCATCTGGAGCATATCGTGTGCTCTTTCACTGGAACATAGTTTATTTAGCCTCAAGAGAAGAGAGATCCTCGATCTGCATTAGGCAGGGTTTTGGGGTTTTTTTAAAAAAAAGGAAAATTAGTCACTTCTTTTCTCAACCACTCCTTAACAATATGTGCACAAGGTGTGCTCAGGTGAGGGAAGAGTACTGTCAAGGAAACCTAAAATACTCATATTGTTTTATGATAGGAAATAAACCAGTTAGATATTCCAAACTGGAGGCGTGACAGCAATAATAAAAATGTGAATTAAACTGCAGCTCTATCAGACTGGCAAACTGCTCACTAAAGGATTTTAGTGGCAAATATTGCATTGCTTCATTCCCCCCTTTCCCCGGCCTGTCAGTGAATTCTGTCACAAATGAAGGCTCTGATTGGCACCTTGCTGAAAATATTCCGATGCCCCTCCTGAGGCCTTCAGCGCTATTAGGAACTATGGCTGTGAACACCTGTAGTGATTATAGCTCCAGCCGAGAACAACAACAAGACTATCACCAGAACAGCCTTCACCAGATATGAGAGTATCTGTGACAAACAGATACTGTCAAGAAAAATCAACCTTTCCATGTGTCTTGCCTGGATCATTCTTATTCTCTCTAAGATGGTGGGTGTAATACAGCTTGTGTAGGTCCACTGAAAATGTTAAGGTATTAAACAGGGCCAAACTGTACGACAGCGGAGTTTCAGCATGACTGGAAATCCAGTTAGTAATTTGGCCCATTCTGTGTGGGTATGGGGAAAAGAATGGTTCCCATAGGGGCTTAAGGGTATTTCTAGTCAGGGAAATGGCATTTTGTGTATGGGGGAGGGGGAGAGTCAGCCTCCCCTTCCACAATTTTGCGGCCTTCATGCAGATCCCTAAACCCAGGTGGCTGGTTTTGGGGGTCAAATTATTTGAATTGTGGAACTCCAGCTTACAAGCAATATAATCCTCATTGTTTATTGAGATTGTATTTCCCTTTAAATAATTAAGTGCTATTTCTTCTTTCCTGACACTTCTTGGGAGTGCCTTCATATTCCTCCTGCGATGCATTTAATATTTTTGAAAAATTTATGTCAGCCCCACAGGGCAAGGGACTGCAGATGCATTTGTGTGTGCGTTTGTGTGTGTGTGTGTGTGTGTGTGTGAGAGAGAGAGAGAGAGAGAGAGAGAGAGAGAATGAATTAATTAATGGATGAATGAATGAATGAATGAATTGCATAAATCGTAGTTCAAGAAGGAATTATGCCTTAGAAAATATTTGCTAGTGACCAAGGCTGAAGTCCTGCATGAATGGAGAGAGGATTCCATTGTGGCTTCTGAGAAGGCTGCAATTTAACCTTCCTTCCCCTTTCTTGCCCTTGTGCAGCTGGCAATTGGCTGCTACCTTTTTGCAGATTGTTCACTTTAAACTGAGACCTGCCTGCTCCTCATATTAGGATATCAAGCATCCCACCCTTGCATGGGTCTGCTTCCATGCGGGTCTGCTTCCTGTTTCTGCTAAGAGCAGCCTGGGGGTGAGGGGCTGGGGGTGGAGAAGGGCCAGATGCTTCCAGCCCTTGTTGAAAGTGAAGGGCTTGTAGAGCTGGAGCGCACCAGACCCGCTGGGGGCACACTTGGCATGGAGGTGGTCAGCTGGTAGGGGGAAGTTCATCTGTAGCCTTGGGAAGGAGCTGTTCTTTGCCCTGCTCTCCACTGGTGCAAAGTGCAGGGATGAAACTTTTGTGTGTGGGTTTCCCCCCGCTTTCCCCCTTTATTTAGTTAATGTATGTGCTGTCTCATAACCACAAGGCTCTCAAGGTGCTGCAGAGAAAAGGTAAAGCATGGTGCTAAATACAGCTTGCGTGTTTGTCTAAATGAAATTTATGTTTCTGCTGGTATTCATTTAGGTTACTCATCTATTTGTTATTCAGTCCTCTTGAATTATCTTAAGAGACGTATCGTTCTGCTATACTGCTGCAATCCTGTGTGATTAAAGAAAACTGAGTATGATTTGGGTATAAAGAATGATGCTTTGAAATGATAGCCTTGCTGGGGGCTGAATGTGGGGGAAACTGGCTGTCACTAAAATAAGATTATGGGCGATTAGAGATTATCTTTCATTTTGATTTCTATTAACATGATTGTATTGATTTTAGTAGCTGAATGTAACGTTTTACCTTTATTGTATAGAGTATATTTTTATTACTCTAGCAGGGTATTTTTGTGTGTGATTCCAAAACAATGACTCTGGAATGCACGGCTCAGGTGGGGCGGCCGTGTTGGTCTGAAGCAGCAGAACAAAGTTTGAGTCCAGTGGCCCCTTTAAGACTGTCAAAGCTTTATTCAAAGCATAAGTTTACATGTGCACTCCCACTTCTTCAGATATGGAATGCATGGTGTTTTCACTCTGTGATGACTTATGGTTGATATAAACAAATTTAGTGTAGTTTAGTGTAGGGCTGTGGAAGGTCAGTAGTTCAGCAGTTCGAGACCTGACTGTATCGCATGACGGAGTGAGCTCCTGACTCTAGTTCCAGCTCCTGGCAACTTAGCAGTTCGAAAGCAAGAAATTGCAAGTAGATAAATAGGTACCACTTCAGTGGGAAGGTAACAGCGTTCCGTGCGCCTTGGTGTTTAGTCATGCCGGCCACATGACTACGGAAAAATCTTCGGACAGTGCTGGCTCTTCGGCTTTGAAACGGAGATGAGCACCGCAACCCTAGAGTCGGACTCGACTGGCTTTCGAGCAAGGGAACCTTTACCTTTAGTGTAGGGCTAATCTGGATGAAGTCCGAAGTTCAACTTTTCTGTAACTCTCTTTGTCAAAGCCAACGCGTGTCTAGAAGCCCGTATAGAACAAAATAGAACCAAGTACAGACCGGCACTTGACGGCTTACGCATAGTAATTTTTACTTGGCCTTCAAACATGGCTTGAAAGAGAAGGCACTGTTGTTATATTATCTGGAGGAAACATTGTCATTGGGTATCTGCTGAGCTCTGGTTTGTGGAACCTGCCCTGGTTCAAGCTGAGTAAGGAAGTGCTTTACTGCTCCTAAATCCAAAGGCTCTTTCAGTTGCACCAACTATAGCCCAATTCCTTCCCACAGACAAGGAACATTTAAACAGCATCCCATAATGTGCATATTAAGAAGCAACTGGATATCCTGGACAACAGGAAGAATGAAGAATCATTGATTAGAATATAGTGGCTTCTAATCCTACCTAGCAGTTCGAAAGCAAGAAATTGCAAGTAGATAAATAGGTACCACTTAGGTGGGAAGGTAACAGTGTTCCGTGCGCCTTGGTGTTTAGTCATGCCGGCCACATGACCACGGAAACGTCTTCGGACAGCGCTGGCTCTTCGGCTTTGAAACGGAGATGAGCACCGCAACCCTAGAGTCGGACTCGACTGGCTTTCGAGCAAGGGAACCTTTACCTTTACATTTAATCCTTGTCTTACTTCTGGATCCCCTTGAAGTAAATGGCATCTGTGGTTGATAGGTTTGTAAACAACACATAACAGTTCTTTCACTGGGATGTCCTAACACACTGTTTTGGAAATCACTTGGTTAGAAAAGAAGATGGGTCACTTGAGGGTGAGTAAGAATAGTAGAGAGGGGTTGTAGAGATGGGAAGATAAGAGCAGTACAGCAGAAATCAATACAAGCAAGAATGAAAAAAAGAGAGAAAGCATGAGTTCATTTGAGGGCTATATTGAACACAAATGCCAGGGATTGGAGGTGGGAGGTTATAAAAGGATTGAAGATAAAGGGTTGAGTTTTAAGAAGGATGTCTTAAGTTACTGGGAGTTAAAAAGAGATTTTCTAAAGAGGGTTTCCTTCTGGCAATGGAAAGAACAGAGCTGGTTATAAATCCATGCTGAGGGTCCCCAGCCATGTCAACAAATCCTTTTGATTGATATTATCAGAGGCAGCCAATAGATCTAAAAGAATCAGTGTGCACCCTTGACCTCGTATGTTGCCATCATTGACTAATGGAACTAGGAACGGAGTAAAAAGGCAATAACAACATTTTGTGCTAAATACAGTTATTCCAGGGAGCTCAGCTCTGCAGAAGATAATCATGGAGCAGGGTTATTTTTCAGACTATTGTTACATTTACAGCAAGGGGTCTTTGAAGTAAGAACAGGAGACCTGAGGCTGCTTCTAAGCAAGATCGGATAGGGGGCATGCGGCTTTGCTTCATCCACAGTGCACTTAAACTGTGGGCAGATTTGTGCTGCTTTTCACATCCTGGTATTTTTGTGTGGAAGGATTTTTTAAGTAATACCATCAAATTTTACAACTGTAACAAAAACATACAGAAGATACAATATACAACTTTAGCAAAAAAGGGGATGTTTTAAACATTCTTCAGATTCTTCAAATTTCAAATGAATACGAAGGATTTATGCAGGGTTTTTTTTGTAGACAAAGCCCAGCAGGAACTCATTAGCATATTAGGCCACACCCCTGACAGCACAGCTCATTAGTCTGTTAGGCCACACCCCATGTCTTCTCTTGGCTTCCCCGGGCACCCAGTGGCTAATGAGAGCCCAGGCAAGCCCCCCCTTGAAGAGAAGGGAATGCAGTTTAAGATGCCTTCCCTTGGCTTGCTCGGGTGCACCGCAACTGTGGGGCCCCCTGGCAAGCCGCCCCTTGGACAGGCAGGGGAATGCACAGGGAGGCATTTAAATGCCTCCCCGATCCTCCCAGGGGGCCCCCTGGCCCACCCGCCTCAGAGTCGCTTGGGGGGGGGGTCGCTCTCCAGGCCTTCCCTCGGTAGCCATGCACGCA
The DNA here is from genome assembly GCF_001447785.1 of Gekko japonicus. Taxonomy (NCBI): domain Eukaryota; kingdom Metazoa; phylum Chordata; class Lepidosauria; order Squamata; family Gekkonidae; genus Gekko; species Gekko japonicus. The sequence goes on along the minus strand of NW_015171503.1, from coordinate 2,221,124 downwards.
GAGATTTTGGCTGTAGTGGGCGTGGCCAACCCTGAAGCCAGCCGGAACTCCGTTCCTGTGCGTTCCTGCCCAAAAATAGCCCTGGATTTATGCAGTCAACAGGTATATCACTCCTCATAGTTTATGTGGCAGAGAAGCTGGATTCAGCTAATGCTTTGGAATATGGGTAGAGAGTGGAATAGTTTTGCAGCATAAAGAGGTTGCTTACTACAGTTGTCTTGCCCTGTGGTTCTCGATTTCAGAGGACACAACATTCTAGCAAGACTAAGGCCCCTGCCATACGGCAGGGAAACCACGAAGCAAAAGTGCGGCTAATAGAGCCGCTCCAACGTTGAGACGCTGCAGCGGGATCCCACGGATCCCCTGGCCGCAGCGCCTCTTCTCCCCGGCAAGAGCAGACGCCGGGGAGGACGAGCCCGATGGGAGGGGGAGGCTGCCGAACTGCGCATGCCCGAGCATGGCGGCGCAAGGACGCGCCGCCGATCCCACGGCCGGCTTGGGGCGCTCCAGACGGCTGCAACCACCTAGATAGGTGGTTCGTTTTTGCAGCGGGGTAGCGCCATTTGGGCCGGATCAGGGACGGAGACGGCACGCTCCCCAGATGTTGAGGTGGGATCGCGTCCGTTTGCTCCGCCCCTGTTCCGTCCCACTCCCGTCCCAAATGGGCTCGTATGAACGGGGCCTAAGGAAGGTAGTGCAACTCAAATTGCTTAACCAGCACATTAACATTTGAGTTTCTGGTTTGCCCTTGCCTGCAACACGTTCTTGCAAGAGCATCATGCTTTCAGGTGTTGTGATGTTGCCCTGGTGTAGCGGCAATACCATTCTAAATATTCATATTTTGAGACATAGAATAGATTGCATTATATGGAAAAAGAAGTATTTCATCTTTGAGAATTAGATTACTCAATGTGAATTAAGCACATTGGACTGAAGAAGGACTGGAGAAGGAGAATTCAGTGTGATATCTACCATCTGTCCCTGCAGACAGTGTTGCCATTGCATTTATGTATGGAAATCCTTTCCCAGAGAGAAACAAAATTTGTCCACATCCGTGAAATTCTGATTTCTCTAGTTTATCTCTCAATTTTTCTCCTCCCAAATCCTTCTTGGCTCCCTTCTTTCCTGGAACCAGTTCACACAATGAGACAGGTATGATATGAATGTACATTGAGTGGATTCAAGTAAAGCAAGTAATCTTGTTTGTTTTTAGACATCCACAATTCAGAGCTCAACCCACATTTTTCACATCAGTGCAAAACATTAGTTGAGTAGGAGCCAGTTTGGTGTAGTGGTTAAGTGCCTGGACTCTAATTTGGGAGAACAGAGTTTGATTCCCCACTCCTCCACTTGCACCTCCTGGATGACCTTGGGCAAGCCATAGTTCTGACAAGAGCTGTCCTTGAAAGGGCAGTTCTGGAAACAGCTCTCTGAGCCCCACCCACCTCACAGGGTGTCTGTTGTGGGGAGGGGAAGGAAAAGGAGTTTGTAAGCTGCTCTGAGACTCCAAGTGAAGGGTAGGGTATAAATCCAATCTCCTCCTCCTCCTCCTCCCCTCCCCTCCCCCCCTCCTCCTCCTCCTTCTTGTCTGTTATTGTTTATTTAGATGCTGCCTCTTCAGAGCCCAGCTCACAAAGCAAAACATGATAAAATCTTATGTGCTGTCAAGTTGCAGCCTACTTGTGGTGACCCCAGCAAGCGGCTTGCAAGGCAAGTGAGAAGCAGAGGAGGTTTACCATTGCCTTTCTCTGCAAAGTCTTCCTTGGTGGTCTCCCTTCCAAGTACCGACTCCGCTTAGCTTCTGAGATCTGATGAGATTGGCTATACCATGCCACCTTCCCTCCTGATAAAATCCTATAGACAGGATAAAAATAATTAAAATGAACAAACCATAAATCCACACGTGCCTTCAAGTTGCTTCCAACTTATGGTGACCCTATGGCTTAATGGCCTCCAAAATGTCTGCTCATTAACAGCCTTTCTCAAAGTCTTGCAGACTGGAGGCCGTGGCTTCCTTTATTGAGTCAATCCATTTCATGTTGGGTCTTCCTCTTTTCCTGCTGTCTTCAGCTTTTCCTAGCTTTACTGACTTTTCCAGTGAGTCCTAAACTTTTAGCAGCCTACAATGAACCACACAAAACAGTCCTCAGACAAGAAGCAAAATGTAAAAGCAATTTTAAGAGATCAACCTCCTTATTTAAATGCCTGGGCAAAATAGAAAGAAATATTTTGGCCTGGCATCTAAAAGAGAGTAGGGTAGACTCCAGGCAAGCCTCAAGCAGGAGGGTATTCAGAAGGCAGCTACTGTTCTGTTTACTGTCTTAACATGTTATGGCTGTGGGAAAAGTTCAACACATGCCAAGATCTTCTACATGGAAGTGACTGTGTATTGAATTCAGCCTGGATGGATTTGGCATGCATATGTAGATTTTTGAGCCTTTGCCATGGTGTGGTCAGAATGGAGCACATAGAAGTAACATGTTCATGGCCTTCCTGTATGACATTTCTGGAATGTGGTATAGGCCGACATATCCCTATAGCCACCATATGATGAAGTCGTCATGGGCACAGACCATCATAAGAACAAAAGAGTAGCCATGTTGGATTAAAGTAATGGACCATTCAGTCCAACATCCTGCTTCCAGCAGTGACCATAAACAGGGTCCACAGACAACAGTCCTTGCCTGCTGAGAAGCAGAGGTGGTTTGCCATTGGAGCATTTGACAAAGGCATTCTCCCTTTGAACCAGGAGATCCCATTCAGTTATCGTAACTCATGGTGAGATCTAAGTGAGATCCGGGCCCTGTGGGACTTAGCTCAATTCTGCAGGGCCTGTAAATGGGACTTTATCACCAGGCTTATGTGAGATCAGGGGGTCTTTATTTAAATACTGCCCTCTGTTTCTTCCCCTCCCCTCTCTCCCCAGGAACAGCGACATAGAGGATCAGTTTGGTGTAGTGATCAGGAATGCGGACTCTAATCTGGGAGAACCATGTTTGATTCCCTGCTCCTCCACACGCAGCTGCTGGTGTGACCTTGGGTCAGTCATAAGTTCTTTCAGAGCTGTTCTCTCATGAGCAGCTCTCAAAAGAGCTCTCTCTGCCCCACCCACCTCACAGGGTGTCTGTTGTGGGGAGGGGGAGGGAAAGGAGATTGTACCCTTTTTCTGTACTTTCCCCAGCTTTTCAATATTGTTTTTGAGAAGCAGTGGCCAGAACTGAACACAGTATTCCAAGTGTCACACCAGGGGCTGTATGAGGGCATTACTATTCTAGCAGCATGAATCCTTTTCCTAATCATGCCTAGAGTAGAATTTGCCTTTTTATCATAGCACAGAAAAGAATGTAGGTATTCAGATGATCACCTGAGTCTACCCCCAACTCTGCTTGGATTAATCTTCTGTTGAAGATTCAATAGCAAATGACATTTTCTGGTTCACTTTACACCACTATCCCAATCCCATTCCTCTTTCTGCCATCTGTTTTGCACTGCCATTTCCTTCTTTCCTTTCCTTTTGCCATCTCCTTCCTTTTACTCTGCTTTTACATCCTGCTGTTTTACGTCATTCTCAGTGGAAAGCACCCTATGGGGCAAGTTCACAGGGCAATGGCTTATCTTTCCATAGCAAGAGGTCCACGTCCGCCTTCACGCAGATGTTTCTTAGAGAATGCTAATTGTGAGCTGAAGGAAGAATAAAGGGAGATTTTAAAGGTGATATTTGAAAATTGGAACAGATAAGGTGGGGAAATTCTAGAAAGACATGGAAATAATATGGAACCCTCGCACGTTCCAGCTATGGGGAGTCTAAAAATGGAGTCAAATAAATTCATATGGCTTGTTAGGCCAGTAGCAGCACAAAAGCGAAGATGGAAGGTTCTCCTAGAGTAGAAGACAGCATCCCTTGCATGATGGTGGTTCAGAGCCTATAAGAAGAATCAGAAGAGTCAGAATAGAGAGTAAGAAGCTGCACTGCAAACAAGAAGAAGAGTCCGGATTGAAAGTGATGCTGAAATGCCGAGTCTCAGTAGTCTGAAGGGAAGAGATGGAAGGTGTGAGGTTCAGACAAGATGCAGGAGCAAGTATAAAGAGAGAGCCTTCTACTTGAAGTAGGGTTGTCAGCCTCTAGGTGAGGCCTGGAGATCTCCTGCTTTTACAACTGATCCCCAGCTGACAGAGATCAGTTCCCTTGGAGAAAATGGCTGCTTTGAAGGGTGGACTCTGTGGCATTGTACCATGCTGAGGCCCCTACCTTCTCCAAACCCCACCCTCTCCTGGATCCACCTGTGATGACCTCCTATTGGGGAGGACTAGGTTTCTCTTTAAATTATGCTGGGTTCCGGCTGCCACCAGGAATTTTCTAAATTCCAAATCCTTCTCAGTTTCTTATGTTGGTATTGTGACCCAGGGTCTAGGCTTTCAAGGGTCTCTGTGGTTCTGAGGAATAATATGACTTCTGGGATTAACTTAAAAAAAAGAGGATTTATTGAAAGGGGAACAAAATAAGAGGTTGGTTATCATGTAACTGGTTGGGAATAAGGTTCCTGTAAATGAGCTTGTCAACTGTATCACTTTATTACGCATATACTGATCCTTCTCGGATCCCACACAGACTCTTTCAACTCTCTCGCTGACTGAATTTTTCACTGAACAACCTCAAATCCTTTTTTCCAACTCTCTCCTGTCTGACACTCACACAGATCCACTTTAAAAATTCCTCCTACACTCTCTCATCCTCCAATCACAGCACACTTGTCTCTCTCAATCACTCTACTCTGCATTCACTGCAACCAAACATTTAAAGAGACACACACACTCTTAAAACAAGGAATCGTTACACCACCCCCAAAGTCTCCAGGTATTTTCCAACGCAGACCTGGCAACCCTAACTTGAACAGCTAGTTGCTAGCTGATTACTTATTTATTTAGAAGAAGAAGAAGAGATTGGATTTATACCCCGCCCTTCACTCTGAGTCTCAGAGCATCTTACAAACTCCTTTCCCTTCCCCTCCTCACAACAGACACCCTGTGAGGTAGGTGGAGCTGAGACAGCTCTGACAGAAACTGCTCTTTTCAAGAACAGCTCTTATCAGAACTACGGCTCGCCCAAGGTCATCCAGCAGCTGCGAGTGGAGAAGTGGGGAATCAAACCTGGTTCTCCCAGATTAGAGTCCACGCGCTTAACTACTACACCAAACTGGCTCTCAGCATTTAAACATCTTTACCCTACTTACCTCCTCAGTGGGGATCCAAAGCCGCTTATAAATGTAAAAAAAATTAAACAAACTATGGGAAGGGGGGAACAGAAATCCTGAATCTGCTGCCCAGCTCATTCAGGTCCACTAATGATAAACGAAGAGCCAAGAGCCCTTTGGTTCCTGTCAAAAGTTCATGCTTCTGGCCATGCCCAGGCTTGAATAGCTGTATGAGGAAAGAAACCAGTTAATCAACCAGATACTCGGTAGGCCCGTCTTGCAACCTCAGCAGCTTGGCTGGCTCTGTAGTTGAGCTTCACATCCTCTTAAGTGGCTGTGCAAAGAATGGGAATCAGTATGTGGAAGGAACATGTAATGAGAGCAAAGGTGGCATTTATTTAGTTAAATTCTTTTCATCCCACTTGTAACAGGTAGCAATCTTTTATAAGATTGGGACAGCCCTGAAGTGGGTTGTTTCATTTCTCCATGGGCAGAGACAGAGGGTGGCGCTGGGAGATGTGGTATGCAGGGTCCCTCAGGGGGCTATCCTCTCCTTGCTGTTATTTAACATCTATATGTCCCCTGGAGAGTGTTGTGCTCAGGAGAACAAAATCTGCTGGAAATTCCTGGCCCAGAGTGTCCAGCTGTCCTCAACCAGAGCCAGGGCTTTCTCAGCCCTGGCTCTGACTTGGAGGCGGTCTGCATGAACCTGCAGTGCGATGTGGCTGTGAAGAAAGCTAATGCAATCTTAGGATGCATTAACAGAAACATTGTGTCCAGATCAAGGGAGGTGGTAGTTCCACTCTATTCTGCTATGGTCAGGCCCCACCTGGAGTACTGTGTCCTGTTTTGGGCACCACATTTTAGGAAGGATATTGACAAGCTCGAGCGTGTCCAGAAGAGGGCAACCAGGATGGTGAGAGGGTTGGAATCCAAGTCTTGTGAGGAAAGGCTGAAAGAATTGGGTATGTTTAGCCTGGGAAAGAGAAGGCTTAGAGGGGACATGATTGCAGTCTTCAAGTATTTGAAGGGCTGTCATGTAGAAGATGGAGCAGATCTATTCTCTCATGTTCCAGATGTAGAACATGGAGCAGATCTATTCTCTCATGTTCCGGATTGCAAGACTAGATCTAATGGGTGGAAATTACAAGGGAGTCGTTACCGGCTAAATATCAGGAGAAACTTCCTCACTGTAAGAGTGGTTGAGCAGTGGAACAGTCTGCCTCGGGAGGTGGTGGATGCTCCTTCGCTGGACGTTTTCAAGTGGAGGCTGACCATCTTTTGGGTATGTTGTAGGTATGTAGGGCTATCTGTCAGTTATGCTCCTGCAGAGTGCAGGGAGTTAGACTAGATGACCTGCAAGGTCCCTTCCAACTCTAACATTCTATGATTCTATGATTCTATGATTCTAAGTCTCTGCCGAATGACATCAGGGCCCTGCAGGACTTGTTCCACCAAGCATATGGTTGAGGACAGCAACAGTTTTTAATAGCAATTGCCCAATTAGTTGCTTTCTCACTCTCCCCCCTTGCCATCAGGGGTCAAATTCGTACTGTGGTGTCATATAGGGTTTATGGTTTTTATGATTTCTGTATATTATCCGTATGTTTTTATGACTTGTGTATTTTATATGTGTACCTAGATTAATGGATTGTTTTTAATGTTCCTTGATGTAAATTGTTGTACACCGCTGCATAGGGAGGGCAGTATAAAAGGTATTATTATTATTATTATTATTATTATTATTATTATTATTGTTATTATTCCCAATGAAGTCATAGTTAAAGACACCAATATACAATTAGTATCAGGGCTTTTTTAAAGACTGGGAAATGCTTAAGTTTGAACTTTGACAGACTGTGTTAGGAGGAAATTCCTGAGATGTAGTCACCAATGCTATCACGAGTCATGAGTAATTATTTATTTTGAATATTATATCCCACACCTCAATTAAGATACTTCCCAGCATAGTTTCCAATATTAAAAACAGTAAGCAGCAACAAGCATTATAATAACGCACAATAAATGGATAAAAATGGTAAAACTTCCTAGTGACAAACATGCTTTAAGCAGTAGGAAAAATAAAACAAACTAGAGTCTCCCAAGAGAATGAATAATACTCACCTTGAAGGACTAGTGGAGTGGTTTGCGCTGAATCTTAAACATTTCCTCATTTCCCTGCTCAGCCCAAACTTAAACAATCAGTTTAGAAGGTATTATTTTCCTAGCTTCATTCTTCCTGATTGCACTTTAGAAGTATAAAGCAAGAAAACAGTCGTATGCTACAAATACATGGAGTTATTTCCAAAGTAGAAATTTCTAGAAACCATGAGCATAAAGGCAAGAGCAACACACTCCTGGTGTAAGCCTGTTGAAGGCAGTGTGGTTAAATCAGGGCTGAATTTGTCCCTTTGTGCAAAGCATAGAGAGAAAAGATAAACAGAGCGCACATTGTAAAATTATTAACCTCCCTATTTAAACAGACTGGCAGCTCATAACAAACAGCAGCTGTTCACTTGTAAGGCTTGGAAGAGGCAAGGGAGTTCAGTATGCCAGAGTGAAGAGAAGTAGTTTCTTTTAAAAATATATAAAATATTGAAGGGCACAATGAAATCTGAAGTCTCGTGTCTGCTGTTCTTGTCCCCTTTGTTCTTCACAAACACACTTGAAAGTGAGATACATTGTATTCTCTTTTTTTAAAGAAAGAAAGAAAAAAGTCCTTCAGGTAATTTGCAAACGTTGGGTTAAAGTTATCTTTTCCCTGCTCCACCTAGCCCCCGGAAGAGTCCAGTCCTTGAATGGTGGGATGAGGTTTCATCAGAAAAGATTTTTCATTAGTTTTGCAAAAATAGTTCTACAGATCATTTACCAATCTGCTAGGAAGCATTGGCATCAATAATTAATGCCAAAATGCACTTGTTAAATAAATGAACAGAGCATATTCTGGAGTGCATGATCCCTGCTTTTTAATGTTATTGTCTTTGTTCACTTACAGCTAATTTGCAAAACGAATTTGCTCATTATGAGGGGATTGAGGCCCGTGTTTGTGTGTGTATGAGAGGGTGTGTGTGTGTGTGAATGACGCAGGCATAACAGTGTAGCACCCATGAGAGGAAGCAAGATCTTGAGTTAACAAGAATTGTCCTTGAGGTTTTCCTCAGTCACTGACTCACAACAGTGTATTAATGCGTGGGTATCTTTTGGGAGGAAAAAGTAAGATTACATGGATGTACTGTTATGTTTCCTGAGGTATGTGATGCTTGAGAAATCAGTTCTCTTGTAGCGCCAGGACTGTAGCATAAGTGTACAAGAGAAACGTAATTGCCTTGCAGGGACTTTTGAAAGCTTAGCTGAATTTCCATTCATGTCCTTTTGCCGGGATTTAGCTGAAGTGGCTGTGCTGCGGCTTTTAACAAACATTCTTTGTAGTCGTTTTTGGGAATGAATATGAAAATGTACAGACATATGAGATATGTATATAGCAAAAAAACCTTTGGCTGGCTCTGATAGCTGTGCTGCCAAATTGAAAGAGTCGTGGTGATATCATAAACTGCCTGAAGCTTGAGTATATTACCAATATTTCATAATGAAGGTCTTATTTTTACTTCATGGCAATTACGTTGATTGCAGTTGTCTACACAGCCAATTGCTGTTAATGCTATTAAGGGGATAATTTTCTTCTAGTGAGATTTCTGTTTTCTAATCTTCTCTCCTTTTGGAGTGTAGCTTTGAGAAGAGAGATGTGGCAAACCTTGTCAGGTAATCAGGATTTTCTGGATTTGAAATAAGGCGGGCTGTGTCTCTGCCACTTTTGTTTTTTTCAGCCCTGCCTTGGTCTCCTTAACTCTGGGTCTGCTTTTTGCAAGTTGGCATGCTGTACCTCAAAAAAGCAGCAGTGGAATTCTACACAGTACTCAGTACTCCAGGTTAGCCCGATCTCATCAGCTCTTGGAAGCGAAGGCAGTATGAACCCTGTCTAGTATTTGGATGGGAGACCTCCAAGGAGTACCAGGGTTGTGATGTGGAGGCAGGCAATGGCAAAACACCTCTGAATGTCTTGTGCTTTGAAAACCCCATGGGGTTGCCATAAGTCAGCTATGACTCTATGGCACTTTCTTTTCTTTCTTTTTTCTGCTTGCCCCAAATAGGGCAAGGTTTATTAAAAGTTTTACAAACAAACATTCACAAACACACTAACACACACAAAAAACACGTATGGGGGGGGTAAAAATGCATAGCACATGGTTTCATTTTACGGCTTACATACAAACAGTTTTCTCAACGGAAGTAACTAAAGATAGTCCATTTCCTTTATTGGAATAATTTTCTTGCTATTCCAGTCTTTATTAATCAAAGTATATTATTATAATTATTGTACCAGGTATAGAATCTTGACCATGTATTTTGAAATGTAGACTCTGTATGCCTCTTTAACAATAAAGTCAATTTATCAATTTCTGCCGCCGCCAAAAGCTGTTCGACAATTTCTTGTTTCATTGGGACCTCCGGGACTTTCCAATATTTAGCATATAGAATTCTAGCAGTTGTTGTTATATAAACAATAAGATAGCGATCATAGTTTTTACATAAAACAGGAAGAATATTTAACAATAATACTTCAGGGGTAAAAGGAACAGTACACTTTAATATTTTTTTGCAAAATTTCATGTATCCATGCCCAAATTTTTAAAACTTTTTCACAATGTCACTACATATGATAAAATGACCCCACCTTATTTTGACATTTCCAACATTTGTTTGAACACTTACTATTATATCTAGCTAACTTTTCTGGGGTCACATACCACCTGTAAAACATTTTATAAACATTTTCTTTATAAGAGACCACTTTCGTTATTGTTATGTTTTTCTTCCATAATTGGTCCCATTGATCTAGGTCAATATTATGTCCCACATTTTGTGCCCATTGAATCATTGTAATTTTAACCGTTTTGTCCAACATCATATAATCAAGAAGAAAAATATACATTTTTGTAATACATTTTTGATCTGTTGAAGTCAAAAAAATTTCAAACTCTAACAAATTATCATAAAAACCTAAATTTTTGTCTTTAGAGAATCTAGATTCAATTTGTGCCCTTTGCCACCACGTTAGATCCAGTAATGGTTTCAAATTAAACTTAGAGTCTAAAATGTCTGAGTACCATTTTACATTCTCTTCATAATAGGTTTTACCGTACCATAAAAAAGCGTGCCAACCTAGCATCAGGTCATAACCTTCCAGTTTTAAAAGTCTTTGATCTTCTAAAGTAATCCATTCTTTAATCCAGGCCATAGCTGATGCTCTATAATAAAGCAGCCAGTTTGATAATGCGAAGCCTCCTCTTTCCTTAGAATCTTGAAGAGCTTTAAGTTTTATTCTCAGACACTTCCCTTAACTCTATGGCACTTTGCACTACCAAGTACTCCAACCTGTGAGGTCTAGTGGCATTGTATTCAAGTGAGGCCTTTAGAGCAGCCACTGCAAAGTGTTAGGGGTAAGGCCTTAGTGCAGGTTGGTGGTGGGCTTAGATAGAAAGCAAGTTTAAGCAAAACTGGAAGGATTGGGATTTTGAAAACTGCAGACAAGAAGAAGAGAAGAAGAGACTGGATTGATACCCCCCCTTCACTACCCGAAGGAGTCTCAGACTAGTTTACAATCTCCTTTCCCTTCCCCTCCCCACAACAGATGCACTGTGAGGTAGGTGGGGTTGAGAGAGTTCTTTTGAGAACTGCTCTTTTCAGAACAGCTCTGAGAGAACTGTGACTGACCCAAGGTCGTGCCAGCAGCTGCATGTAGAGGCATGGGGAATCAAACCCAGTTCTCCCAGATTAGAGTCTGTGCTCCTAACCACTACACCAAACTGGCTCTCTAGCATTGAGATAAGAGGCAGAGTACAAGGGAGCTTCATTCAGTACTAACAAATGGTGCATCTTTAGCATTGGTCTAGGGATGTATGAATGTGCCTCTTTCAGTTTTTTATCTTGTTGTGAGCCTTTTTTGTTTCACCCATTTTTCACTGCTGGAGTTTCCAATTTGCTTGTTTCTTTTATGCCATTTATATGGAATTGAAATAAAAATGTTAATTGTATAAATTTAAAGGGAAAACATCACAAGAAAACAGAAAATAGCATGATCATAAAGACTTGTGGGTTTGATTTGCATAAGTGAGAAGCCAAAACAAAACAGAGATTTGTAAGTTGAATCAGTGGAGTTGCAGAAATTCTTTAGTGTCCCTGCCACAACCATGAGCCTTACTGAGGTTCAGAATACTCAGATGGTATCTAGTTCAGGTTCTGTCTCCCTGGGAAAGTGCAGCTCACACTTAAAATGCTGTTTCTCTGACCCTGACACACAGAGTCTAGCAACAGTGCTAAAGCCTTTACATGCCTCTGTTGCTGTCTCTGCTATAGCAATCTGGTGAAGGCAGATTGTTAGAGACGCAGTTTGTGGAGAGGAGTCGCTAGCATCTCAGGATACTAGAAGGGAGGCAGTCCCAGGGGTTGGTGATGGGTGGGCTGACGTTCCCCAGAACGGTTACATCTGTTCTTCAGAGGAGGAATTTGCAGAAGAGTGTTCTCCAATGGCTCCTTCCTAAAATGCCTCACAGGTTGAGGTCCTTGTGAGTCCTGTGTCCAGTGGCTTCCTTGGACTCTTTCTTCCCTATTAAGAAACTTACCATCACTATGAATTGTAGCCACACTTGTGGAGAATGCAACTTGGCCTCATACTTTCTTTCCTGTCTTAGTTTTCTACTTTCGTTCAAGAAGAGGAAAAAAGCTCACTTATCCCATTGCAGTGAATGGTGCATACAAAGCTGTTGGAAAGCACCTTTGTAGCAGCTAGTACAGGCCTGGTGTTGAACAAGATGTTTGGGATTGAGGGGACACTGGTTTACTTCATCAGAATTTTTCTGCCTGGACGAACGTATTAAATAGCCGGCTACAGGGGTCGTTTCGTAGAAAAAGAGCTAGGGGAACTCATTAGCATAACTCATTAGCATATGCCACACCCCCTGACATCACCGGAAGTGTGTCATAAGGCCACACACCCCTGACATCACCGGAAGTGTGTCATAAGGCCACACACCCCGCCCCCAACGGTCCCAGCCGCTGCCGGCCTTGCAGCTCCACTGCCGAGCCCCATGAGGGGCCCGGCGGTGGACCTGCAAGGCTGGCGGGAGTGCAAGGAAGCCCCGCGAAGGCCCTCCCTGGCCCCAGGCAGGCAGGGGTGGGGAGAGGCAGGGAGGAAGCAACTTACCCTCCCTCTTCTCCTGCCTCCTCCTGGCTGAATGAGGGCCGGAAGCGGGGCGGCTGGAAGCAGGGGGCGGGGCTTCATCATGTGCCCCGCCCCCGTACCTCACCCGGGGGAACTGAGATCCCCCGCGACCCCCCTCAAAATGACCTCTCCCCAGCTATATAATACAGTTGGTGCTTCATAGTGTGGAAAGAGCAGTATGTTTTCTGAGATTTATAGCTGAAATTGGAGAAACAGTAGAAGTGTAACTGAATAATACAGGGCTTTCTCACATAGATCATTATTACACACTGGAAAATGTAAAGAGATACTCTAACCCCGTGGTACTCATTCTGCGGGTCACAGAGAGCCACATTCTCAATTACCCTCAACCAAAAGATCCACATTTACGCCCAACCTGAGCATAAGGCTGCACCTCAGGGAGGCTCACAACTTACCCAATCCTCTGATGGTAACTGTTTTTAGTTGAGAACCAACTACCAACCCCAAGCCCCACTGGGCTAGGGCATTCCACGTGTTCCTGAAACATGGGGCAGGTGTCACGTTGGCGTATAATGCTCAGCAGAGCCACAGATGGCAAGGCAAAGCATTGCATGTGACTCTAATTAATTTTCTAATTACTGCTGCCACAAAACCTAATCCCTAACTTCTTCACAATGTCTTGTAATTTTATGAAAGCTGTGACAAAAGTGTTGTCATATATAAATAAATATAGGGGTAACCCTGGTTGTCATCCTGCTGTGAAATGATAAACTTTGGGTTGGATCCAGACAGTTTTTACCCAGTCTCAGCCAATTTCTTTTCCTATTACAGCCCTAATTCCACATGACTTTTGTCCATGCAAATCCCATAGTCTCAAACATAGGCCTTTTGGTCATCAAATGAGACCCCTTCTTCCTTTCTTCGCTAGTGGAAAAACTACTGGATCCAGTACTTTGTACTTCCACTGAGAGTTGCTGAGAGATGCTATAATACAGTCATTGCTGAAAATACTAGGTTCCACAATGACATTTCTAGGTGGTCTAGTGACCTGGTGCCTGGGATATGTTAAGCCCTGATTTAGGGAGTGGAGGTCCTATTCCAGCATTCAAACAAGAGTGGCAGTTTTTGAGACAGTATTTGGGTAACCCAGCAAACTGATTATATGGCATTGTTTGCCCCAAGAAACTTGCTTGGCTCCCTTAATTCCTTGCCTTCTAGTTTTCTGTAAAACCTTTTTAATTCGGGAGGTATTTTGAAGTGGGCAAATCTGATCTGCTACTACAATTTTTACTTGCTGCTGCTGCTGTCTTACTGCTATCTGCTGCTTACACTTTGATTTTTATCCGTTATTTTTTACATCGTTGGTTTTCTAGTTGCCCTTAGAAGATCCATGTGTACATTTTTCATATTTTATTGATTTCTTTGATTTTTGTGCTGCCGTTCTGCCTTGTCAACCCAAGATGGCTAATGATCCACAGCCCTAAAATGCGATCATATCCAAAGCCCTAAAATACCATAATACAAACTATTTTAAATAATCCCAGATTTAATTCATTATAGGAAATCATAACTAGCAGCACTTTCATCAGGTTATTCAAAGGTCTTCTGGAATTTTTTTAAAAAATGTCTTAAGCATACTCTGGAAGATCAGAAGAACTGCACATTATGTGGGAGGGAGATGTATAACTCCATGGTGACTACAGAAAATTCCTTTCACAAATACCCTCAATTCAAACCTATCCACAGATAGTGCAGGTTCTTGCAGGAAGGCCTCATCCATTGATTTTAGAACTGAGGAATGTTAATCCAAGTGTTTTATATATACACTAGAAAGGCAGGCCGTTAATATCATAAACGAGTGGAGACCTGCAACAAAATGGAGTGGGTTGTTTTTTGGTTCCATAGATGGCTGCAAAAGTTGGAACTGCCCAGTTGTGCAGCCCACTGCAGGCAGACTAAAAGTAACTGTCCCCCGCCCCATTCCAGGTTCCTTTAGAGCTAGGGCTGCCAAGTCCCCCTGGGGGGCGGGGAAACCCCCGCCCCAGAGGCCCGTTCCCCGCTGGCGGCGGATCGGGCCCCAGGGGGGACCCCACCCTGGCGTACGCGTCACCAGGAAGTGACGTTATGACGACGGGCACGCTGGGGGCGGGGCGTCATAACGTCACTTCCTGGTGACGTGCGTGCGCATAGGACACCGGACGGGAGTCCCCCGCTCCCAACGATTTTTGACTTGGCAACCGTATTTAGGGCTCTGAGAACAGGGATGCTGGGCCAGTCCAACAGGTGCAACCTGTTTCATAACCTAAACAATGGCAGGAAATCGGAGACCATTTCACCCCTTATAGCATGCCTGCAAGGATGGTCTTACAGCCCCAAGAATGCCTGGAAAGTGGAAGAGGGCTCTGCCCCTTTCTAGCTGTTCTTGGAGCTCTGAAAGCCAGCTTGGACCCACCCAATAGGTGACATTGTATCATGAGATCCCATTTCCCCCAGTAAATTGAAGTTTTGGGGGTTTTTTTAACCCTCCCCTTCATGTTCAGAATTAGACACATTAATAAAACATGCTTCTCACTCTTTGAATTTATTTTTATTTATTTATTTTATTAATTCAATTTGTACCCTCCCTCCCCAAGAACAGGCTCAGGGCGCCTTACACAGTTGGTACAAAATTACCAATAGAACCACATACAGTCAGTTAAAAGTTCAATACAAAAATAACATCATAAAATCATAAGGTGCTAGTGCTCATTCAGCTACCTAAGATGGCATTCTAAAAATGTTTGTAAACAGTGGTCTTCCCAAGTCACTCGATGGCATGAGGAAGATGTTAAGGCAGAGGGCCAGCCTCTCTGGTGGTAATAGTGAGGGTGGCTCCTTAGTTGAAAGCCTGGTGGAAGAGCTCCATCTTGCAGGCCCTGTGGAACTGCAAAAGATCCCGCAGGGCCCTGATCTCTTCCGGGAACTCGTTCCACCAGTAAGGAGCCACCACTGAGAAAGCCCTTTCCCTGGTAGTAGCAAGCCTGGCATCCTTAGGAGGGTCAGTCGATTCTGCGACCCCGACTGCAGTGCTCTCTGGGGTATATATGGGGAAAGGCGGTCCCTCAGGTATGTTGGACCCTGGCCAGGGTGATCACATTTTGTGTAATGTACAATTTGAGGCTAAGCTAACCTGTTTTCATGGATGTTCTTAACTCAGGTAGTTGCCGCAATTTAATTCCTTTGTTCTATCCATGTGAGCAAGAGTTCCTGGGGTTTCTCAGCAGTAGGTATATAGCTCATGCTGACCTGTGTTCATCTTGCTCATTTACTTTCAGTGGCTTTCCAGCCTATTATTCAACAATTCTCTGTGTGGGTCTTTAGTTTGTGTGTGTGTTTGAATAGCTTTAAAGTTTCTATATATTCAGGTCAGTTAGTAGTTCAAGTGATTAAACTCTAAAAAGTCCATCCTATTAAGAAAGTATACTTCCTTATAAAGACAAGGAGCTTTTAAATCTAGAACAGGCCTAACAACATGATCCACCAAACCAAATGTACCTATCAGCTCAGTACTGGGACCTGACAGGTGTTTGTGATACCAGACAAGCAGGAACAAGTGACTTTCAGACATGGGCTGCATACGGCTTGGTGGGCCACAAGAGTAGTGCCCAGATGGGGCAGCAGAACCTATCACCAACATCTACTTGAAGTTTTCAAGTGAACAGTGAATTAATTAGTGTACAGCTTAATCTTGAGAGAAAATGAGGTATGAATTGGAAATAAACCAGATACTATTAGCTAAGTCTCTAGGGCCATAGATATTCTTAACAGTTTTAGGTGAACCAGAGAATGGTGGTGATAGAAAGTACTTGTCTATTCACAGCTGACTTATGGTGACCCCCATTGGGTTCTCAAGGCAAGAGACGTTCAGAAGTGGTTTGCTGTTGTCTGCCTCTGCCATGACCCTGGTCTTCCTTGGAGGTCTCCCATCCAAATACAAGCTGGGGCCAACCCTGCTTACCTTCTGAGATCTGATGAGATCGGGCTAGCCTAGACTACCCAGATTAGGGCTGAACCAGAGAATGAATGCTAAGTATTCCAACATGCATTGAAGTTCCATCCTGCAAAACCCAAACTTTTCCTCCTTGGGACTTTTGCATTTAGGATTGCTATTTACTGATAGAATGAGTACAATAGTAACATACCAGCCTAATTTAACGGTTATGACTCTGCAGCCTTTTTTCTCTCCAGTGGTAGAAGCATAGACTCTGAAGAAACTGTGCGACAGAGAATTTTTGAAGGCTAGTCATTCTCAACGTTGACCTCCAATAATTGATAAGATGTTGCGCTTGCCTTTCTAGCTACTTCTGTTACAACTGCCTCTGGTAACTTGAATGATTATTTCTTCCCAAATACTTTTGCTCGAATATCCTTCTCACCCAACTATTCTTAAGAAAGACGCTGATTTTGTTGATGTTTCAGGAGTGTCCTATCAGCCTTTAATTTAAAGGCTAGTAGCATAATTAAGATTTTGTTTCAGGCAGCATGGCAATGATTGTGCATTTACCATTCTTTCTGAATGACATGGTGATTAAAAACAAACAATAGGCTTTTAAGATACAGAAAGTTGCATTGGCAGACATCCTCAAGAGCAGTACTTAAAATGGATTAATTAATCCTTAACATACTTTAAACACTCTGTTGTTCATGCTACAGTGTGTTTAAAAGCCTAGTAGAAGAGTTGACTTTTGTTCCATCCCCCCCCCCCCAGATTGTGTGTGATTATGTATACTGTTGTAAGACTGTAGTGGGTTGCTTAATCAAAAATAATCAGTGCAAGATTATGAGAATATTCATGGGGTCAGCCCTACCATTAGGTGGGATGAAATGGCCTGGCAGAGGTAGTCGATTTCGGAATACAAGTTAAGAGCAGTAAATTAAGTTAGTTTATTACTGCATTTTTTTACTGCCACAGGGAAGCAGCATTTGGCTTTTCTGCCTCAAGTACTAAATTACAGTCACTATACTCTGGTCCCTGCCACACGGGGGGAACGTATGGGCAAAGTGCGGCTTTTTAAAGCCGCACCAAAAGAAACACGCGGCGGCGGGATCACATTGATCCCCTGAGCCGTGGCGCATTCCCTCTCCGGCATGATCAGATGCCGGGGGAAGCCACGGTGGGGAAAGGGAGGCTGCCGAACTGCGCATGTGTGAGCATGCGCAGTTCAGCCAGGACCCTGGGATATGCCGGCAGAAGGACGCGCCGGCGATCCCACGGCCGGGCTTGATGCGGCCATGCTGGAAGGTCCACCTCGGTAGGTGGTGTATTTTTGCTGCGGCTTTTTGGGCGGAAGGGCCGGATCGGGGACGGGTGCGCAACGCTTCCCAGATGTTGCAGTTGGATCGCGCCTGTTTGCTGCACCCCCAATCCGTCCCTCTCCTGGCCCAAAACCTTTCGTGTGACCGGGGCCTTAGAGCACTTCTCCATGCCTCCATAAATACTGTGTACAACATCTAACTTAGAGAGGTGGGCCTGCAGCTTCTACCTGGGAATCTTACTCTTGAATCCTAAGTGTATGGGGACAAGTTGCTTTTGCTCAGTAAGGAGGGAAATGCACTTAGCACATTCTCAGATACACTCAGATTATTCCATATATTATACGAATGATGCCTTTCATGAATACATTTTAGAAGATGGGGAAGGGGGAATTAAAGCTGAGATGAGTTTGCCTCAATAAATAGTCTTCTAAAAATTTTATGTGATATCTAAGGTTAAATATTTGTCAGACTTTCAGTACCCAAAGTTCAACAGTAGTATTTGACAGGTGATGGTATTTGATATTTAGCTTTGTGGGTTTTTCTGAGTGGTATTTGATATTCTGAGTATAAAAAATACAACTTTTTTTTTAGCATTTATGTGTTCTACTAGGTAGCTTTTAGTGTTTGATAGCAGAACCAGAAGTCAAAAGGCCATGTTTGCTGTTAATATTTAAAATCAATGCAAATTTCCTGTGACAAGCAATTGTATTTCTTTCAGTGTGAAGCAGGCACACTTACATTAGTCCCCAACTGAAAGCCTTTACTGACTGACACAAATATAATTAATTCTGAATTTGATACATTGTGTTGAATCCAGCAGTAGATTTCCACTAAGAGAACGGGAGGGAGGGGAGATTTTCATTGATTCCCCTTCCCACTGCAGAATTCAGACCATTACATATGCTGTTCCTGGGGGGGGGGGGCCCCCCCCCCCCCGGAGCAAACTTTTGGGGGGCATTTTCGGCTTCCGCTCAGCAGGATGGGGTGGTGAGAAAGACTCGCTCTGCTGATAAAAGGAATTGCCGCTGGATCCAACCTATACATATATATTTGCCTGAATTAGATAAAAAGTCTGATTCTTGAGAGGAAACCCTTTCCATGAATTCTGATCATGATCTACATCTTTAGCAAAATGTTGCAAAGATCAGAACAGAAAAACAAGGGAAAGACAAGTATAACATTGCTTTAAGCACTGCTGTTGTTGGGTTGCCTTATGTGTGTTCCACAACCCAACTCCTTTCTGCTCAGAATATTCATTTGCTGGGGGAAAGAAATGGAACAGGAGCTCACTGGATGCTTTAGTTGGACAACTGTGTGTCTAATTTACATTAAGGAAGCATGTACCACCCAACCAGCTTCTGTCACAATCCTTAACATTTTGCCCCTTTGCTTTCTCTGTGTGATGTCTTGCAACACAATGTATTTTGAGTTTACATTTTGAGCTGTAAGTTGTTGTATAAAAATGATATGACAAATATAATTTCCTCCTGGTTGCTGTTGACTGGGATGTTCTTTGAAGTTTTAGAGCGGGCTTCATTTTAAAAAATAATAATGGCTAAATTGTACTCCTCTTGGGCACTCTTGTTGGACTGCCTGATAGGCATACCACCCCCCAGTTCCTTTCTGTTTTCTCATTGTGGTTTAAGATTCTTGCTGTAGGCCTGAAATCCTAAGAAGCCATCTGAACAAGGCAACAGACCACACAGCGACTCAAGTGTGTTATTTTTATTTATAGGGTTTTCTATTCCCTGTGTCAGCATCCCTGATATGTTTGTTGAAGTGCCTTAGGGCCTGTGTGAACAGAACCTTATACTTGGAAATCGTACATGGGCCTCAAAGGGACTATAACAGGATTGTCACATTTCACGCAGATGGAGACCCAAATTCAAAGAGTCTTAGATTAAAGCAAACAGGTCTAATTTGGCTGCCCTGCCCATGAGGGCCTCTATTTAAAGTGAATCAGCGGGGGGGGGGGGGGACAAAAAAAGGCTTGGCCAGATAATTAGGTCATATGGTGAAGGCCTGCTTCATGTGCTGTTGGCACCAGAGATTGTGGCCGGAGCTGTGAGTGGTGGTTGTTTCAGTGGTGATACTGAGATTATGGAACTCTCTTCCCTGTGAGGTACATCTGGCGCTATCCCTTCTGACCTTCAGGAGGATGTTCATGCCATTTCTTTCTAGGGTTGCCAAGTCGAAAATCTTCGGGAGCGGAGGACTTCTGTCCGGCGTCCTATGCGCGCGCGCTGCACGCACATCACCAGGAAGTGACGTTATGACGCCGGGCACGCTGGGGGCGGGGCCATGACCATCCGAGGGGGAAACATAGAGTTTCCCCCTCGGATGGTCGTGGCCCCACCCCCAGCGTCATAACGTCACTTCCTGGTGACGTGCACGCCGGTGTGGGGTTCCCCCCGGGGCCCGATCTGGCAGCGGCAGGGAACAGGCCTCTGGGGCAGGGGTTTCCCTGCCCCCTGGGGAGACTTGGCAGCCCTATTTCTTTCTCATCAGGTTTTTGTTTGAGTTAACTGGCATGAAGGTGTTATGGGACTTGGGCTGGCTTTTTTTTTTGTTAAAAGGGTTAGTGTTGGAACCTGCTGGTTTCTGTTGAATATTTTATGCTATCTTGGTTTATTCTTTGTCCTCTGATTTCTTGGTGGTGGTTTTGTTTCCTGTTTTGATAGGTTTTAAACATGTTTATCTGTGTGTATAATAACTGAGATTTTATTATGCTGTAAACTGCTTTGGGGGTGTTTTGCTTTTTTAAAAAAAGCAGGATAAAAATAAAATTTGTCAGGGAATATTAAATTGGAGAAAAAATGGTGGTAGTGGAAAATGTGACATAGCTAATAGCTTGGAGTATGCAAAGTAAATGGGAAGGAAAAACAAGAGAAGTGAGGCCAGCTAGTGACTTAAATGAATGTCTGTACAATTCTGAGCAGAGTTCTACCCTTATACGTCCATTCTAATTAATGAGCTTGGAAGGTTATAACTCTGCTTAAGATAGCATGGTAAATGTACTTATCATTTAGAAAAGAGTTATTTAGAGGTTGATAGTTATGTGATGGGAAATGGATGGGATGGGAAAAATTATGAAAATTTGTCTGTAAATGAACATTGCTTAGTAAAAAAGGAGACACTACAATAAATTTGCTGTATTCATTTTAGAATTAAAAATCCTGAAGTGGAATGCAAACTGGGACACATTGGGATCACCTCTGCCTGGATGAACCATGCTCCAGTTATGCTCCTTGCAGCCGGCTTTTGCTTGCTGTGTCCTCGCTGCAGGTAGCACATGCTTCCTTTGCCCACTTGCATGCATTTTCCATCAGAGCACCAACCTTATGCAATGGAAGTGGTGAATGTGGTGCTACTCCTGCTGGTTTTTTCCCTGAGAGGCCTAGAAGGTAGACCTATTCCAACAGAACTTTTACTGAATGTTTTTAGGCAGTTGATGACTATTATGGTAATTATGATGATATATATATATATATATTGCTGTTAACTAGTTTCCTTCTGTGGGATTTTATTTGTATACTGTTTTGATTTGTTTTGGCTTTTACGGTTTTAAAAATCTCATTTGGTTTTTAATGTGATCAGGCTTGTAAGCCACCTTGAGCTAATTCTGAAAGATGTGATAAATGCTTTACTAAAGAAATAAGGTAATATGGGGGCTGCACGTGCTACCAGCTCCCACAAAATAGGAACCTTTGCCCAGACACACTTCCCCAGTGTATGAAGCCCTTGAAATTTATGCCAGTTTGTTATGAGTCCCCAGCAGGGCCTAACAGCTTGCAAATGGGTAGTGAGACCACTCAGCCTCTTTTAATCCCTCTGGAAAGACCCCTGAATCCAGGGACTGATTGATCAGAGGTCATTTCGGGGGGGAACGCGGGGGAACGCAGTTCCCCCGGGTGAGGTGCAGGGGGGCGGGGCACATGACGAAGCCCCGCCCCCTGCTTCCGGCCGCCCCGCTTCCAGCCCTCATTCAGCCAGGAGGAGGCAGGAGAAGAGGGAGGGTAAGTTGCTTCCTCCCCGCCTCTCCCAACCCCTGCCTGCCTGGGGCCAGGGAGGGCCTTGGCGGGGCTTCCTCGCACTCCCGCTGGCCTTGCAGGTCCACCGCCGGGCCCCTGATGACAGGGGGTGTGGCATATGCTAGTGAGTTATGCTAATGAGTTCCCCTAGCTCTTTTTCTACGAAACGACCCCTGTGATTGATAATATCTACCAGGGGACCCCATATTCCCTGACCACCGATTTTCACCAGCCACAAGGGACACGGATCCAAGAGGCATGTGGTCAGCCTAACAGCACCCAGAATCCTGTCAACATAGGCCTGGGAGAGTCAGTTGAAGTTATCAAATACTGAATCCAATGATGGCCAAGGGGCCTCCACTGCACATATTGTATCAATATTGATTGGGAAGTCATGGCAGGGTGACAAGACTTTATCTGCAGAAAAGCTCACAAAAGCCTCAGAACTAATGGCCGAACTCCTAGAATTTCGGGTGCTCTCAGAAAGAGAAGTTAGCAATCTAATTACCCTGAACAATTGCGCTGGGTGAGAGCTAGCGAATACAACAGAGGCTCTATAAAAATCCATTTTAATAGCCTTCACTGCCACCTCATAGGATTTCATAAATGTCCTATAAGATGTTCTTGCAGCTTCATCATGAGTATGCTGCCAAACTTGCTCTAGTTGTCTAAGTTCCTGTTTCATCCCCCTGAGTTCCATAGTATAGAAGGGGGATAATTTAGATTGGGAGTATAGAGGATGTCGGGGAGCAATTTAATCAATGGCTTCAGAGAGACGGGAGTTCCAGTCCTCTATCAGCATATCTTAAGAATCACTGGGGGCATTGGATCCCATAGAGCATTCTGGAACCCAATTGGGTCCATTACTCTTCACAGGCGAGCATAAATCTGCTTGCTGACTAGACTGGAAGGGCTGGGACACCCAACCATGCCCTCAGGACAAAGTAAGCCGACCATGGTGAGTGATCAGATCCATCTCAATCCCCTGCCAAAGATCAAATACAGTGTGTGGCCTGCTTGATTTGTGGGACCTAGTGCTGCCATGGATGACACCAAGTCTGATGCCTGCAAGGAGGTAGCAGCATCGGCATGGACACTGAAGTTCCCAAGAACTATCAGTCTTGGGAACTCCAAGGCGCAGCCTGCTACCACCTCCAGCAGGCTTGGTAGGCTGTCTGCTGGGGTGCTAGGTGGTCAGTACACCAGACAGACAGCCAAACTCTCCTCAGTATCCCAAACTAGGCCTACACAGTCAATACTGGTGACCAGGGACTGATGGAGGACTGAGAAATCTGGTGGGGTCAGCTCTTTTAAGGTGACCATTTGGCCTTCCCTGGTCCAGGTCTTGATCACGCATGCCAGGTCCACATCTTGTGCGGCAATATAACTTTGCAGAGTCATGGTCTTGTTATTAATGGACCTGGCATTGTACAACATCAGTGTCAAAGGGTTCCCCCCCCCCCTAGCCATCACACTGATGTGTCTCGGGATGCGACGGAGGTTGGCAGGAGACCGAGCATAACCATATCTCCATCTCCTTCCATTCCAGTACCTTCTCCCGCCACCATACCTCCCTCTACCCCTAATCACTGGGATCCCCAGCCTGGTGCTGGCACTCCCGATGTCATCCAAAGCCTCCCCACACCCACGAAGCAATAGCCCAGTAATCTAGCTCAATAATCACAAGAAGCTGTATTTTATCAGCAATAACTGACAATAATAACAGGACTTGTCATCTTTCTAGATCGCCAAATCTTGAATAAGTGTTGATTATCCCCTTAAGTGTAGCATTTTTCCAGGTCAAAAGGCCCAAATGCATCAAGCATCCCTTTGCTAAACTGGTATTCTGGAAGACAAGGACTAATAATGAAATAGCCAAACACATTCATATACTTTATGGCAATTTATTAGTACACGTGAAGAGATGTTTAACATACAAGGTCAGTCATGTGGAACCAGTTGCCTGGTTTAAAGCAGCCCCTGAGGTCGCATATTGTGTGGTAGCCTTTAATTGAGCTAGGGATGCAACTTGCAGATTTTCCCCAGACACTTAAAATCCATTTGGATGCCTCTCAAGTGGGATTAAGCAGATTAGTGTCATAGAATTGAGATGTCTTTAGGGCTGCAACATAATCTGTGGAAGAGACTCCCTCTTTTTTCTCAGTGAGAGATAAGAATTATACAATTGCTGTTCTCCTGAATTAGAACACTTTTGAGATAACCAAGAACACGTATATAAAAACATGATTAAATGAAAGTTTTAAAAAGTTGTGGGTCACATCTATGCTTGCTGCTGTTCTGTGGGTGTAGTAGACAGCAACTCAAACAACTGTAGAAGGCCAGTCATGCATGGGCTGTTTCCACCATGTTCAGTTGGGAAGTGGTTATTTTTCCTGCTTCACCACAGTATTGTGGTATATTTGTACATCTCCTGGGTTTCCCTGGCCTTTCTTCAGTGTTCCCCAAACCTGGGCCCCGGTCACACGGGCAGGAAACTGCAGAGGAGAAGCGTGGCTGTTTGCCCTGGGGCAAACTACTGCGCAGTTACGTGATCAGACCTCCTGTGGAGGTCCTGTGGAGGTACCATGGAGGTTCCATGGCAAGGGAGAGGTGCCGATCACAGGACAAGCCGGTGCACAATGAAGAAGCGCGCGCCGCGGCAAACTGTTTTTTATTTTTGTGTACATGACAAATGCGCATGCTCCGTTGGGTGCGCATGCGCATCCACAGAGACTTGGACAAAAAAAACACACCTTATTTGCAAGGGGACATGGGCGGGCGCCGGATGCCACCGGAAACGCGATCAGACGCCCGCCCTTGCCCCGCAGTTTTCGGAAACTAGTACCTCCAAGGTACTAGTTTTTTGCCACGCAGTTTCGGCTGGAAGCCTCGGTTGAGCCACGGGAGTGCTATGCTTCCCAGATGTGCTGGTGAGATCGCGCCCGGAAACTCCGGCTGTTTTCCGTCTCACTTGTGTGGCTTCTGTTACGTGTGACCGCAGCCCTGGTTTGTTATTAAGTTTGAGAAAGATAGCAGCAAATCCTGGATGACTGTAGTGTGGGTAGGTCCATTATGGGGACCCTATTTGGGTGGAAATGGTAGCATTCACATGTTTTAAGTAAATAAATAATGTCTGGATTTTCCTGGTCCTACCCACATGAAGGCCATTTTCCCACTCCCAGCCCTCACAGCAGCCATTTTGTGCCCCAACTCTGGGGAGCTTTTTTGCTTTTAGTTGGCCATTGATTATTGTTATCGGCATACTGTTATAACAATTTGTACATGAGATTCTCTGAATTCCCAGTTTTCATTATTTTTAAAAGTAAGTCTCTAGCCTCTTTGTTTGCAAAGATGTAAGGGGAAAGGTATATCTTACCAATGAAAGTGTATAGGGATGTTTTTTTTAACAAATGAAAACTGGGAATGCAGAGAACCTCATACACAGATTGTTAGGTTATTATAACAATATTCAGTTGACAAAACCCTAGAAAAATCCTGGCATGGGGGTGGGTTTTGGTTACTCGTGGGGTCGGGCAGGGTAACTGGTGGAAAACATGCCATGTGAACAGTGCCAGATTTACGCATAAGCTAAATAAGCTACAGCTTAGGGCCTCACAATCTGCTGGGGCCTCGAATAAAAACACAATATAAAAAATGATTTCAAATATTAAGAAGGCGTATATATTTTAAATTTTTCTGAGACCAGCTGATGTGATTTAAAACAGTAGGGGGCCTCTGGGTTTTGTATAGCTTAGGGCCTCAGCAAGTCTAAATGCGGCCCTGCATGTGAAAGCCAGGTTGCTACTGTAGCAGCAGTCTCAGCAGCAATTAGGAGAAACTACATAAAACAGCAGGTCAAGTGTGTTTATTTAATTTACAGTGTTTTCTTCTACTTACTATTGTCCCTGGTGCGGCAAATCAAAGCACATTTCATTTCAAAATTGCATACGGACCTCAAAAGGACTGTAACGGGGTTGTCCTATCTCACATGGAGGTCCAAATTCTCAGGGAAATAAGACACAACCAAGGAGGATGAGTGCTGGGGACAGCCAGTGAGGGCTTCTGGTAAGAGTGCATCAGCAGAGGGGAAAAAAACCATATAAAATGTCCAAGTGTGTGAAGAATGGGATAGAAATTTATTTATTTATTTATTTATTTATTTATTTATTTTTCATATTTATATCCCGCCCTCGCCAGTGGGCTCAGGGCGGCTAACAAGGGCAGGCCATTAGCCATGCCATATATAAAACATATAAAAACATAATAAAACATCCAACATTAAAACCACAGTACTCAATCCATTACTAGTGTCCTAAGTCCAAGATGGTAACTCCACAGTTCCAGATGGTACTCCCCTGGTGTACATGTCCAATGACGACGGCATCAGATCTTCTATCATTTCCCGGTTCTTCCTCGGGTCTCATCGCTGCATCCTTTAAGATACATTGACGGTGGTGGTATAATGGGGTGGCGGCTCCTACTCAAAGGCCTGGTGGAAGAGCTCCGTCTTACAGGCCCTGCAGAACTGCATAAGGTCCCGCAGGGCCCGAATCTCCCCTGGAACGGAGAAAATGTAACACCATTATAGATACTAGTGATGTAGCTGGAATGCTCACAGTCCATTCCTAACCAGAATTACACCCTTCTATGTCCATTGAAGTCAGTAGGCTTAGTACAGTGTAACCTTGTTTAGGATTGCCAGTGAATGCATGTAATATCTGTGTACAGGGTACGCTTGATTTTTTCTTAATACACAAGTAATTCTCATGTTACATTCAATGAATTTACAGTGTGAATTTAAACCCCATGTTTATCCAGGTACTGGTCCCTGGTTTCATTGGTCAAGTGAAACACGTGGGCTCTTTCTTACAAACAGTTGTTCACAGAGCCATGCAGTTTATATGTAATGTGTGAATAGGGCTACTGTCAGTTCTGTTCATCCCATCTCAGCAAAGGGTTCTGAAGAGGATAAAAGAAATTAAGAGGCAGTGAAAAATCTACAGAGGAGGAGAAAGAAATTCTGACTTGGAAGAGCTTGTGAGTAGGTCCACCAAGCACTTGGCTGAAGTTTGTTGATGATAATTTTTGAGAAGGGACCTGCTGTGGTTTTTTAATGGGCAACTTGGTTTTTCTCATTGAGGCTGACAGAAGGAACTTGAATAGAGCCCCAAATGTAAAAGTAATGTCTCTCTCCTGCCCACCCCCAATTCCAGAAGCCACTGATATCATTTTCGAGATAAAATTATTCCAAGCATTCTTGCCAAGGCAATCTTCTAATGAGCAACTGTGTGCTTTTGGTTATACAGCAGTGTTCATGCATGTGATCTTTTACAAACAACAAGACAAGTCCCTTCCCCTGGGAGCTTAAGACTGAACATTCAGCACAGGGGTGGCAACAGAAGGAAGAGAGCAAGATGATGAAGAAGTAACAATGGAAGAAAATGCACTCTGTGCAGCTGTATGCTTTTTATAAAATAGGATGCAGGGGCAGCCATTCCCACCCACTTTCCCTGCCCCTGATATTTTTGCTAAGAGCGCTGCTCATCCTTCTTTTTCAAGCATGCTGTTGAGCTCTTCTAGCACATGCCTGATAAGAGAACAAGTGATGCAATGATAATAGAAATGGCCGACGGCTGTATCCATGTATCAGCTTAGCAGACCACGGCTCATCAAATATCCTCCTCTTTGCCATGCTATTTTTCCATGTTCAGGAAGCTCATTAAATGGGTGAGCATCCAAACATGTCCTCCAGCTGCATTCTGAAATGTATTCCTTCTGCAGCTTTGACTTGGCTTTCTATCTCCCTTTATTTCCTTACTTGCTTTTTTCACTCTTGGGGAGGGGCCGTGGATCAGCGGTAGAGCATCTGTTTGGCAACCAGAAGGTCCCTGGTTCAATCCCCAGCGCCTCCAGTTTAAAAGATCAGGTGGCTGGTGATGTGATGTGACCTTAGATGCTGGAGAGCTGCTGCCAGTCTGAGTAGACAATACTGACCTTGATGGACCAGTGGCCTGATTTTAGTATAAGACAGAAGAAGAAGAGATTGGATTTATACCCCGCCCTGAAGGAGTCTCAGAGCGGCTTACAATCTCCTTTCCCTTCCCTTCCCCACAACACACACCCTGTGAGGTAGGTGGGGCTGAGAGAACTCTTTCAAGAACTGCTCTTGAGAGAACAGCTCTGAGAGAGCCATGACTGACTCAAGGTCACACCAGCAGCTGATTGTGGAGGAGTGGGGAATCAAACCTGGTTCTCCCAGATTAGAGTCCATGCTCCTAACCACTACACCAAACAGCTTCACGTGTTCATGCATGTTCACTCTGCACCACTTTTCCTGATCTCTCTGCCCCATTTCTGTGGGGAGCTGCCAGGAGAGTAAAGGGTATTAAGCAAGTGGGGGAAGATGCAGATTCTAGTTTCTAGCATAGGGAATACAAACTTGCTTTCTTTGAAAGGGATTGCAGAATGTTTTTCTCTAGACCGGACCTCAGACCACAGAGCCAGTTTGGTATAGTGGTTAAGTGCATGGACTCTAATCTGGGAGAACCGGGGTTGATTTCCCACTCCTCCACTTGCAGCTGCTAGATGACCTTGGGCAAGCCATAGTTCTGTCAGAGCTGTTCTTGAAAGGGCAATTCACGAAAGAGCTCTCTCAGCCTCACCTACCTCATAGGGTGTCTGTGGTGGGGAGGGGAAGGGAAAGGAATTTGTCTGAGACTCCGAGTGAAGGGTGGGGTATAAATCCAATCTCCTCCTCCTCCTCCTTCAGCTGTCCCGCTGTCCCATCACTATAGGTTTCTGCTCTGTATTAGAATCGCCATCCAATGCAACTGGAGTATGGAATGACAGTCATTTCCAGTGCTTTGCTAGCTGAAATATAATGATGAGAACATATGGAATGCTCTACTGAGTCAGACCATCATAGTTTGTTTATCACAATGGTCAACCAGTATATCTCCTGAAATCTCACTAACAGGGAATCAAGGCAACAGACTTCTCCTGCTGCTGTTTCTTAACAACGGGGGGTTCAAATGTGTACTGCTTCTGAACATAGAGGTTTCATTTAGCTGTATTGTCTGTTCACCACTGATAGACCTCCTCCGTGTCTACTTATAAAAACCATCTAAAAGAGTGGCCAGTACTACGTCTCATGGCAGTGAATTTCATAAGGTCACGATGTGTTGCATTTTATCTGTCTTGAATCCATCATCCATCAACTTCATTTGGCACCCTCCAATTCTAGTATTATGGGAGAGGGGAAACTATTGTTATAATCTGATGCCTTAAGTAATCTTTCCCTCCCCCCCGAAATAAACAATTGTTCCAAACTTTTTAGACCTTTCTTGTAGGGAATGTTCTCGACCCTTCCTGTACCTCTTTCAGTTCTACCATATTCTTTCTGACATGGACCATGGGAACTGTGTGGAGGATTCCAAATGCAGCTATATGCCCAAAGATTTACATAAAGGCATTACACTACTGGATGCTATCTTTCTTTTTTTTTAAATCATCTTTATTAATTTTAAATTAATGTACAATACAGCGTAATACAGTGCATCCATCTACAAGAATGTCATTTAAATGGAAAAAGTTGAAACCTACAAGGTTAACCACTTCAGATAAAGAGGGTTAGGGGGGAGAATATCTAGAATCTGTAAGTAGGAGAGCTTTATAAAGCTGGATGCTTTATTTCTAATCACCTTTCTAATAATTCCTAGCATGGAATTTGTCTCCCCCCCCCCTGCTCCTGTACAATGTTTTCCTTGAGCTCTGCCTCCCCCACTCCCACTCCACAACCTCAAGGTCTCTTTCCCGGTTGCTGACAGTTCAGGCTCCATCCCCGTATATGTGAAAATAGGATTTTCTGCCTCAGTGTACATCATTTTACACTTACATAGAATCTCATTTTGTTCCCCATTCGCCCAGAGTGGAGAGATTCTGTTGGAGCTCTTCACAATCCTCTTTAGTTCTCACCATCTGGAATAATTCAGTATCATGTGTAAATTTGGCATCTTCACTGTTCACTCCTGATTCCAGGTGATTTATGAACACGTTGAATAGCAGTGGTCCAATACAGAGGGAACTTCACTGATTACTTTGATCTATTATGAGAACTGCCTGTCTACTCCCACCTTTTGCTTCCTGTCATTTAACTAGTTACTAACTCATGGGGGCAACTTACAGTGCAATCCTAAGTAGAGTTACTCCAGTCTAAACCCTTTTATTTCAATGGCCTTACAATGGAGTAACTCTGTATAGGATTGCACTGTTATTCGTTTGTCCAATGAGTTCTAAGTTTACCCATGGTCTTTTGATGAGGGACTTCGACAAAAAACTTTTTGGAGCTTCAAGTATATGAAGTCTACCAGAACATGCTTATCCACATGCTTGTTAACACCCTCAAGGAATTCCAAAAGGTTGGCGAGGAACAGTTCCTCCTTGAAGAAGCCATGTTGAATCTTCTGGAGTAGAACTTGTTCTTCTAGATGTCTTCTATAGATATCTTCTTGTTCTTCTAGATGTCTTGATTATGGTATTGACAGAGCCTTCCACGTGCAGCATGGTGGGGCACTGGCAACCTTCTGCTCTGCAGTTTTGCCTACGCCGGGCTGCTTATTTCTTTCAACTTGCATTATCCTGTAGTTACATTTTCTCATAGCAATCCTGTGAAATTTCATGTGAGTTCAGATCACGGTTGAATACATTATCATCATGCAAACCTTCAAAAAGTATATTGATGCCATGCCATCTGAGTAGGGAACCTGAATATACATATGGTTGGAGAGAAGTACATGTCAGATGATAATAGCAGTATTGACGTCTTCTTCTTGCCTTACTTGGGTAGGCAGGACAGTATTTCATCGACACTTGTGATGCTGGAGATTAAATATGCTGAAGAGCAAATTTAACATGCATGTGGACAGTCTGTCAACAAGAGAATCACAGCTCATCAGGCTGGTTTGCTAAGGACAGTAGTAGCTTTGGGGAGCAGAAAAAATAATAAAAACAAGCAGAGAAGAGGAAAGCAGGAAATAAGAGGAGACAGCATGTTCGTGCATCTCTGAGTTGGTTTGCTGTTTAAAATCCGGCATGTTGCCATGGAGTGTGTCTGGCAGCCATTGGCTCCCCCATCACATCTCTAATCCTGAGCAGGAAAGGGAGAATGGAGAGCAGATTAAAACACTGAAAAGAACGAAACCTCTCCATTTGCCATGACATCTCACTACTCAGCCCACACTCCCTCTCACCTCTCTTCTGTGAGCTCAAATGTTCTGCATGACTCACTATAGCAGACTGGAAGCTAGGAACGTTATCTGCAGTCTCAAATGTGTGGGGTTCGTTTTTCAAAAAGGTTCCACAAACTGCATTTGTCAGCGTAAGAAGGACCATAACTCCGAGAAGGAACACCTGCTTTGCATACAGAAGGCCCCCGTTTTTAAATCCATTGGCTGCTTCCATGTAGGGATCTCCCACCTCCCTGCCTGGAAAGCAGGAAGCCTCCAGATCAAAGGACAGTGACCATATGATATCATGCTCATGCTGAGCGCAGTTTGTGAGGTTCCTGAGGCTTTCCACTTTGAGCCAGGGAAAATCCAAACTATTTTTTTCCTAATTCACAGGGGAAATCCTCAATGTGGCTTCAGGGTTGGGGGGACTGTCCATGTGAATGCTCCAAGCATAATCACTATGGGAGGATGGTGAAGGTAAATGCTGTCTCCAAACTATCCATCTGCCTTTTAGCCCTTTAAAGGGCTTTCCCCCTTTCCCTGCCAAGCCATGCTCTAGCATTACAATGCCTCTCAGTAGGGGGAAGGGAGGAATTTCTGGGCTAGGAAAGGCCCTGCTGCAACCCCACTGCACTTTCCCTTTTGTGCAGGTGTGACAGGGGAAAGGGGAAGAGCAGCAGGTGGTGGCAACATAAATGGTGTGGGAATATGTATGTGCAGACCCCCCCCATCTCATGCCACCCTCATGCCACTTGTTGGTGCTGCAATGGTGGGTGGACATTTTCACACACATTCTTTGTAGAAGCAGCCATTAAGAGGATCTCAGATGACAAGACTGGGGGGGGATTCTACCTGAGACCCTGGGGGGCTCCTGCCAATTTAGTTAGGTGATTCTGGGCTAGGTGGACTAACAGCCTGACTTGGTATAAGGCTGCAGTCACACACGCTAAATAATCCACTTTCAACGCATTTTCCAACTGGATTGTGCCAGTTCACACAGTAAAAATCCAGTTGGAAAGTGCATTGAAAGTGGATTGAAAGTGGTTTATTTATCATGTGTGACTGCAGCCTAAGGTAAATTCACATGGCAGCTTTGCTTGCCAAAACTCTTCTGTAGCATATGAAGAAGCAAGAAGGAGTGGACATTGCAGATAACTGATTCCTCTCACTTTGAATTAATGAGGAAAATTGGCAGTATAATTTGGCATAGAAAGCAGTGTACTTACAGCCTGGGATTATTTAATGGTGCCATTAATTATCTCAAAGAGGGAGGTTAAAACATGAAGATGAAAATTCGTGAAAAGCAAGCCTTATGGAAGAGCAGGAGCACAGCGACTGCAGATATACAATACAGAATTGACTGTGGTGGTCACCTTTTACAAATCTGTGGCCCTCTCTCTCTCCTTATCAATAACATGGGCTTCTTGTCAAAGCCCCCCCCTTTTCTGCAAAGCTTTTGGTATTACCCCTTCTCCTCA
Source organism: Gekko japonicus (assembly GCF_001447785.1). Classification (NCBI taxonomy): domain Eukaryota; kingdom Metazoa; phylum Chordata; class Lepidosauria; order Squamata; family Gekkonidae; genus Gekko; species Gekko japonicus. The sequence goes on along the minus strand of NW_015171503.1, from coordinate 2,188,661 downwards.
CCTCTGACTGAAAGGAAGCCTATGTCACTGCAGCTCCACACCATCATCTCTTCTTAAACTTGACTCCTTGTCCTCTCCCCTGCCTGTGTTGTCTCTGTGGTGTTTGACTCCTCCGTAAGTGTGCTCACTGTGGAGGTGGATAAATGGTCTGTCCTAAGGCCACAGAGACACAGCAGGTAAGAAGTCTTCAAAACCTTCTTTCATGTGCTGAACAGCAAGGCAGGGAACGACTTACACTTTACAACAGACACACCCATTCATGTGAAGAAAGGGAGTTCCATTTAGGACCGAGGCCTGTTTCTTAGAGAGACAGGTTCCATATACTACAGTCTTCACCCAGCCCCCCCACCACACATTCAGCACTTAGCTAGAAAGTCCTTTGTGGTGAGGATTGTCTTTTCTCCTACTTGTAATAATACATAAGAATTGTCCATTACGTTTCCTCCTGGCTTTGTCATCCTGCTCTTAGCATATGTACAAATACTCTTTGCTCTCTGTACATGCACACTAGCAGCAGGTCTTTCCAAAAATAATGGTAGTTCGATAGTGGCTCGTGACTTAGGGTCCAGAGGCATAGGTTGAAGGCCATTACCCTACACTATCCTTATGTCCAGCGTTCCCCAATGTGGTGGTAGTGGGCAGCATGGTGCCTGCCAGTACTTTCCTGGTGCCTGCTCAGCTTTTCAGAAAGTGGGTGTGGCCACTGTAAGGCAGGGCTTGTTATTGGCTGCCCTCATTCAAATGAGAGGGGTTTCCATGGTTGCAATAGGAGCTGCAGCAACTAGAGAATAAGAAGAACTAGTAAACATCCAGGCTTTCATCAGTGTGTGGTTTCATTCCATTCTCAGGCTTTCCTTTATTTCTTTTTAATCCCTAATTTCTTTTTAATCATCTCACCCCCAGCTTTCCTTTCTTCTCATGACGATTCTGTGATTCTTTCGCAAAGTAAGGAGAGAAGTATTGCTTTTGGCTCCGCCTCTAGCAGCAGTGATTTTGGAATGACATTCACCACCTCTTCTCAAAATTCTAAAGGTCCCTGAAGGCTTAGAAAGGTTGGGGACCCCTACCCTTGAGTGTTAGGGTTGCCAGGTCTTATTAGGCTGCTGGCGGGGCTGCTTCTGCCCAGTTCCGGGATTTTCTGGCGTACTGAAGTGATGTCATCATGCCAGGTATGTTGTGCAGGGGGTGCTCTAGCATTTGGGGAAAAAACTCTATGGTCACCATAGAGTTTTAGCCCAAATGCTAGAACAGCTGAGCAGAGACCAGCTGAGCTCTGAGCAGGAGCAGGAGAGAGAGCTGTGAGAGAGGTGAGTGGGTTTCTTTTACTTGCTTTCAGCTGAGAGAATTCAGCTAAGGATATTTTGTGGGAAAACTGTGTTTAGCAGTGTGTGGAAGCACTTAGAGTTCTTGCAGAGTCCTGGCTGATTGAGTGTGGGAGAGGAACGGGCATTGTTTGACTGGGATTGCCTGTAATTGAGAGGAAGTGGAAGGGGCATTGTTTTGCCTGTGATTGAGTGCCTGGGTGAATTTGAATTTGAATAGCTGCTGCCTGACCTCTGCTGGGGGAGGCCTCTATTTAAGGAAGCACCTTGGCAGAGGCACGAGCCTCTGGCACGAGCCGAAGGGTGAGCTAAAGGGCTCTTTGCCTGTGGCTCTTAGCCTAGGGACTCTTAGACTAGGGGCGCTGTAAGAAGCCCAAAAAGAGCCAGAAAGACAAGGCCCTAGGCTCTTTGTCTTTCCCGTAAAATAATTTGACTTGATAACAAAACCCACATAAATACCAAGGGTTTAAAAGGGGGATTATATTTATTTATTTTAAAAGAATTATGAAGCCAGAATGCCAGCAGGGGGTTGGGGGCTATCCAGTGTTTTGCACGGAGTGTCACATGTATGACTATCTGCCCACTGGGCAGAAGTCTTGGGTGTGTCCTCGGTGCAAGGAGCTCCTGGTTCTCAGGGAACGTGTGTGCTCCCTTGAGGCCAAGGTGGCTGACCTGGAGAAGCAGAGACAGTCAGCTAGGCACACAGAAAAGACTCTCGGGGACTTGTTAGCTTCGTCCCACTCTGGATCTGGCAGCCCCGCTGCTGTCAGGGAGCATGAGGGTCTAGGGGAAACAGGGCACCATGCTGAGGATAAGGGGAATGTGCCCTCAGAAGGGACCTCTTCCCCAGCTGGTGAGCGGCTCTCCTTTTGCACCAAGGAACCATCCCTGAGCAGGGTGGGAGGGGGGCTCTTGGTAGTGGGTGATTCGATCCTTAGGCAGGTAGACAGCTGGGTGGCGAACCCGCGTACTGACCGTATGGTGACTTGCCTGCCTGGTGCGAAGGTAGCGGACATTACGCGTGTTTTAGATAGGCTGGTAGATAGTGCTGGGGAGGAGCCAGTGGTCGTGGTGCATGTCGGCACCAACGATGTGGGGAAATGCAGTCGTGAGGTCCTGGAGGAGAAATTTAGGCTGCTGGGCAGGAAACTTAGGTCCAGGACCTCCAAGGTAGCCTTCTCAGAAGTGTTACCTGTTCCACGCGCAGGGCCGGAGAGACAGGCAGAGATCAGGAGTCTCAATGCGTGGATGAGACGATGGTGTAGGGGGGAAGGGTTCAGGTTTGTTAGGCACTGGGATACTTTTTGGAACAAGAGGGAGCTGTACAGGCGAGACGGTCTCCACTTGTCCCGAGAAGGAACCAGGCTGCTGGCACTTAAAATCAAAAAGGTGGCAGAGCAGCTTTTAAACTGAATATTGGGGGAAAGCCGACAGGAGATGAAAAGTCTCTGGTTCGGGTTGGCTCATCTGAGAGAGGTGAGGGGGTACCGGTTGCTTTTCTACAGGGAGGTGGATTGAAATTGTCCACAGAGGCCATGGCTGGTGACATGGACTGCCGGACAACGACTCGAGATAGCAAGAGGAAGGATGCAGGCTTAACTTGTAAGGGAAATTACAGCTGTTTCTATACAAATGCTAGAAGTGTCCGAGGTAAAATCGGGGAGTTGGAGTGCTTGGTGTCGGAGGGAAAAATAGACATTGTGGGTATTTCTGAAACTTGGTGGGATGAGGAAAATCAGTGGGACACAGTGATTCCCGGTTATATATTATATCGGAAGGATAGGGGGGGAAGGGTTGGAGGTGGGGTAGCTCTGTATGTCAGAGAGGGTATAAAGTCTAGAAAGATTGAGAGGCTAAGTGAATTGGATTCGCTTCTGGAAGTTCTATGGGTTGAAATAGGGGGGCCAAAAGGAAACTTAACACTGGGAGTTTGTTATCGCCCACCAGATCAAAAGATAGAGGAGGATTATAAAATGATGAATGCCTTAAAGATAGCAACTAGACAAAAACACTGTGTAATAATAGGTGATTTTAACTACCCACACATTGATTGGGTCAATATGTGTTCTAGTCGGGAAAAAGAGATTGAGTTTCTAGACACTCTAAATGACTGTGCTATGGAGCAGATGGTCACGGAACCTACCAGGGGAGAGGCGATCCTTGATTTGGTCCTAAGTAACACTCAAGACCTGGTGAGAGATGTAAAAGTGATTGCACCGCTTGGAAACAGTGATCATAATGTTGTTGAGTTCATCATTTGTACAAATAGAGAATTGGCCAAAAAGACTCACACAACCATTTTTAACTTTAAAAGGGGTAATTTCTCTGATATGAGGGGACACGTGGGGAGGAAACTGAAAGGAAAAGTAGAAAGGGTCAAAACAATTGGGGAAGCTTGGGATCTATTTAAAACTACGATCCTAGAAGCTCAAAAAATATATATTCCGCAGGTTAGGAAAGGCACAAACAGGTATAGGAAAAAGCCTGCATGGTTAACAAACAGAGTAATGGAGGCTGTAAAAAGTAAAAAGAATTCCTTTAAGCAGTGGAAAGCTAGTCACAGTGAGGCTGATAAAACGGAACACAGGCTATGGCAAATAAAATGCAAGTCTGAGGTCAGGCAGGCAAAAAGGGAATATGAGGAGCATATAGCAAAAAACGTAAAAACCAACAATAAAACTTTCTTCAAATACATTAGAAACAGGAAACCAGCCAGGGAGGCAGTGGGGCCCTTGGACGACCAAGGGGTAAAAGGAGTATTGAAGGATGATAGGGAAATGGCTGAGAAGCTAAATGCATTTTTTGCCTCCGTCTTCACTGTGGAAGATGAGAAGTGCTTGCCCACTCCAGAACCACTGATTTCAGGAGGGGTGTTGGAAGACCTGAGTCAGATTGAGGTGATGAGAGAGGAGGTCCTAAAACTGATAGACAACTTAAAAACTGAAAAATCACCAGGCCCAGATGGCATACATCCGAGAGTTCTGAAAGAACTCAAATGTGAACTTGTAGATCTCCTGACAAAGATATGTAATCTTTCCTTAAAATCTGCCTCCATTCCTGAGGATTGGAAGGTAGCTAATGTCACTCCCATCTTTAAAAAGGGTTCCAGAGGAGATCCGGGAAATTACAGGCCAGTCAGTCTGACGTCGATACCGGGTAAATTGGTGGAAACCATTATTAAGGAAAGAATTAGTAGGCACATAGATGAACAAAACCTATTGAGGCAGACTCAGCACGGTTTCTGTAAGGGAAGATCTTGTCTCACTAACCTGTTAGTGTTCTTTGAGGGGGTGAACAAACATGTGGACAAGGGGGATCCAATAGATATTATTTACCTTGACTTCCAGAAAGCTTTTGATAAAGTTCCTCATCAAAGGCTCCTAAGTAAGCTCAAAAATCATGGGATAGAAGGACAAGTCCTTTTATGGATCAAAAACTGGCTAGTTCATAGAAAACAGAGAGTGAGTGTAGGTGGGCAATTTTCTCAGTGGAGGGTGGTAAGCAGTGGGGTACCGCAGGGATCAGTACTTGGTCCACTGCTTTTTAACTTGTTCATTAATGATTTGGAGATGGGAGTAAGCAGTGAAGTGGCTAAATTTGCGGATGATACAAAGTTGTTCAGGGTGGTGAAAACCAGTGAGGATTGTGAGGCACTCCAAGGGGATCTGTCAAGGATGGGCGAGTGGGCGTCAACATGGCAAATGGGGTTCAATGTGGCCAAGTGCAAGGTGATGCACATTGGAGCCAAAAATCCTAAATATAAATACACATTGATGGGGTCTGAACTGGCAGAGACTGAGCAAGAGAGAGATCTTGGAGTTGTAGTGGATAACTCACTGAAAATGTCGAGACAGTGTGTGACTGCAATAAAGAAGGCCAATGCTATGCTGGGGATTATTAGGAAGGGTATTGAAAACAGATCAGCCAATATAATAATGCCCCTATATAAATCAATGGTGAGACCTCATTTGGAATACTGTGTGCAGTTCTGGGCACCACACCTTAAAAAGGATATTATAGCTTTGGAAAAAGTGCAGAAAAGGGCAACTCGAATGATAAAAGGGTTGGAACACTTTCCCTATGAGGAAAGGTTAAAGCGCTTAGGGCTCTTTAGCTTGGAGAAAAGACGACTGAGGGGTGACATGATCGAGGTTTATAAGATTATGCATGGGAAAGAGCAGGTAAAGAAAGAGGTACTTTTCTCCCTTTCTCACAATACAAGAACTCGTGGGCACTCCATGAAACTGCAGAGCGGTCGGGTTAGAACGGATAAAAGGAAGTACTTCTTCACCCAAAGAGTGATTAACACATGGAATTCACTGCCACAGGAAGTGGTGGGTGCTACAAGCATGGACGGCTTCAAAAGGGAATTAGATAAGCATATGGAGCAGAGGTCCATCAGTGGCTATTAGCCACAAGGTATAGCTAGGGGCTCTGGGGCAAGTGATGCTCTGTCTTCTTGGTGCTTGGGGGGGGGTCAACAGTGGGAGGGCTTCTAATGTCCTGGCCCCACTGCTGGACCTCCTGATGGCACTGGTATTTCTGGCCACTGTGTGACACAGAGTGTTGGACTGGATGGGCCTTTGGCCTGATCCAACATTGGCGTCTCTTATGTTCTTATGTTCTTAACATCCCCCGTGCGATGTGTCTGGCGCAAGGACATCACCTATGGGTGATGTCATTGTGTCGGGTGCGATGGGGCTCTTGGGGGCAGGCCTCCCCCTGCTGGCCAGATGGCGGTCGGTGGATTAGTCTCCCTGAAAGTGGGGAAACCCTTACCCCCAGCGGGGATGGCAACCCTATTGAGTGTTAATGAGAACATACACACAATGGGGCCAGGGACCGATGGGGAGATTTTTCTACAGACTCGAGGGAAGCCCAAGATTTGCAGAAAAATCTGAAATCTAAAAAGAAAAAATACATTGGAGGGGATTTAAATCACCCCATATAAGCAATCTTAGTGTTAAGAAATAAGTGTCTACTCTCACAAGACTATATTCTGAGATCTTGATGACCATTTTGGGGGTTCATAGGTCTTCCAAGACTTGGATTCTGTCATTAGGGAGGGTGGGGAGGGTAAATAGATAAAGGAGGGAAGGGAACAGGGAAAATGGAGAGAGAAAAAGGAAATGCTGCAGGGGAAAACATGAAAAGGCAGTTAGGTGGGTGGGAGAGAAGAAAAGGGGAAAGATTGCTAAGAGAGGGAAGGAATGAAAGGTGAAGACTTGGGCTGGGAGACTGATAAAGAAAAGTGGTTTGGTGAATGGGAGGGAGAGAAAGACCCAGTGAAAGTGAAGACACTGGGGTGGGGGTGGGGGCTAACAGGGCGGAAAGAGCAATTATTTTGGAAAGGGAGATTATGGGGGAAAATGAAATCCCCCCATGAGTGTTCACAGGTCCCTTGTATGTACCTCTTTAATTACTTTGTTCTACACATTCCACTTATTGGGGTGAAAAGTAGCAATCTGCAGATCTTTGTGCAAGTGTTGGTGTAGCTTCTGTTATGCTGAGGGTGAAGGCCACCATTGATCTGAGCAGGGGACTAAGAAAATAGCCTTTAGTTCACCCATGGTAAAAGGAATTATATAAATGAACCAGGTTTTTTTTTTTTGTTTTGTTTAGCTGGGAAGTTTTGGAATCATATTCTGGTCTGTACCCTGCCTACACAAAAGCCTATCAGTCTTCCCCCAAGACCCATCTTGTCTTAGGACTCCACAGCACTCTATAGAACTCTGACAGGGCATCCCAACTCAATATTTCTCAGGCCACTGGACTCAGTCACACAAATAAACCAGTTCCTCTTGCTTTTCCGCCGTCTTCTAAACACATTCTGATATGAACTGAATTCCAGCAGTGATTTAACTAGTGAGAGAAAAGAATACTAATCCAGACATTAAAGTGTATTTCCTTTTGAAAGAAAAAGGGATGAGTAAGTAAATATTTTATGAAAAACCTGGATGAAATGAGGAAACATTACAGGAAGGGCTAGAACTTCCACATACTGAAGATCATGAGGAAGTTTGGAATAACAGAGGAAGAAAAGGTAGCAGGTGAAATATTGGGGAACTGAGCAACGGACCAGGGAACAAGAGGAGGAGGCAAATACTGTTTTCCCCCTGAGCTGTTCCTGCTCAGTACAGGCTAAATGTGTCCCACAGGAAGAGAAGGGAGACCAACAAAGGAAAACAGAAAATCGAATGGTAAGAGATAAGATAAAATAAAATAAAAGAAGGTAAAATGGATGGTGTGGGAAGAGAGGGAGGCACGTCATTCAAAAGAGAACGGAGCAAAAATAGCTCCAACAGATTCCCACCCAGTGTGGTATTACCGGCTTTCCCCACCTTTCTGCCAGCAAAACTTGAGTATGTATTGCGAGTTGTCAACACTCTTGCAGAGTTCTAAGTGATGTCTTTCACAGATGCTGTTATGTGCAGCAGAGGCAGAAGCACTACCCTCCCTCTGGTGGAGCTACAGGGCTTGGAAACTGGTTCTTCCATCCCAGGAACTCCAGTCCCACTGCTGTCCCTGAAACTCAGTGACCTTCACATGCTGAACACCATTCAAAATGCCGTGTTCTTTTCTTCCCAGAGCAGTGGTTATGAAGGAAAGAAGCACCAGCAGTTCCAGGGCATTCTCAATATAAACCAATGAGGAAAGCTGAGCTGGTGAAGCCGCTCTGTCTTGTGTGCACAGCAGGCCCAGGGGGTGCTCTACTTTCCTCGGAAAGGGCTGAGGAGGCCAGGGCATTGGTAGGTAAAGCAGAAGAGCTGCTGGGGAAAGGAGGGAGGGAGGAGCCAATTGGCTGTATGAAATATTTACAGTGTTCCATTAAAAAAAAAACCACTCTCTGCAGCAGCCAGGAGCAGGATGAAAAGGAAAAAGAGAAACAATATTTTGACATTTAATGGGAAGGTTAAAAAAACAGAGGACTCTAATCCCCAGCGCTCTCCCTCCTGCTCCCTGTCTTTTATCTCTTTCCCCCCTTTTTGTTTTCTTCTTACTAAGCTCTGCTAACTGGTTTGGGGAATAATCCAATTATGCCGAACAACAGGGGATAGTTTTCTTTGGCTAGCTGTTGCACTTATTCTTGGCCTGCCATTGCTCTTTCTTTTTCTTTGTCCATTTTCCTTGGATCCCACTGAATGGCACACAACTCTTATTTACTGTTCATTCCTTTTTTCTAATTACCAGATGTCCCTTCTGCCTCAGTCCAGTTTTTCTCAGCCTTCAGGTCTTGCCTTGCTCTCCTATGGCCCAGATTAGCCCTCCTGTTAAGTTGCTCGCTTAACAAAGAAGTCAGAGAGTGATTCAGCAAGAACACAACTTTATTCTTCAACTCGAACACAACTCCAACACGGATCAACATCTGATAGCCAGAACAGCCTTTACATTGCAGCTGTCCTGCTTTTAAACATTCCCGGCTAATGTAGCCACACCCACTGTACAAATACCAACCAATAAGGTTGTTCACATAAGGACCAATCACGGATGTTCCCGCTCAGGGCGCTTGCTTGAAATTGATTGGCTAGGTGCTTCCTGGGCTAGCAATACGCTTGGATGGATTTGGATCCTAGCCCAGGACGAAGCTTTACATAGCATTTCAATTAGATGTTTCACAACATATCATGCATTCAAGGCAGCTTTGAATACACTACACCTCCCAACCTCTGATTAATGTGTGCCTATGGGCTCTTTTTGTAGCAGGAACTCCTTTGCATATTAGGCAACACACCCCTAATGTAGCCAATCCTCCAAGAGCTTACAGAGCTCTTCTTACAGGGTCTACTGTAAGCTCTTGGAGGATTACGGTAGCTACATTAGGGGTGTGTCGCCTAATATGCAAAGGAGTTCCTACTACAAAAAGAGCCCTTCGTTCCTTGACCTACATTTTGGCTTTCTGATTTTGAGCTGGTTTTTGCCTTGTAAGGCCAGCTTTAGCACGGCCTTCCTGACCTCCCATCTCCCTCCAGTGGCCGGGGGGAAGAGTAGCAACCTTATTCCTGAACTTGACCTTGGACTTTAGCTTAGTCCTGCTGATAGCAAGATCAAGAGATTTAAAAATCTCCGAACAAACAATTAAAGTAACTGTGGCCTTGCAGCCCTGTGGCAAAAAGAAACATGTTTTGCATGTATTAGATGTGCATTTGCTTTCTCTCACACACACATATTCACAAATGCCTGTAGCTTGCATTCTCTTGCTAGCTCTGGGACTCAGAGCTCATAAATGTCGGCAACTATCATTGCCATCTATCAGTGGGCGTAGCAGGGTGTAACTCTGTTCAAGATTTCACTGTGTGTAAGATTTAGGATGGTCTGGCAGGGTCTAGCGTGATGCAGCAGAGCCATGTATGAGTAGCAAAGGAAGGTAGATTAACCGTGTAATAAAACACTATTTGCAAAATCCAAAAATGTCCATCACATTTTGCAATAAGGAACTGGAGAGGCAAATAATGTGCTTATTTGGTGTCCCATCTTTCCATAAGGAAAGATCTTCAAGGCTACTAAGGAGCATTAGAATTAGAAAAGACCATAAAACACACACACAGTATGAATGGCTCAAATGAATGGAACCAATTTATGCCCCATTGCTGAGCCCATCCTCCTAGCTATAAACATGAGTGAGAAGCAAAAGGCAGCATACCCCGAGCAGGGGAAGTCTTAATCCGAATGACAGAAATAACGCTGCAAGCAAGACTGGGTGCCAGATTGCATCACATAAAGAAATCCTCAAAGCCAAATGCCTCTTCACCGAGGTGCTTGGACGTTGCGATGTTGGCTGGACTTTTCAGAGAGGCCTAAGAGATTTATATACATCCTCTTTGCCTGCAGTGAGATTTGGGAACATTCCTGCAGGCTTTTCTTTCTGGCCTCCAGGATCATTAAGACAAATCCCAATGTATTTGGCCATGTTTGCAGGAGGATTCAGGCTCAAACACATGATATTAATCCCATGCACTTCCCTCCCGCCAATTCGTCAGTTTTTTGCCAAAAGCAGCTGTAATTTGGGCCATCCTTTTCCCCCCACTCATTCTCTAAAATCAAATGTCTACATTTTTCACCCCCAAGCTGCTTTTTGGCCCTATGACAGAGAAGAAGAAAAAAGTGTGTATTTTTCTTCTGTACAGCCAAAAGGAAGCTGCTGATTTGGAGGTGGGAAACTGACAGCCCCCTTAAGATATCCCTCCCTTATCCTCACAGTGGCCTCCTACTGGAGTCTGTGGTCTGACTCTGGGCAGCTGCTTTACATAAAACCAGAGAAGTGTATGTGAGTGCACGGAATACAGGTGTTTTGCACCGTGTGCTGTTTTGAGTCTAATTCAGAATTTTATGTGGAGGTTATGGTGAATGCAACCTTTCTTTCTTCTAACATAACAATAATATGAAAGTTCGAACGCTCGCAAATACGCTTGCTATACACAGATGCATTATTCCCCATAGTGTAAGCTGCAATAACAAAGCTATTTAGCTTGTCTGTGATATTCTTATCTGTCTTGATTGCCCCTGCTGATCCCTGATAGTCTAATAGATACATTAGTGCTCTTGCAGTCTTCCAGCTTCTGATATTGCTAAATGGTTCTCGTTTTCTTTATTCCCCCTCTCCTTTTATGGCTTATTTATATGATAGCCAAAGTGTGCACCCTGTCAGACTTTAGCCTGGGCCTCATTCATAGGTAACAGTGCAAGATCCAGTCTGCACGTTAACAGGTGTGTGTTGAGGGGGGTGTAGCTTCAGTATATGTGGGACAGAAGCGGGGGTGGATAGCCTTTACATGGCAGAAGAATCATAGTCCCTTTTGCTTCACTTAATTAAATTGCTGTATCCATTCTCGTTCTGCCACTCATCATGCATTTGTTCTACTATAAATCTAAATCTGCCTAATTTTCATAACATACTTTATCTATCCTAATCTGTGCTCACTTGCATTGACGTTTAGGTGTATTATTTCAGAGAACCTTCTTTGGCAGGCAAGGGGCAATTCATACAGAAGAGGGTTACTGCAAACTGTCAGAGGCTATTTTATTTTGGATGTTGTTACATTTTGAGGTTGCTTTTCAACCTGTTCTGCAACCTACTGTCGTTTTTGTAAACTGCCTAGAGACTGGAGAAAGGTGGTGCATGTGTATGTATTTTAATTATAAATAAATAAATAAATGAAGTAAGACGTATAAAGTAGGCAAGGGCTAACATTTGGGGATGCACAAGGTTATCACCTTCTCTAGATGGTACTTTTGATACTCTGAACCAGTGCCTTTGTAGCTGTCTGCACTGCACTATCCGTTCTTGTCATGAATAATGGCAATTGTTATTACTTCTTTCAGTGGGCTGTGGATTGCATGAGTGATGGGGAAGAGAAGAGCAGTGCATTCCTGGGTGTTCTCAGCTGGCATACAGCCCTGGAGAGCCGCTGTCACTTGGATTAGGCTAGCTGGACCAGTACCCTTACTCAGTAGAAGGTAGCTTCCTATGCTACAACGCTATGCCATGCTTAAGAGTTCACTAGTTAGTTCTTGCTTCTTGTTCTTTGCCCTGCTAGGAAGGGAGCAGATGGTAACAGCAAGGAAGCAAAGTGCAAATTGTTGTCAGGCTGCAGAGATTAATTACTCTGTTGTAAATGTGTACAGTAATAACGAACACATAATAATAGGAAATTACTAGCTTACATCATTTGTGGAGAAGAGAGAGTCAGATTTACTGCAGCCTGCCTCAGAGCAAGCTGTTCTAATATAATCTGGCCCTTGGAGCTGGAGTGGTTTGAAGGCACTCAAACACGCAGAGGGCAAGTGATTCCAAACAGATCCACATTCCCAGTATGTGCTGATAATATGAGCTGGCCGTGGAATAAGACTCTGCTTATGGATTTGGGAAAGACATATACCTCGGCTTTCCATAGGTCAACAGTTTAAAAATGCACTGTACACACTGCTGTATGTTTGACTTGGTGGCAGGGGTATCACATTTGTTGAAGGAAGCAACTGTGAACCTGTGCACAGGAATCTGGGAATGGGTAGGAATCTAAGGCAGCAAACTTACTCACCCAAACATAAGTAACCAGAATCGTCTACCACTGTACACAACTCTCAGTGACACAGAGTATGACATAGTAGTTAAGATAATGAGCTATGAAGCCCATCATGGTCTCTGTTCATCACATTGATGAATGTAGACTATCAAACTGTCCTACCTGGAGCTGGGTACAGGTGTATCCAGGAGAAGACTAGAAGAGGGTATTCAGCACTGCTGTACCAAAAGATGAAGAAGAAGAAGAAGAGATTGGATTTATACCCCGCCCTTCACTTGGAGTCTCAGAGCGGCTTACAAACTCCTTTCCCTTCCCCTCCCCACAACAGACACCCTGTGAGGTGGGTGGGGCTGAGAGAACTCTGACACAAACTGCTCTTTTTCAAGGACAGCTGTGCCAGAGCTTGTGACTGACCCAAGGTCACATCAGCAGGTGCAAGTGGAGGAGTGGGGAATCAAACCCGGTTCTCCCAGATTAGAGTCCGCACACTTAACCACTACACCAAACTGTGTCTGCTCTGGCTGTCAAAGGAGTTGTGTTTCACAGTAGTGGACAGCTTCACATCAGCTTGTTTGGGTGGCACTGGGTAAGCCACCATCACTCAGAACCTTAAGAATCTCAGCTTTTGTTATGGTATTTTTCATGAACAAGTTTTTAGTCCTCGTGACTATGATGAAAAGATTGAAAAACTGTGAGCATGGACAAAAAATCCCAACTTAAAGTAGAGGCTAATGGGGTCTGAACTTGCTGAGCCTGAGAGGGAAAAAGATCTTGAGGTCATAGTGGATAGCTCAATGAAAGTGTCAACCTAGTGTGCTGCAGTGGTGAAAAAGGCAAACTGTGTTAGGGATTATTAGGAAAGGATTGAGAATAAGACGGATGATACCGTAATGCCCCTGTATAGATCTATGATGCAGCCTCATTTGGAATACTGTGTACAATTTTGGTCACCGTATCTCAAAAAGACCATCGCAGAGCTAGAAAAAAATACAGAGGTTTATAAAATTATGTGTGGGGTGGACAGCAGTGACAAAGAGAAAATTTTATCATTCTCCCAATATACTAGAACTCACGGGCATCCAATAAAACTTTTGGGCAGTAGGTTGAAGACGGATAAAAGGAAATACTTCTTTACGCAGAGAGTGATTAAAAGGTGGCATTTGCTTCCAGAGGATGTAGTGATGGCCACAGGAATAAACAGCTTTGAAAGGGAATTAGATTCATTGAGGATAAGTCTATGAATGGTTACTAGCCATGGTGACTGAGGGGAGCCTGCACGTTCAGAGGCACTAAGCCTCTGAATCCCAGATCCAGGAGGCAACATCAGGGGAAGACCTTGGTCTCTATGCCCTGTTGTTGGCCATCCAGAGGAACTGGTTGGCCAATGTGTGAGACAGGATGCTGGACTAGATGGACCATTGGTCTGATCCAGCAGGGCTTTTCTCATGTTTGTATGTTCTTGATAGCCAAAAGGTCAAAGAAGTATGCTGGTGGCAGAGTTTCATTACCCAAGGGCAGTTAAGTTATAGTTTGCAGTGGTATTGGTGAGGTTATCCTATGGGCCCATTATGGTAATAGCTCCTGTATTATAAGTAACACTAGTGTAACATGGACCCAATCCTTGGCTCAACCAGCAGCAGAATCAGTGACACAAAAATACTTGGAAATCGAAAGATAATAGGTACCTTCTGAAGTTCTCTGAAAAAGTTTTTTAAAATTTATATCCCATCTTTTCTCTCCAATGGAACCCAAAGCAGCTTGCATTATTCCCCTCTCCTCCATTTTATCCTCACAACAACTCTGTGAGGTAGGTTAGGATGACTGGCAGATGGGGGTTTTGAACCTGGGTCTTCTGAATCCTAGTCTCACACTCTAACCAATGCACAGTGATTGCTAACAAGGTTAACAAACATGGATAAGAGTGACTCAGTAGATATTATATACTTTGATTTCCAAAAGCCTGTTGACAAGATACTTCACCAAAGACTCCTGAGTAAGCTTTTGCAGTCATGGGATAGGAGGATGGGTCCTCTTATGGATTAAAAGTTGGTTAAATGACAGGAAGCAGAAAGCAGAAGTACGTGCACAGTTCTTCCAATGGAGGAAAGTGAGCAGTGGGGTCCCACATTCATCAATACTGGGACTGGTGTTGTTGGGCAATGACACGGCAAATGAAGCTCAGTGTAAGGTGATGCTCTTTGGAACAAAAAATCCTGGTTTTCAAATATATGCTGATGAGGTCTGAAGTGGCTGAGACCAGGACTGGAAGAGATCTTGGTGCTATAGTAAAATCATTGATGAAAATGTCAACTCAGTATGTGGCTGCAGTGAAAAAAAGCAAACTCCATGCTGTGGACCATTGGGAAAGGAACTAAAAATAAAATGGCAGCTATTGTAATGCCCCTGTATGGTGCAGCTTCATGTGGAAGGTTGTGCAGCGTTCTGATGGCTGTAGCTCAAAAAGGATATTGTAGAGCTGGGAAAAGGACAGAAGAGGGCAACCAATAGGATTAAGGGGCAGGAGCACTTTTCCTATGAGGAATGACTGAAGATCCTGGGACTTTTCAGTCTTAAAAAAACACTGCAAAGGGACAAACATGATGTGATGGCATCCACACCATTGCCGCAAGGCCACAGCACAGTGGGCTGGGGTGTTCCCCCCCACACTTTTGAAGCACTGAAACAGCTGCAGGAGTGGGTGGGCTGTTTCAGCACTTGCAAAGGCCCTGGAGGCGGAAAACAAGAGTGCTTCAGACCTCCATGCATTTTTAAAGAGTTTTAAATGCCTTGTGGCATTTTAAAATCATTTCAAAATGGCAGCAGTATCTGCAGGATCCATGGACACTGTCATGTCTAGTTTTTCTCCCACTCCCATAATACTAAAAGTTGGTGGTACCCAATGACATTGATGGGCAGTACGTTCAAGACAGTCAAAAGGAAATGCTTCTTTATATGAGTGCTTAAATTGTGGAATTCAGAGCCAGTGGACCTAGTGATGGCCACAAGTGTAGATAGATTTAAAAGGTAGGGTAGACAGATTCTTAGAGGACAGGTCCCTCAATGGCCATTGGCCATAGTAAGCTTAAGGGAACCTCCATATACAGTGGCAGCAAACCTCTGCATTCCAGTGCTAGGAGGCAACATCAAGGGAGGGCTCTATGCCCTGTTTGTTGCTCCTCCACTATGTCCGCTGTGTGAAACAGGATGCTGGACTAGATGGACCGCTGGTCTAATCCAGCAGGGCTCTTCTTATGTTCTTATGTACTGTGAAACAAAAGCGATCTTGAACAGAGACACATCATCCCTGGAGAGTCAGGATCCACAAGAACCATTTTTAAAATAAACTTACCATGTATTCTTTGTGTGTGGGGGACACTGCTACCATGTTGTGTAAATGAGGACTGTATAGCCAGTATAGGGTTTCCCTTGCTCGAAAGCCAGTCGAATCTGACTCTAGGGTTGCGGTGCTCATCTCCGTTTCCAAGCCGAAGAGCCAGCGCTGTCCGAAGACGTTTCCGTGGTCATGTGGCCGGCATGACTAAACACCAAGGTGCACGGAACGCTGTTACTTTCCCACCGAAGTGGTCCCTATTTATCTACTTGCAATGTCTTGCTTTCGAACTGCTAGGTTGGCCGGAGCTGGAACTAGAGACGGGAGCTCACTCCGTCATGCGGCACACTCGGGTCCCGACCTTCCGCAGCCTGCAGTTCAGCGTCTTAACCACTTGAGCCACCACAGCTATTATTAATTGCAGGAGGGCATAAACTTTGTGGTCCTGGTGCTCTGTGTGTTCTTCATATCTGCCTCTTCTCGGAAGAATGGGAGATAGATGAAGGAGGTGCAGGAAATCACATTGAGGTATGGGCTACCCTTCTAGGGGGAGCCTTCTCTATTACTTATCTGTGTGGGGAGCCATGTTGTGACCCCCATTGCTGGTGCAGAGGCTGTGTTCAGGAGGCGCCAAATCTGGAAAAGTCTGAAGAAGTCAAGGGCTCTTCATTCCTTTTGGTTCTCTCTAGGTTGGTTGGTTGGTTGGTTGATTGCACTCCCTGTTCTCTTTTGTGCTGGGGCCCCATCATTAAAGTTCCCATCTCCAAGATTGCACTTCTTTGCTTCTAGGTATTTTGTCATGATGGCAAATTGAGATAGCCTTATATCACAGGGTGGTATGCTATCGTTAGCTGTAGAGTTTGTTGGACTTCTGTCCTCTATTGTAGCTGTAGGGAAGTAGGGGGGAGAAGATGAGGAGGCATCATTTGACCTTTCTCCATTTTCTTCAGTGGGAGGGTTTTGACTTATGCCACCACTTTTGCATGTGTAGCTTTATGCTGTTGTCAGTAGAGAAATCCAATAAGCAGCTGAACAAGCATAGGCTTTCTACTAACTTGCACTCTTCCTCTGCCATGCCCCAAGCTCTGTCTGGTGTCCCCTTTGCTTTGATCATGTACGTGTTTTGGTTGGCGGGGGGGGGGGGGGGCTGTCGCTCAGTGGAGAGCCTTTGCTTTGCATGCAGAAGGTCCCAGGTTCAATTCCTGGCATCTCCAGTTAAAAGGATCAGGTAGCAGGTGATGTGAAAGACCTCTGCGTGAGATCCTGGAGATCTGCTGCCAGTCTGAGTAGACAATAATGACCCTGATGGACTGACAGTATGATTCAGTATAAGGCAGCTTTACAGGTTTAAGGGTTCTGCAGATGGTAGGTTCCTCTGGTGTAATAGTGGCATTGCACTGATGTAGATTGCCCAATTGTCCTTGGCCTCTTTGGCACAAAGGAGTGTATGAGTGTAAAGATGTCTGTCCAGCGGTCATGTCGAGAACTGGAGCACACTTAGTTATGACTTGACTTTTGTTAGGACTGTAGCTCAGTGGATTTTATTTATTTCCACCGTTCTATTTTCAGTTTCAGATTTTCTGCACAGTTTCGGAAACCAGGAAGGTAGAAAATGAATGTTTGGGTCCACACAATGTTAACCCTTATTTTCCAGATTTAGATTTAAAAGCGTATAAAGGACATGCTATACCTGAGGCATCTTGATCAAACTATTGTCATGTGTAGCTTAGCTAGCAATGCTCTGGAGTTTTGTGCCAGTACTGGAAGAGCAATAAAGTCACAAAGGCAGGATTGAGATGAATGAAATATGCACTGTATCAGTTTTCAGGGTATGGTGTTGCTGGGGAGTGACATGCATTAAAAGAGCTGTTTGAAAAACCTAGCACAGATACCCTGTGAGGAATTGGGCAGAAGTAAAGTGTCACGGGTGTGCCATAACAAAATGGCATGGGAAGCATCTAACACATTGCACCAACACTATCTGTCACTCTTTTTCACAAAT